>NC_091987.1:5571039-5871039 GCF_044704955.1 Pristiophorus japonicus
GAATTTCCACAGCCGTTGCAGCACACTTCCACCATAGCTTCGGCAGAAGTGCGCTGGAAGGGCCAAACGTTTGGTCAGGACCCCCAATACACCAGGTCCCAGTCTCCTGGGAGTGTCCTGGATGGCCTGTTGGACTTGGAGTCTTTGCCCATCCTAAGATATAACATCAGCGTAAGGGAGGTGGCGGGGAGGGGGGGCTGCAAGGGCAGGGACATCTTGAGTCAGCAGTTGCAGCATTCGCAACCCTTGGAGAGACAGACTGACCAGAGGGGAAATCGGGAGGTTACTCAAGTACTCCCATAATGTGTTATCGGCGCACCTTTTTTCCCGTCAGAATCCCGAAGAATATCACCCTCTTTCTCGTGAGCCAGCCCAGCCCTGACGTGGGGTAGGGTATCACCAGCGCATATCATGCCCCCAGTGGTGGAAGTGGGGACCACCTGGAAGTCGAGGCCAAGATAGTGACCACATTCCTTAAACAGGAGCTGGACCTTTTTTTGTTAAATATTCAAGGATGTTCCCATTGGAAAAGGAGTCACTGGGAGCTGCTTAGAGATGCTTCGGGGGAAGGTGAGGGGGTGGTGGGGATGGAACCTGCAAGCTTCAGGCCGACCAGTCTTTCACCAGACTTCCTGGTCTCCTCGGCGCACCAGCCACGTGGATGCCCACCCATGTGCCATGGGTGCCCGCCATTGCCATGCAAAACAGAGGACCTCCCTCCGCCTGACCTCCTGGACTTTGGTGCCGGTCAGTCACGGAGGTGCCTTGCGGGCACATCTGAGCAACTACACCCCATGTTCCTCCTCCTCCCTGTGGACTATTTGCCCCAATACAGCTTCAGTTAATGCTCCCATTAATTTGCATCTAACTAATACTGCTGATAGTAATAGACCTTGGTGCTCCAACAATGAGGAAGCAATGATTAAAAGAGGCCTTCTCAGTTCACAAAGTTCAAAACAGGATAAATCAGCAAGTGAGAAATGTAAGTGCAGATAGAACTGAGCTTGTGGACTGGAAGAGTAAGTTTGGCAGGGCACCAGGTGTGGCCCTGTGAGTTAAATAATAAGCACCGTGTTAAGTCGTCTAAAGTTTATAAATTGACGCAGTTCTGTTTTCTTCATTATAAATGAATCATTCCTAGCAAGCATCACAATCCAGTGAAGATCTTTCCTCTCCCGTTTTTTTAGATATACTAACAACTTCTGTATTCTTTTTTCAGCAGTTAGCTTTGCACAATATTTTTATATATGTATATATGAATGTAATATTAACTTTGTGGTGAATGTTGCACTCATCAGGACAGCAGTAGCGGGGAGTCCATCAATGGTCAGCATCCAAAGCTCCCGGTCAGGAATGGTATATTAGAGTAAGGCTGTCGTCACTCTGCTCCAACAATGTGCCTCGGAACCTACCTCAGAAGAGTGAGCCCAAGCTGCACCCACGTGCCATTTTCCCATTTCCCACAACAGCCGGACTGTGGCTCCCCGCATGTGGTTGACCAATTTGTAGCACTCAGTGTCGAATTGGAAACAATTTTGGGCCTCACACTCACGAGGAACTAGGAAGCCAAATTCCTTTCACACAGAAACCCTTTGTAACCAAGCAGTGAGAGGAGACTTTCATCTGGGGTAGTTTGAACCATTGTCTCCTGGGGTGAAAAAGCCTTTCTAACCAGTGACTAGGGTGAATATTGGAGCATATATATATGTATGTCACCCTATCCTGAAATATTCCATTTGCACTTTTTCATAAATCTGTGGAATAATTAATCATAAAGCACAGAACATTTCTAACTTATCAAAATAATGAATTCGAATGAGTTTTCTTATCAATCATCTACGATATCACAAATAAAGTTAGTATGTTCAATTTTCTCTCTCCTTTCTTGATATTATGGGAATTGTGCTATTAAACTTTGTATCATTAAAGAAATGGACCCAGTAAATAGCATGATATTTCATGGATTGCATTAGGATAATATTATTAAATAGTATGACTTTAAGGAGATTAAACAGTATAATATTGAAGGTATTAGAAATGTGATATTAAGTGGATTGAACAGTGTGATATTAAAGAAATTAAACAGTATGACGTAAAGGGGACTGAACAGCATGCAATTAAAGGAATTACTTCTTACGATATTAAAGAGGTGGCTATCTGGAACAGGCTGCCATATCGTGCATGAACGCTGATTCGTTGAATTCCTTCAAGCGAGAGCAGGACCTTGTTTCTGGCTACGGTGGAGATCACCTCTTACAGAAGGTCGATAGTACAGGGAATTCAGGGCCAGGGTGATCTTCTAGTTTTGATCGCCTAGATGGATCGGAGAGCAATTTCCCAGATTTTTTTCCCCAAATTGGCCTGTATTTTTTTAATCTGGTTTTTCGTCTCTACCAGGAGATCACATGGGTTCAGCTGGGTTGGAGAGTATACATGTTGTCACACACTATGTATCACAATTATGCAGAATAGGCTCAACAGACCGGAGGGTCTTTACCTGTCCATCATTGTTCGTATGTAAACAGTGTGAACAAGTCATTAATCGGTGTGATATTAAAGTTCTGATATTTTAGAGATCAATCATCATCATCACAGGCAGTCCCTCGAAATCGAGGAAGACTTGCTTCCACTCTAAAAGTGAGTTCTCAGGTGACTGTACAGTCCAATACGAGAACCACAGTCTCTGTCACATGTGGGACAGATAGTCGTTGGAGGAAAGGGTGGGTGGGGAGTCTGGTTTGCCACATGCTCCTTCCGCTGCCTGCGCTTGGTTTCTGCATGCTCTCGGCGACAAGACTCGAGGTGCTCAGCACCCTCCCAGATGCACTTCCTCCACTTAGGGCAGTCTTTGGCCAGGGACTCCCAGGTGCCAATGGGGATGTTCCATTCTATCAAGGAGGCTTTGAGTGTGTCCTTGAAATGTTTCCTCTGTACACCTGGGGCTCGCTTGCCGTGTAGGAGTTCCGAGTAGAGCGCTTGCTTTGGGAGTCTTGTGTCAGACATGCGAACAATGTGGCCCGCCCAACGGAGCTGGTCAAGTGTGGTCAGTGCTTCGATGCTGGGGATATTGGCCTGATTGAGCTTACTAACTAAATGTCCTTACTATACAGTAAAAATGCACACGAGGCCCATACTTGAGAGAAGGTCACTCTGTGACCAGTAACCTTTATTAGCCAGCATTGAAGTGATGAAGGTGAGTGGAGCTTCCCCTTTTATACCTGAAAGTCCAGGTTAGCAATGTCGCCCACAAGTTCACCACCAAGTGGTCAATGTTCTCACGGTGTACAACTTAGGTCAGTTTCTACATGGGTTACAATGACAGTTAAATACATGACATCATCTCCCCCGCATAAGTCTAATTGGGATCACAGGTTAAGTCTCTCTGATGGTTTACGCTCCCTTGTAGAGTGCCTGAGTTGGGGCTCCAGTTGTTGGGCGCTGGCCTGAGTGTCTGCTATTTGCGGTGCCTCAGGCCTGTACGGACTGCCCACAGTGACTTGGCTCTCCTCCACTTGGTTCCGGTGTTCGGTCACCTGTGGAGGAGTGAATTCTACATCGTGTTCTTCCTCTGCTTCTTCCCTAGGGTTGGTGAACCTCCTTTTTGTTTGTGGCAGATTTGTCCATTGGTAAGTTTGACTACCAGAATCCTATTCCCCTCTTTGGCAATCACAGTGCCTGCAAGCCATTTGGGCCCTGCAGTGTAGTTGAGGACAAAGACAGGGTCATTGATTTCAATACATCGCGCCCTCGCATTCCCGTCATGGTAGTCACATTGTGACTGGTGCCGCTCTCAACAATTTCTTTTATGGTGGGGTGTATAAGGGATAACCTGGTTTTGAGCATCCTTTTCATTAGCAGCTCTGCTGGTGGGACCCCTGTGAGCGAGTGTGGTCGGGATCTGTAGGCCAACAGGAGGCGTGATAAGCGGCTTTGTAGGGAACCCCCTTGGATTCTGAGCATCCCGTTTGATTATCTGCACTGCACGTTCCACCTGGCCATTTGAGGCTGGCTTGGTTGATACCATTTCCTGCCATGAAGTTCTAGAATTCAATGCTTGTAAAGCACGGGCCATTGTCGCTGACCAAGACGTCCGGTAGACCGTGGGCGGCGAACATTGCCCGTAGACTTTCTACCGTGGCAGAGGATGTGCTTGAATTGAGAATGTCACACTCGATCCATTTGGAGTAGGCGTCTACTACAACCAAAAACATTTTTCCCATGAAAGGACCTGCGTAGTCCACATGGATGTGTGACTATGGCTTGGCGAGCCAGGACCAGAGGCTAAGGGGGGCTTCCCTGGGTGCATTGCCCAGCTGGGCACACGTGTTGCACCTGCGAACACAAAGTTCCAGGTCTGCATCTATCCCTGGCCACCAAACGTGTGACCTGGCAATTGCCTTCATCATGAAAATGCCCGGGTGCTCATTGTGGAGTTCTCTGATGAACATCTCTCTACCCATCTGGGGCATGACTACTCGGTTTCCCCATAGTAGGCAATCGGCCTGAATCGAGAGTTCATCCTTGCGCCTGTGAAATGGTTTGAACTCCTCAGGGCATGCCCCGTACGTGGCTGCCCAGTCCCCATTCAGGACATATTTCTTGACTAAAGAAAGTGGCGGGTCTCTATTTGTCCAGACTTTAATCTGACGGGCTGTCACTGGTGAGCCTTCGCTTTCAAAAGCTTCAACAGCCATGATTATCTCAGCAGCATGCTCGGTTGCCCCCTCAGTGGTGGCTAGTGGTAGCCTGCTGAGTGCATCGGTGCAGTTTTCAGTGCCCGGTCTGTGCCGAATTGTATAGTCATTGGCGGCTAACGTGAGTGCCCACCTCTGTATGCGGGTCGATGCTTTTGCATTTATGGCCTTGTTGTCGGCCAAAAGGGACGTTAGGGGTTTGTGATCTGTCTCCAGCTCAAATTTCCTGCCAAACAGGTACTGGTGCATTTTTTTTACAGCATATACACATGCAAGCGCTTCCTTTTCTACCATCCCGTAGCCTCGTTCTGCCTGGGACAGACTTCTGGAGGCATAAGCTACCGGCTGTAACTGACCCTTGGCACTAACATGCTGCAACACACACCCGACTCCAAAGGACGACGCATCACACGTTAAAACGAGTTTCTAACATGGGTCATATAGCGTTAACATATTGTTGGAGCATAACAAATTTCGTGCTCTATCAAAAGCCCTTTCCTGGCTGTCCCCCCAGTCCTATTCACGACCTTTGCATAGGAGCACATGTAGCGGCTCTAGCAGCGTGCTCAATTTGGGAAGAAAGTTACCAAAATAGTTCAGGAGCCCCAGGAACGAACGCAGCTCCATCGTGTTACGGGGTCTGGGTGCTCTCTGGATCGCTTCTGTTTTGGACGCAGTAGGTCTGATCCCATCTGATGCTACCCTCATCCCCAGGAATTCTACCTCTGGAGCTAGGAAAACGCACTTTGCCTTTTTCAGTCGCCGCCCTACCCAGTCCAGTCTGCTCCTCCAGGTTGCACATACGCGTCAAGTGACCGCTGATTTTGCAATTTCTGCAGGTACATTGCTGATACCTGCAAGCTCTGGCTGTGTGTTTGCCTCCACACCTCCAACATGAGCCGTTGTTGGAACCAAAAGCTCCAGTACCAGTCGATCATCTCTGACTGTCTCTGTAACTGTCCTTAAGTGCACCATTGACAGGTGTTGATGGCCCCATTACTGGCCGCATTGTCCCTTGCGAAGGCATGAATCACTATTCAGCTGGCCATTGTCTCTGTTGAATTCCCCCTTTGGGTTCGACTACATGTTGGGGCATGTCCAATTGCCCCTGTCTGCCTGGAGAACTGTGTGCTGCGTTAACAATGTTGACTCCCTGTCCATTTGCTGCATTTAAACCAAGATTTTTGTCAAACATCATTCTGGTCTCTTCCACCCGTGAGATAAATGTCTGGGCCATCAAAGCCGCCGTTTCCAGGGTCAAGTCTTTGGTCTCAATCAGTTTCCTGAAAACCCCAGCATGCCCGATGCCCTCAATAAAAAAGTCTCGCAGCATCTCCGCTCTGCATACATCTGGGAACTTACATAGGCTCGCCAATCGCCGGAGGTCTGCCACGAAGTCTGGAACGCTTTGCCCTTCTCGCCGCCGGTGCGTGTAAAACCGGTGTCTCGTCATCTGCACGCTGCTCGCCGGTTTAAAGTGCCGAGAGCAAAAGGGGGCAGAGGACATGTGCCGCCGCCCAGGAGGACATTCTAGAAGCCATGGGCTGTAATGACGGGAGTCCCTTCTCCAGAATAGAGAAAACAGTGCAGCTCATAGGGGAAACCCCACAGGCTTTCACAGACAGACTGTGGCCTGTGTACCCGAGTGCCTGTGGAGGGGACCACAACCGGAATCACCTAAGCCAGGACGAGAGAGCCCACTGGCTCCGAAGCCTGGTGGCAAACAGTTTGCCACGAATAAGAACAAAGGCTGAGGCCTGGTTTGACCCAAGATATCCCCACTGAACAGGGAGTGGTCAGGCAACTGACCCTAGCCTACTGGAACGACAGGGGGAAGGGTCCACGAAATCAGACCTAGTCAGGATAAGAGGGAATGGCGCCAGGAGGGGGGTAACTCCTCCGATACAAAAGGTATCTGCTTCGGGTGCGGAAAGAGTGGGCACTGGAGAATGGATTGTAGAAACCCATGGAAGAGTAGTGCAGGAAAGAGTTCTCCTGCCCCTGCCCAAACGACCGAGACCGAGAAGCCAGTCCCTCTCCAGACGTTTGATACCTTCATGACTGCGCTCTGAACAATGCTAGATGGCCCTGGGAGGGTAGCCGCTACCACTGGTACCGAAATCCCACCTGCTCCATCCCAGCTACGACAAAGACTAAGACAGGCACAGCCTGTTCACCTGTGTTCCCTCGAGTACGGTGCGTGGGGGAGACCGACCGTTCAGATGGAAGTGGAAAAGGTGAAAGGGACTTACCTGCTGGACACCGGTGCATCAAGCACCCTCGTCTATGCAGCTAACCCCACCGCCTCACCTCTGTCTAGCGGGGTCCCCTACAGCTGGTGGGTTTCACAGGCACTGAGCAGGCTGGCTCATTCTCCGTTCCGCTCTCCATTCGTTTAGGTACACTCCACACCAAGTGGACTTGTGTCCTGATGAAGTGGGAACAGGAAGGGAGGAGGATCCTGGGGGCTGACTTCATTCTAGGCCACGGGATCCAAGTGAATTTAAGGAACCACTGTCTTTGGGATCAGTATGTACGGGACAGGAGAGTGAGGTGATGGTTATCCCGGGAAAACAGGGAAAAGGGACGGTGTGCACCATGAAACCAAAGGAGGGTTCCGACCTTGAATCACTGGTCAGTAACACTCCGATGGAGTACCAAGAGTATGTGAGGGCAAACCTTGCAGCTTTTGCCACTCACAAACACGACTGTGGGAGGATAAATGGGGTCGAGGTTAGCATAGATCGGGACTCCATGACCCGACCACAGAAACAATATAACTTCCCCAGGGAGGCGGAGGCAGACATGGAAACAGCCTTGGGTTTGCTGTTTAAACAGGGGGTATTGAGACCAATAGCTACCCATGTGAACTCTCCATTGTGGCTGGTTAAGAAACCGGACAACTCCTGGAGAGCCACGGTGGACTATCGAGTACTCAACCATAACATCCCCGCCTGTGCACCCACCGTTGCTGCTGTCACCGACCTCATTGGAAGTATCCCAGCCTCCGCGACCACCTTCACGGTGCTGGATATTTCTAACGGGTTCTGGTCCATACCTTTAAGAAGATAAGATCAGTACAAG
The DNA here is from genome assembly GCF_044704955.1 of Pristiophorus japonicus. NCBI lineage: Eukaryota > Metazoa > Chordata > Chondrichthyes > Pristiophoridae > Pristiophorus > Pristiophorus japonicus. The sequence goes on from NC_091987.1 coordinate 5,578,818, forward strand.
TTTGCTTTTACCTTTAAAGGGCAGCAATATACTTGGAACTGTCTCCCTCAGGGCTTCCACAACAGCCCCAGTATTTTCCATCAGTGTATGGCCAACTGTTTAAAGAGTTTCAGCAGACCCCAGCAGCTGGTACAGTATGTGGACGACCTGTTCCTGTTCACCGATGAGGGGGAGGAGCATGGCCCACTGCTGGTGACCTGCTGGAGCTGCTGAAAGAAGAAGGATTTAAAGTAAACCCCAAGAAAGCACAGATCGGCCTGAAGGAAGTAAAATTCCTGGGACTGGCTGTGTGCGCTGTGGAAAGGGCCATTGACAAAGCCAGAAGGGAAGCAGTGTAGAAGTTACCCGCCCCCAACACAATAACAGGAGTAAGATCTTTTCTAGGACTAACCGGGTACTGCAGAGATTTCATTGAGGATTATGCAGCCACAGCAGCCCCTCTGCTCCGACTCCTACACAAGGGAGTGGAGTGGGAATGGGACAAAGGTTGCGAGACAGCACTTATCCAACTCAAGAAAGACCTGCAGACCGCACCAGCTCTAGGGACTATTGATGGGGGTAAAGAGTTCTTCCTGGAGGTAGCAGCCAGTGGGGACAGTCTGAGCGCAGTACTGCTCCAGGAGCGGCACGGCCGGCTCAGACCAGTGGTCTACTCCTCCAGGATACTCACGGACGTGGAGAAGGGATACTCCAACTGTGAACGGCACCTCCTAGCCACTCACTGGGCTGTGAAAAGATCACTGATCTTCAGAGGGGGGTCCCCGATCACACTCCTTACGCCCAAGCAAATGCTCTTGGACGGGGGAATTAAGGACGGGATGGTGACCATTGCCCTCATTGCTCGCTGGACCCTACTCCTCTCTCTGATGGACCTAAGGGTAAAGGGTTTCTGCGAACCAAGGCTCGCAGCCAACATGATCTATCCAGGGACAGCCCACCGGTGTTCCGTAGAAGGGGTATGGGAAATTAACATAGGCTTTCGGGCCAGGTTACACCCCACAGGCCGAGAGATCTATGTGGACGGTTCAAGCACGGTATCTGCGGGCAAACGAATCACAGGCTGCGGAGTTGATGACCCCGAGGCAGGCATTGCCCTGACGATTAAACTCCCACGTACTATGACAGCCCAGCACGCTGAACTGTCTGCGGTGGTGTACGTAGTCACACACCCCGAAGAATTCCCTACCCGTACACGATTTGCTCGGACAGTATGTTCACATGCAATTCGTGTACGGAGTACCTGGCTATCTGGTCCCGTTGCAGATATACATCTGTAGACGGGAGGCTCCTGGCAATTAAGCACTTACTGGAAAAGATCATGACAGCCATGGGGGAGGAAGGAAATATCTACATACATAAAGTGAAGGCACATTCCACCAAGGAACCCTGTAGCGAGGGAAACCAGCAGGCTGACATGTTGGCCAAGCAGGGTGTCCGCACGGGCAAGCTCTGGGCTCCGTACAACCCAGTCCCCATCGCAGCAGTCAGGGGCAGGATTGGGACGACAGGGAGGGCAGGGGTAGCATTGCCCCCGGACCTAAAAACGGTTCAGACCAGGGATCCCGTCCTCGAAACTGTCCTAAACACGCTAGCAAAAGGGGAAAGGGTAGACGGCCCATACGGCACCGCAGCGATTGCCATTAAAGAAGGCATGCTGTTCAGGGGGGAGCAATGGGTGGTTCCTCCAGCTGGCCCACGAGGGTCCAGGAGCAGGACATCCCGGACCTGAGACCACTTGGCAACGGATGGAACAGGCAGGGTGGTGTCCAGGACTCAGGCTGCAAAGAGATTTAGATAGGTTAAGCGAATGGGCTAAGGTTTGGCAGATGGAATACAATGTCGGAAAGTGTGAGGTCATCCACCTTGGGAAAAAAAACAGTAAAAGGGAATATTATTTGAATGGGGAGAAATTACAATATGCTGCGGTGCAGAGGGACCTGGGGGTCCTTGTGCATGAATCCCAAAAAGTTAGTTTGCAGGTGCAGCAGGTAATCAGGAAGGCGAATGGAATGTTGGCCTTCATTGCGAGAGGGATAGAGTACAAAAGCAGGGAGGTCCTGCTGCAACTGTATAGGGTATTGGTGAGGCTGCACCTGGAGTACTGCGTGCAGTTTTGGTCACCTTACTTAATGAAGGATATACTGGCTTTGGAGGGGGTACAGAGACGATTCACTAGGCTGATTCCGGAGATGAGGGGGTTACCTTATGATGATAGATTGAGGAGACTGGGTCTTTACTCCTTGGAGTTCAGAAGGATGAGGGGTGATCTTATAGAAACATTTAAAATAATGAAAGGGATAGACAAGATAGAGGCAGAGAGGTTGTTTCCACTGGTAGGGGAGACTAGAACTAGGGAGCACAGCCTCAAAATACGGGGGAGCCAATTTAAAACCGAGTTGAGAAGGAATTTCTTCTCCCAGAGGGTTGTGAATCTGTGGAATTCTCTGCCCAAGGAAGCAGTTGAGGCTAGCTCATTGAATGTATTCAAGTCACAGATAGATAGATTTTTAACCAATAAGGGAATTAAGGGTTACGGGGAGCGGGCGGGTAAGCGGAGCTGAGTCCATGGCCAGATCAGCCATGATCTTGTTGAATGGCGGAGCAGGCTCGAGGGGCTAGATGGCCTACTCCTATGTTCTTATGGCCACCCGGAGACGGGTGGCAGATGTACAGAAATAGCACGATATGAGTTAAAGTGTGTTTAGTAAGAATCTAGCGTAGTGTTTGATAAGAATGTTTAGATGAATATAGAATGTAAGAGTTTCAGCCGACAGCTGGTGACTAAATAGTGACAAAAGTACTAGTTATTGGGGAAAGGAAAAGACCCCATCTTGTAGGCAGGAAAAGAAGCACTACAAGAAGGATGAGTAAAATGGCTATGGGATTCAAGTTAAAAACAGATATCCGTTCCCACGGGAACTGGATAAGACAGCCAGTCGATTAAAGACTCAATTGTGTTCTCCGAGAGGAAATGAGCCCAAATTGGAACTCGATCATCTTTTATCAAGCCAGAGAGTTTTTTTCTCATGGCTGGACAATCTGTTTTATGTGTCCCTACAGACCAACATGAGAAGGGTCCTGTTCCTGCTCGCCCTGATAAGGATGAGCAGCGGCGGCCGAGGAGACGTGGAAGAATCCCACATTTCTGGGTGCTCAGGAGAGAGAGCACCGATCGTACTCGCCGGGGGTGGCACACTGGGCTTGGAGGAGCTTGTCGTTTACGCCCACGAAGGGAGGTGGTCAGGGTGGCTGGGGGTCAAACTCCACTTGCTACTCGAGCCAGGAAGGGTTTCCCTATGGGGGGGAGGCCTCCGTTCCATGCCCCAGGATACGGGTCGTTGCTGCGCGGGTCAGTGTTACGGAAGGAAATCGTGTGTGTTTGACTTGTAAAGGACAGAGTTCCCTGGGTAGATGGTGGTGGCTCAGGAAGCTGAGCAAGGGACCAGGAATCTGACTGGGAAAGATTCGGGAATGATGTGTACCGTACCATCACAGGGACACGGGGAGGAGTGAAGGTGTGTTGGAACAAGTGGTGGGAGTCTGAACAGGGAATCTACGTCTGCATGTGGGGGTCAGAGGAGATTTCCCCCACAGGCATATCGATCGCCTTCGCCAGCCAATGGCAATATGAGGGGGAAGGGATGGGGTGGGATTCCAGCCTACACGGGTGTGCGGTCCCACACTCCCCACTCCCAATTAACACCACCGAACTAAGAGCACACATTAAGAAACCCCTGCCCACAACCCGCCAATATGAACAATAATAGAAAGGTGTCTTACCTCCACCAAGAGACCAGGGAACGGATTAGTATTGGTACCGACCGAAAAGGTGTTATACCAGGGGGTACACTATGCAGTAACTTCAGTTATTTTAAACTTTACCGAGGTACACTTACCTGCATGGTGCCCGATGGAAACAGAGCTGCTATACCAGGCCCTACTCAGAGAAATGTTCCAGAAATTTTACGATTTAGACTTTGGGAACGTAGACAAAGCAGATTTATACACCCTATACGCTAGGGTCACCATGGGCACGGGACGACCTGGAAGGGGAACCTTGGATGACATTTTTACTGCATATAATACAGGGTCCTCTGTGATAAATAGCCTGGATGATATCGAACTGTAAACTCAGATAAATGGTCTAAAGAACCAACTGAGAAAGATCCTAAAAGAAGAAAACACAGTAATAGGCTCAGAGCGACACAAGGACCAGGCTGTGACCGTCCATTTAAAGGAGATTGTGGCTGAGCTGGAAAAACATGCACAGACAGTGAATGCACTTATACAGGAGGATAGAAATGTTTCGGACCAGGCTGCACAGAACGAGGTGTGCGTGCTGTATGGGGCATGGTTGTTGGGCGAGGGCCGCAACAACCTGGAGGATTTAAAACAAGGTTTAGTCCCCTCCTGGATCAGTAACAAGCACCTCACAGATCTCCACCCGTATAGTAATTCACTAAGCCCGTGCCAGCTCCGCCTAGCTTCTGAAGCCTACCCTGTCCCAGTAGGCGGAAGTACTAATCATACCATCATGGGGATAGTACTAAAGATGCCAGTCATGGGTGGGACAGCCCGACCCACATCGGTGTACAGGGTGGAGAACATTGGGGTCATTCAAGGAGGTGCACACGTTCATTTCACAGCGGTCCCACCGTATATCATAAAGTGGGAGCACGCTTTGACGGGTACTGACCTCTCCGGGTGCTGGAGCCGGGGTGCACACATAATACTGTGTCCCCAGCACTAGAACGCCTATTCTAAACCACAGTGTGGGTTTAAAGCTGTTGGCGCACAGCCTATCAACTGTACCATGGAGGTAATGGCATAAGACCATGTTCCCCCACAAGTAGCATACATAGTGGGTGGGACATATTGTGTCACCACCAGTGTGCCCCACTACCAGCATGGACACTTCTGGTGTCCGGTCAGTGATAGCAGTTCTTGCTTTAAACCTGAGGCATCAGTTCAAGTGGCCCAGGGACGGATTGTCCCCATTCCTGAACCCTCCACTGTCCACCTCACTGTGAGGGAAAACATTACAAACCTGCAGGATTACGTTACACATGTTGGCTATGAAATTCCCCCTCTACCCGAACATCTTACAGCTCTGCCAGCAGCTGTAGTAATCTCATAAAAACATTTCTATACTCGAGAACAGAAAAAATTGAGATAAGGAGAAAGATCCTAGAGATCACAATTCCGCCTTGGTGGGACATTTTCAGAAATATAAAGCTTCCAGCCGGGATCAGATTAGCTTCCCACATTTTGGTTGTCTGTCAACTCGCGATTATCCTTTACTTATGGTGTCTCACTTGCCGAGTGAAACGCAGAGGCCGTCAGGTCAGGCACCAAAGGGTGCTGCACGCTCCCTGGCCAAACTTGGGAATCGCGTAGGGAGGGGTGACACCATACTACCATGTTTGATTTGTTTTAATTTTTACCTGCTGTAAAAATGCAGAGAGCGAGTATTGTAAGAATGTTACTTAAAATTGTGTTTGACTATGTACCTTTATTTTACTGTAAAAGCAGAGTAATGGAGGGGTGTTGAACCCCCTCTATGCTGTAACAGAATGACTGTATTTGCCTGTAAACTGCATTGCATTTCTAAGGGGGATGCACGTTAAAGTTTCAGATAGGTAAATACAGGGAGGGTTGACTCTCGGGAGATCAGAAATTTTGCTCATCTGGCATGACACTCAAGTGTGTAGAGTGCCAAAGCGGGGACTGAAGGGTTGCAAAGTTCTTGGGAAACCTCCACAGTGTTTGGACTCATTGGAAAGGAAATTTAATTTGGAACTATCTACCAGAAAGTTTGAGATCCTAAAGTGCACATGGAAGAAACTACGAACTTTAATCGAATTTGAGATTTTACAAGGCAGATTGAGTTTGTGTGGGCAGGGCGAGAGAACTAAAGGATGACTATCCTGCAAAGAAGCCCGTTTTGAGTATTGAAGCTGTCTGGGGTATTGAAACGAAAGTAAATTGTCTGGAGAATTATGGATACTCAAAAATCCTTCTCCCCAGGAGATATTAACATAGCAACAATTGACCCAGAGATAGCTCACCATCATCCCGATCTGGAAAACCATTCCAGCACATACATAATAACAATGGCACATCCAGCCCACATGAAAAACCCAAGTACAGACAGACACTGCAAATACCAAAGTTAACATTTCCATCAAGAAACAGATTTAGAAGATCGACACATCCGAGACAGGTTAACATTTAACGGGCCCGCCAAAATATAAGAACATAAGAACATAAGAATTAGGAACAGAAGTAGGCCATCTAGTCCCTCGGGCCTACACCGCCATTCAACAAGATCATGGTTGATCTGGCCGTGGACTCAGCTACACTTACCCACCCGCTCCCCATAACCCTTAATTCCCTTATTGGTTAAAAATCTATCTATCTGTGATTTGAATACATTCAATGAGCTAGCCTCAACTGCTTCCTTGGGCAGAGAATTCCACAGATTCATAACCCTCTGGGAGAAGAAATCCCTTCTCAACTCAATTTTAAATTGGCTCCCCCATATTTTGAGGCTGTGCCCCCTAGTTCTAGTCTCCCCGACCAGTGGAAACAACCTCTCTGCCTCTATCTTGTCTATCCCTTTCATTATTTAAAATGTTTCTGTAAGATCACCCCTCACCCTTCTGAACTCCAACGAGTAAAGACCCAGTCTACTCAATCTATCATCATAAGCTAACCCCCTCATCTCCGGAATCAGCCTCGTGAATCGTCTCTGTACCCCCTCCAAAGCTAGTATGTCCTTCCTTAAGTAAGGCAGCCAAAACTGCACGCAGTACTCCAGGTGCAGCCTCACCAATACCCTATACAGTTGCAGCAGGATCTCCCTGCTTTTGTACTCCATCCCTCTCGCAATGAAGGCCAACATTCCATTCGCCTTCCTGATTACCTGCTGCATCTGCAAACTAACTTTTTGGGATTCATGCACAAGGACCCCCAGGTCCCTCTGCACCGCAGCATGTTGTAATTTCTCCCCATTCAAATAATATTCCCTTTTACTGTTTTTTTTCCCAAGGTGGATGACCTCACACTTTCCAACATTGTATTCCATCTGCCAAACCTTAGCCCATTCGCTTAACCTATCTAAATCTCTTTACAGCCTCTCTGTGTCCTCTACACAACCCGCTTTCCCACTAATCTTTCTGTCATCTGCAAATTTTGTTACATCACACTCTGTCCCCTCTTCCAGGTCATCTATGTATTTTGTAAACAGTTGTGATCCCAGCACCGATCCCTGTGGCACACCACTAACCTCCAATTTCCAACCCGAAAAGGACCCATTTATCCCGACTCTCTGCTTTCTGTTCGCTAGCCAATTCTCTATCCATGCTAATACATTTCCTCTGACTCCGCGTACCCTTATCTTCTGCAGTAACCTTATCGAATGCCTTTTGAAAATCTAAATACACCACATCCATCGGTACACCTCTATCCACCATGCTTGTTATATCCTCAAAGAATTCCAGTAAATTAGTTAAACATGATTTCCCCTTCATGAATCCATGCTGCGTCTGCTTGATTGCACTATTCCTATCTAGATGTCCTGCTATTTCTTCCTTAATGATAGCTTCAAGCATTTTCCCCACTACAGATGTTAAACTAACCGGCCTATAGTTACCTGCCTTTTGTCTGCCCCCTTTTTTAAACAGAGGAGTTACATTAGCTGCTTTCCAAACCGCTGGTACCTCCCCAGAGTCCAGAGAATTTTGGTAGATTATAACGAATGCACCTGCTATAACTTCTGCCATCTCTTTTAATACCCTGGGATGCATTTCATCAGGACCAGGGGACTTGTCTACCTTGAGTCCCATTAGCCTGTCCAGCACTACCCCCCTAGTGATAGTGATTGTCTCAAGGTCCTCCCTTCCCACATTCCTGTGATCAGCAATTTTTGGCATGGTTTCTGTGTCTTCCACTGTGAAGACCGAAGTAAAATAATTGTTTAAGATCTCAGCCATTTCCACATTTCCCATTCTTAAATCCCCCTTCTCATCTTCTAAGGGACCAACATTTACTTTAGTCACTCTTTTCCATTTTATATATCTGTAAAAGCTTTTACTATCCGTTTTTATGTTTTGCGCAAGTTTACCTTCGTAATCTATCTTTTCTTTAATGACAAAGAAATATGACAAAGAACTATCAAGCCCGCCAAATTTAAACAAAGAATCCGGGCTGATTTGGCGCGAAGATTAGAACAGCTCAAATCATATAACTGGGTCCTGCTTTAACAAAGGGTATGCCTCATGCATGCTACCGCCTCAGAAGACACTGCTAGGGACGCTTAGCTGAAGGTATGCACACAGCAGCATAGCATTATAGAGCATCAAGAAGGGAGAGAGACAACCGCAGCACTTCTTTTTTAACTGACTTCTCCAGCCTCGACGTCCTGAAATCGAAAAGGAAGGAAGAACATCACCATCATGGCAGCAACCGACCACGGCCAATGTGGTACCACCAAAAACACCGCGATCGACCAACTTCGAAACAAAACTCCACAAGAAAGAAACCGAAGAATCGAAAGTTTTCACTCTACAACCTAGGCCTGACCATCAACAGGTGAAAACATTACCTAAAAAGACTTTGAAACCTATTTCTAATGAAAGAAAGTGGGTACTTACCCCATAAGTCCAAAACGCACCCTACCGCATCAGCGGACACCACCCAACTGAAGACTGTGCAGTAAGAAGTCTTCTCCGACGTTCGGGGTACAGCAAGCAGAACCTACAGAATCCAGCGAATCCTGAAATCGTGAACCAACGTCAACTGACCAGAAAGGATTGGTAAACATAGTCCCTGTTTGCCCTGGAGTTTAACCTAGTCAATGTTAGGCATTGGGAGGTGGGAGGTGTATTCTTCACTGTAACCCCTTTGAATGTGTGATGTACTGTTCTTTATTTGAGTAATTATAAGTTTGACATTGTATTTTGTTGTCTTTAATAAAACCGAAGTTCTTTTGCACCAAACCAGTTGTCTCTTGCATTTTATCACATCCCCCAAATAAATCCAGAGTCTAGAACCCAGGGAGTGGGAGCGATTCGAACTGCTCAGAAGGTCAGAGGTGAACCTGACCCCACACACCACCCCCTACAGATTTGAGGTGTCCACTCTATATGGTCCACATCTCTGAGCCATACAGGAGGGCGGGTATCAGTACAGCCCTGTAGACCATGAGCTGGTGCCAGATTTGAGGGCCTGCTCTTCGAACACTCTCTTCCTCAGGCGGACTGGAGGCAGTGTTGAGTCTCGTCATCGATGTCTGCCCTTGTTGATAATAGGCTCCCGAGATATGAAGAGTGGAAGAGATCAATAGTATGACATTAAAGGGATTGAACAGCGTGGTATTAAAGGAATTAAATATTGTGATATTCAAGGCATCAATCAGTATGCTATTCAAAGTATTGAGCATTGTGATATGAAATGGATTAAAGAGTATAATTATATGAAGATTGTGGTAAACGTTTCTACTTATAGAAGGTATGTGGGTCATTGATGATTGGCTCAATCACCCAGTCACTGTGGCTTCCCGGAGCCTGACTGCTTGTACCTTCAGGGACAGACAGCAATTTGCCAAGTATCTGTTCCCAAATTGGATTAATGTTTTTTTTGGGGGGGGGCTTGTGTTTTTTTTTGCCTCCCCCAGTAGATTGTACAGGTGTGTACAGGAGGGGGGAATGGGAGAATGTGCAGAATTTGCACCTTGCCAGGATGCACAGCCTCGATGAACCAGATGGTCAATCCCAGTCCTTTTCTGGATATAAAGAGCGTGATTATTAAAGGAATTAAGCAGTGCGGCATTAAAAGCAATAAGCCATTTGTTATTAAGGGAATTAAACAGTGTGATGTTAAGGTCTATTTGTTAGTAATTAGAATGTTATTACAAGGAATTGTACTATTAAATTGTATGATATTAAGAGTATTAAGTAGCGATATAAATGGAATTTTTCTTTAACTTTGCTGATAACAAGTAGGTTGAGATTAGATGGCATGGTGGATGACTACTTGGGTACACCAACATACTGAATCTCAGGGTAGCAGTATTTAGGTTCAGACCCATGATCCCTCACAACTGATGCCGACAAACTTGGTCATGATGCTGGGATAGGGGGATGGGAGCGGGCAGAGACCAAACATAATCTCAAAAACTCAGTGCTTCCCCACAGACAGTGACAGATCACTGCGCGCTTGTGTGTGTGTGTATATATATATATATATAATCACTTAATAACTATTTTGCTTCAGCTTTATATGTATAAAAAACTCCATCAAAGTAAGTGAACTATTTAATACAGATATGTTTGTAGTAACCAATGTCATTACGTAACTAAAGGAAGATGTGTATTTTGTTTTATTTATGTAAAAGACTTTTTATAGATGTTATTACCCAGCAAATGGATAGGATTTTTTGTTTAATGCAACTGCGATGAATTCTATTTTAAAACTCCCTATCTGGTACTTCAAGTCATAGTTAGATGCACTTCAGAGGTTGGCTGAGGCACGGAAATCGGGAGCAATTCTAGCGCTGCATGCTTTGAGTCCATTTCTGCACCGCGGTTTGTATTAAGATAAACCTGACCCAGATTGGGACAGGAGCAACTCAATTTGAGCACATCCGTATATCTGGCAGCATTTGGACTCAGCGATGCATCCTGTCCGCTCCTGGTTTGACCCACGACAGTTTCCAGTTCACGTCTGTTTGCCATTCCCAGCACATTAGAGGGGCCATTAGAGGGAGCACCGTGTGGCAGCCTGGCCCGGAAATCGGCGCAGTCCCGGCCTGTAAGACCGGGGCGATTAGAGGGAGCAGCGAGCAGCGGCATACCACTGCAGGGAGCAGCGCGTGCTGCTGCAGGAGGGCGACGGCTGATTGGAGTGCGGCCAAGTACAGCAGGAGGGGCGAGGTCGAGGCGAAGGGGCGGCGAGAGTTCGTAGAGGGACGTGATCGGGGCCCAGGAGAGACGTGGGTTCGGGGCCCAGGAGAGGCGAGGGCCCAGGGGCAGCACGGGCCCAGCCCACACTGCGATATGTGTGTGCACTAGGTCCGTGCAGCAGAGCTGGTCTCCAGTCGTCTTGGTTAATCCTTGCCACTGGACCAAGACCTAGCTCGGTCAAGCCCGTGTGGTGGCTGGTGTGCAATAGTCACCCCACATTAAAAATATCCACGCACAGGCATCTTCCACCCTTCAACATGTAGTTCGGGATCCGCAATATTAGGTCCTTCATTGAAACACCTGTAAACTCATCCCTTTTTGGCGTGGAAGCAAGTCATCCTCGATAGATGATGCATGCAGAAGGCAGAGCTTCATTTAGACTGTCTGATATAACTGAGGTGCCTTCGTCCTTCCATCCCAACGCGGGTTTCATGTGCCGAACCCAGATTATCGCACCTGATCTCACTCAGCATGGAAATGGCATAATTGGCACTGAACTCGCAATCTCATTCATCATCATAGGCAGTCCCTCGGGGTCGAGGATGACTTGCTTCCACACTAAAAATGAGTTCTCAGGTGACTGATTAACCCATTTTAAATGGTGGAAGGTGCCTGCGCGTGAATTCTTTTAACGTGGGGTGGCCGTTGCACACCAGCCACCACACGGGCTTGACGGAGCAAGGTCTTAGTCCATTGGCAAGGGGGTCCAAGACGACTGGAGACCAGGCTTTGCTGACTAGTTCATCCGCTAGTCTCACAACAGCATACCTCATCGTGGATGACCCAGTCCCAACTGACTGGAGGATGGGTGGGGATTATAAGGCTGGAGGAAGTTACAGAGATTGGGAGATGTGAGGCAATGAAGGAATTAAACATTCCCGAGGGTAAGAATTTTAAATTGGAGGTGTTGGGGTTTGTAATTTCACTCAGCATGGAAATGGCATAATTGGCACTGAACTAGGAATCTCTCTCAGAGAGGCCAGTGGGCAGCTGCTGTAGGAACTGGAAAGATGGCATGCTGGTGCAGTGGCGGATGCTTGAGAGGTGGGGGTTGAGTGCATTGTTGGGGTGTAGTCGAGGAAGTCATACCTGGGTCATACCTGACCGAGGAGGCCTTTATGGAAGCCTGAAAAGGAAAAGTGTTCCAATCCCCTGTATTCACATGCCTTGCCAAGATGAGCACAAAACTCTCACAAAAAAATCCCACTCGGCCTGAACTGAAGCCTATCAGGATCTCTCCTGCCACTTAATTAAAGTTTTACTTCACTGAGCACACATTAAAATCTTCCTTCATCATGCAGCATTCAGGTGGTCCTTGCATACAAGGGACCTTGGCACAGCTACACTGCAAATATCAAAAGTGATTACAAGCTAATGAGATTAGGGCAGTGGGAAGTGGAGCTGTCTATCTATAGCCCTGATCTGCCGTTAATAATATCAGGGCTGTGACCAGTTTACTTTGTGACAGAATAACGTTTTGAACACGAATTCAAAAGCAAAATATCGTTGATGCTGGAATCTGAAATAGAAACAGAAAATGCCGCAAATACTCAGCGGGTCAGGCGGGATCTGTCGAGAGAGAAACGGAGTTAACGTTTCAGGTCAGTGACCCTTCATCAGAAAAGATGAATGTAGATAGGGTGTAAATGTAGGTGGCAGAATCAGCAACAGCTGCCGTGGGAAAGAGAGATAAAACAGGAAAGAAAGAAAATAAGAAAACAAAATAGGGGCAGAGGTTATGGTCTAAAATTGTTGAACTCGATGTTGAGTCCAGAAGGCTGTAAAGTGCCTAAACGAAAGATGAGGTGCTGTTCCTCGAGCTTGAGCTGAGCTTCGTTGGAACAGTGTTGTAGACCGAGGATGGAGAGGTCAGAGTGGGAGTGGAGCGGGGAATTAAAGTGACAGGCGACCGGAAGCTCAGGGTCACACTTGCGGACTGAACGGAGGTGCTCCGCAAAGCAGTCACCCAATCTACGCTTGGTCTCCCCAGTGTAGAGGAGACCACATCGTGAGCAGCGAATACAGTACACTAAATTGAAAGAAGTACACGTAAGTCGCTGTCTCACCTGGAAGGAGTGTTTGGGGCCCTGGACAGTGGGAAGGGAGGGGGTAAAAGGGCAGGTGTTGCATCTCCTGCGCTTGCATGGGAAGGTGCCGTGGGAAGGGGAGGGGTTGCTGGGGGTGACGGAGGAATGGACCAGGGTGTCGCGGAGGGAGCAGTCCCTTCGGAATGCTGAGAGGGGAAGGGAAGAGGTGATTGGTGGTGGGATCACGCTGGCGAAAATGATGGAGGATGATCCGTTGAACGTGGAGGCTGGTGGGGTGAAAGGTGAGGACAAGGGGAACCCTGTCGTGGTTCTGGGAGGGAGGGGAAGGGTGAGAGCAGAGGTGCGGGAAATAGAACGGACACGGTCGATGTCCATGTTAACCACGGCGGAGGGGAGTCCTCAGTTGAGGAAAAAGCGAGGCATGTCAGAAGCACTGGTATGGAAGATAGCATTGTCAGAGCAGATGTGACAGAGATGGAGAAACTGGGAGATTGGAATGGAGTCCTTACAGGTTTTTAAGCAAGTGTAGGGCAGTGAAAGGGGGAGGGGAGGAAAGAATAAAAGGAAAGGTCTGTGATCGGGTGGAAGGCAGAAGAAATTAAGAGACAAAAGGGATGATGGTGCAAAGCAATAGGAGATGGTAATCGGACAAGTTAAGAAACAAAAGATGAGTCGAGATAGGGTGTAAATGTCGATGGTAGATTCAACAACATTGAACAAAGTTTTGAACCAGTTTGCATAACCTCCACATGCTAATCTATTTATAATAAAGGGATAAACAAATTTCACATAAACTCATTGACACATTCATTACCTCGAGCATGTTAATACATTCAGAAAAATGTCCTCTGTCCCTCTATTTTAATGGCCTGAGTGTCAACTTGGCTCAGTCGGTGGAACCCTTGCCTCTGCGTGAGAAAGTTGAGAGTTCAAGACTCACTCAAGGAGTTGAGTGCATAATCTGGGATGATGTTTTCGTGCATTACAACAGTGACTATGTTTCAAACTTATCTCATTGGCCTGTAAAGCCCTTTAAGACGTTATGATGTTGTGAAAGGCGTGAAAGAAATGCATTGTCAAAGGTGCTGACTTTCAGGTGAAATGTTAAAACCAAGGCCCTGTCCACCAGTTCAGACTCCATGGTATTTTCCTTGAAGATAAACTGGGGAGGTTTCCAGGGTGTCCTGGTCACCATTCCTCCCTTAAAACAGATAGACCGGCCAATCATCTCCTTGCGGGTTGTGCATAAATTTGCTGCTACATTTGCCTAAATAACAAGTATGACATTTCAAAAAAAGTACTTACTTGGCTATGAAGCACTCTGGGATACACTGAGGATGTGAAAGGTGCTATATGAATGCAAGTTCAGCCTTACCTTTATCGCATAGTACGGTGTCAATCCAATAATTCTTTTTAATATTCATAAAATGAGTCTCTTATAGTGCACCTATTACTTATTCTTCCTTTGCCAAGCCAACTATGGCATTAAATAAAACAATTACCACGGCATAACTGAAATGCAATTAGCAATCATGCTGCATATGGAGCCATCGGCAAATATCGTGCAAAAACTTCATCACCAACTCAATAAGGAATGCCGAGAATTTTTCAGCTCAATTAATTTTGGACTGGGGTTAAAAGGGAGAGAGCAGCCAAGGTCGACAAATAGAAAACACCTTTGAAAATGGATCAGATATCAATTCAGCACCATTTAAGGAGGTGGGTAGAGAGAAATGCCAAGCAATGATTATTTCTTTCCAGCGTGCGTTTCAAAGTCGCAGTGCTTGAAGTGAAAGGAGCGCTGCACTAAAGTGCTGTAGCTCACATCCAGTGAGTGCTGTTAGAGGCTAATTCGTTTCAGATGTGGTTCCATTTCTTTCAACTACAACAAGCAAATGAGCTTCCTCTACCTTTTAAAGGTGTAGTAATGTATCCATTTTTTGTTAACTTTATACATACCAGTCATGTGCAGAATATAACATATTAGAATTCCAATTCCATGTGAAGTGTTACTTTGTTTGATAACGCTCCTGTGAAGCGCTTGGGACGTTTCACTATGTTAAAGGCGCCATATGAATGTCATCATCATAGGCAACCCTCGGAATCAAGGAAGACTTGCTTACACTCTTAGCATGAGTTCTTAGGTGGCTGTACAGTCCAATGCGAGAGCCACAGTCTCTGTCACAGGTGGGACAGACAGTGGTTGAGGGGAAAGGTGGGTGGGGAGTCTGGTTTGCTCTTTCCGCTGCCTGCGCTTGGTTTCTGCATGCTCTCGGCGACGAGGCTCGAGGTGCTCAGCGCCCTCCCGAATGCACTTCCTCCACTTAAGGCGGTCTTTGGCCATGGACTCCCAGATGTCAGTGGGGATGTCGCACTTTATCAGGGAGGTTTTGAGGGTGTCCCTGTAACGTTTCCTCTGCCCGCCTTTGGCTCGTTTGCCGTGGACGAGTTCCAAGTAGAGCGCTTGCTTTGGGAGTCTCGTGTCTGGCGTGCGAACAGTGTGGCCTGCCCAGCGGAGCTGATCGAGTGTGGTCAGTGCTTCAATGCTGGGGATGTTGGCCTGGATGAGGGCGCTAATGTTTGTGCGTCTGTCCTCCCAGGGGATTTGTAGGATCTTGCGGAGACATCGCTGGTGGTATTTCTCCAGCGACTTGAGGTGTCTACTGTAAATGGTCCACATCTCTGAGCCATACGGGAGGGCGGGTATTACTACGGCCCTGTAGACCATGAGCTTGTGAGGGCCTGGTCTTCAAACACTCTTTTCCTCAGGCGGCCGAAGGCTGCACTGGCGCACTGGGGGCGGTGTTGGATCTCGTCGTCAATGCCTGCTCTTGCTGTTCTTTGATTACCTGCTGGACAACAAGGAGAAAGTGGGGGCAAAATTGCCCCTTTTTATAGCCCCGTTAGCGCCTCTGGGGAAATGGGGCGTTATCGCCTTCCAGGCGGTTAGAGCCCCAGGCCTCCTTGCCACCGGCGATTACATCATCGCCATGCGCGGCAACCCCTCACCACCCCACACGGACCTCTTAACGCCCCACGGGGGGAAATTGGCTTTGGCGGATTTCAACTTCGTGGGTGGCGAAGCGGGCAGCTATCCGCTCCCGAGGTGCTGTTTAAAGAGGAGGCTCCAGGCCTCCATGTCGGTCAGCTGACTCTTGGGTCGGCCCGACCACGGTGGCCCTAACGTGGACCGGGGCTGCCATGGTGCAGCCCCGGCACTCCGTCTTGGGTGCTGGGCTGCTGGCCCGGTCTCACGCTGCCCTGGTGGCTCAGTGGCGAACCACCAAAGGGCCACAGAGACCGCGCATGCATCCGCGCGGCGTGGCACTCAGCGCCGCACTGCCGCTCCCCAAAGGAAGCGGAGCGCCGGAGATAGCGCTGCGCTTCCTTTCAGGGGCATAAGGCCCAATTCCGCATCGGTGGGCACTACTTCCGGGCCGGGCCGTAAAAGTCCCAGCCTCGGAAGATGGCCGCCCCCGATCGCAGCGCGGACAATTTCGCCCCCCAGCATTCCCGAGTGTTCTCGTTTTCTCCTGAAGGTACCAGGCTACAACCAAGAGCTGGAAAGTGGGATTAGGCTGGATTTCTCTTTGTCAGCCGGCACGGACACGATGGGCCGAATGGCCTCTTTCTGTGCTGTAAATTTCTATGATTCTGTGATTAATAAACGGATCAGCAGTTACATTTCGCACCATTTACAAATGGATACATTTAGCTGCACATTGCCTGACATTTTGCAACGTACATTATTGCGTACACAGAATATCAAATGCAAAGCAACGACAGGAATCCGAATGAACAATGATATGCAACTTACAGCACAAGATGCAATGAACACTTGCACTGCTCTTGCAATGGGTATTTTAGCAATGGGGTAAGATTGCTGATATGATAAATTAATATTTTGCATTCTGCATTTTAAACATAAAGGAAGAGAAAATGGAAATAAAAAATGAGAATGGGGTATATTATGATTCACGCAGGAGAAATCAAGCCAAGTATTAATACGATACCCAACATATTGGCATATGGGCAGGCACATGCGATCATAGGGGAAGATTTTCTCTGCTCACTATTATGTGTTAGCAACATCACAAGCACAGCAGAAATGCTCCTTTCTACTAAAACCATAAACACATCCTTTTTGAATGCATTTATGAGCTCACTAGCCACTTGGGAATAGCCAATGGGGAAATTTTCTAGCATAGTTATGTTGTCACTAACACATAAAGAGAGATTTTTTTTCCCCAAGAGGTCTGGAAAGAGCTTTTTTAGTTTTAGTATGGCTATGAGACAGATTGTTCTCATAGGTGTTGAAATCAGGGAGAATAAACCTCTTCAAGCGTACAAAATTTGACCGACTTTAATGTTGGCTGCAGAAAGTCCGGAATATAAAGTTGGAAGATACAGCATAGGTGGGGAAAAGCAAGTGCAGAGGGGGATTTGAAAATTGAGGACATGGATATTAAAGAATTGGGGGTACAGGGGCGACAGGGAGCCAATGGAGTTGGCAATAATAAAGGTTATAGCATTGTAGCATAGAATAGGAACAACAAAGATCTGGAAGAGTTGGAGGTTCTGTAGTTTGGAGATTAGGAGGACGCCTAAGAAAGCATTGGAGCAATCAAGCCAGGAAGTAACCACATTGTGGATGATGATTTTGGCAGACATATGGCTGAGGTCGGATGCAGCGGGAAATGCAGTGTAGGTGGAAGTATGTGGTTTTGTTTTGTGGAGAAAGAAGGCGAAGCAATCATTCGATATCTGATAATTATCCTCTTAGCAATCGCGATCCGGGCCTAATCCTCCATTTCACAAATAATGGGCTTTATTTTCGCCACCATCGGGTGCCATTTTTTTTTAGCGTCCGCTGATTTTTTGGGGGGTAATCTTGATTTTGCAACTTTCCTCAAAGTTTGTACGCCGACGGCAACTGTCAGCGGCGCATTTTTTGTGCGGCAGATTTTTTGGGCAGGTCTGGTTGAAAATTGATTTCCATGCCGATTTTGGACCTTTTTGGCCATTTAACCGATTTTGGCAACACCGATTTTTTTTCAGGGCGGCGCACGGTGGCTTTAAGTACCAATCGGAAAAACCCGACGTTAACTTAAGGAAATCGGCGCTGTGTATATATCTGAGTTTTTGGAGCGAGGAAAGAACACAATAAAGGAGAGTATCAATTCAAAGACCAATGCGTATAAGGTGGCCAAGGTTCGTGGGAAACTAGAAGATTGGGAAAATTTTAAACAACAGCAAAGAATGACTAAGAAAGAAATAAAGAAAGGAAAGATAGATTACGAAGGTAAACTTGCGTAAAACATAAAAACAGATAGTAAAAGCTTTTACGGATATATAAAACGGAAAAGAGTGACTAAAGTAAATGTTGGTCCCTTAGAAGATGAGAAGGGGGATTTAATAATGGGAAATTTGGAAATGGCTGAGACCTTAAACAATTATTTTGCTTCGGTCTTCACAGTGGAAGACACAAAAACCATGCCAGAAATTGCTGGTCACAGGAATGTGGGAAGGGAGGACCTTGAGACAATCACTATCACTTGGGGAGTAGTGCTGGACAGGCTAACGGGACTCAAGGTAGACAAGTCTCCTGGTCCTGATGAAATGCATCCCAGGGTATTAAAAGAGATGGTGGAAGTTATAGCAGATGCATTCGTTATAATCTACCAAAATTCTCTGGACTCTGGGGAGGTACCATCGGATTGGAAAGCAGCTAATGTAACGCCTCTGTTTAAAAATGGGGGCAGACAAAAGGCAGGTAACTATAGGCCGGTTAGTTTAACATCTGTAGTGGGGAAAATGCTTGAAACTATCATTAAGGAAGAAATAGCGGGATATCTAGATAGGAATAGTGCAATCAAGCAGACGCAGCATGGATTCATGAAATCATGTTTAACTAATTTACTGGAATTCTTTGAGGATATAATGAGCATGGTGGATAGAGGTGTACCGATGGATGTGGTGTATTTAGATTTTCAAAAGGCATTCAATAAGGTGCCACACAAAAGGTTACTGCAGAAGATAAAGGTATGCGGAGTCAGAGGAAATGTATTAGCATGGATAGAGAATTGGCTGGCGAACAGAAAGCAGAGAGTCTGTATAAATGGGCCCTTTTCGGGTTGGAAATTGGTGTTTAGTGGTGTGCCACAGGGATCGGTGCTGGGACCACAACTGTTTACAATATACATAGATGACCTGGAAGAGGGGACAGAGTGTAGTGTAACAAAATTTGCAGATGACACAAAGATTAGTGGGAAAGCAGGTTGTGTAGAGGACACAGAGAGGCTGCAAAGAGATTTAGATAGGTTAAGCGAATGGGCTAAGGTTTGGCAGATGGAATACAATGTCGGAAAGTGTGAGGTCATCCACCTTGGGAAAAAAAACAGTAAAAGGGAATATTATTTGAATGGGGAGAAATTACAACATGCTGAGGTGCAGCAGGACCTGGGGGTCCTTGTGCATGAAACTCTTTTGGAGTCCTTGTGCATGAATCCCAAAAAGTTAGTTTGCAGGTGCAGCAGGTAATCAGGAAGGCGAACGGAATGTTGGCCTTCATTGCGAGAGGGATGGAGTACAAAAGCAGGGAGGTCCTGCTGCAACTGTATAGGGTATTGGTGAGGCCGCACCTGGAGTACTGCGTGCAGTTTTGGTCACCTTACTTAAGGAAGGATATACTAGCTTTGGAGGGGGTACAGAGACGATTCACTGGGCTGATTCCAGAGATGAGGGGGTTAGCTTATGATGATAGATTGAGTAGACTGGGTCTTTACTCGTTGGAGTTCAGAAGGATGAGGGGTGATCTTATAGAAACATTTTAAATAATGAAAGGGATCGACAAGATAGAGGCAGAGAGGTTGTTTCCACTGGTCGGGGAGACTAGAACTAGGGGGCACAGCCTCAAAATACGGGGGAGCCAATTTAAAACCGAGTTGAGAAGGAATTTCTTCTCCCAGAGGGTTATGAATCTGTGGAATTCTCTGCCCAAGGAAGCAGTTGAGGCAAGCTCATTGAATGTATTCAAGTCACAGATAGATAGATTTTTAACCAATAAGGGAATTAAGGGTTACGGGGAGCGGGCGGGAAAGTGGAGCTGAGTCCACTGCCAGATTAGCCATGATCTTGTTGAATGGCGGAGCAGGCTCGAGGTGCTAGATGGCCTACTCCTGTTCCTAATTCTTATGTTCTTATGTTCTAACACAAAATCATGATGATTTTTTGCAGAGGGAACTCGGAAAATAACTCAGAAAGTTAATTTTTCCCACAGAATGTTAGAAATTTAATTTTTTCCACGTTATGTGAGAAGGCAAATTGCAACTCCACCCCAGCACAGAACCCCTGCTCACAGGGCTCCAGGCACTGGTCGGAGGATGCTGGCCGGCTGGCGGCAGGATCGCTCTCTCGAACGGACACAGGAGCTCGGTGTTTGGATTCCACACCCCGCCCCCCCGCCTCCCCCCCCCACCCCACCATGGGCTCAACTTGTAAAAAAGCCTGGGGAGGTGGGTGGAATACAAGCACCGAGCTCATGTGTTTCTGTCCGGCCGAGGGAGTGATCCTGCTGGTATACACTCCGAACTGTGCACAAGAGATGGCACAACACAGCAGCAAACATACGCATTTCAGCAAAAGCTCTTAGTGCTATAAATCACTGTGCATCGCGTCTCCATAGAGACAGAGCTTAGTGTTGCACATGCACGCAGACCAGGATCTGGTCCGTTCTACTAGGGTGTCACCCAGCAAAGGAGTGAGTGCTGTGCGTCAGTAAGTACTGTCTCACAATAACAAGAATAACACAATTAAGAATAATAATTATGGGTGCAAATATTACTATGCCTCATGTAGTAAGGTTAGTTTACATGCATGCCATGCAGAGGCGATGGATAATACGACACCACCATCGCAGAAACCAGATCGCTCGGGCATTAATGGGGAGGAGGTCATACCCTGATTGAATCTACCGGGACAGCCGCTCATACCTACACCTGAGTGAGGTCGACTGCATTCGCAGGCTGCGATTTAGAAAAGAGGTCATCACAGAGATCTGCCAGCTAGTCAAGGCAGACAAACAGCCAGGAAGTGGCAGGAGGACTGCCCTACTGTGGAAGTGAAGGTCACTGCAGCACTAGCCTTCTATGCTTCTGGCTCATTTCAAGCAGCAACTGGGGACACGTGCTGCATCTCGCAGCACACCACACATTGCTGCATTCGACAGGTGACTGCTGCACTGTATGCCAAAAGGGACCAGTTCATCAATTTCCCTATGACCACGTAGGCAATGCGAGACAGGGCTGTGGGGTTCTCCAGAATTACTCGCTTCCCAAATGTACAGGGTGCGATTGACTGTCCCCACATTGCCATGAGAGCACCTTTGGACGATTCCGAGGTTTAACGCAACAGGAAAGGGTTCCATTCCCTAAATCTGCAGCTTGCCTGCGACGATCTGCATTGGATCATGGCAGTGGATGCCAAATATCCAGGTAGCACCATGATGTTTTCATCCTACGTGAGAGCATTATATCTGCGATGTTTCAGGAGCTGCCAGAAGGGCACAGCTGGTTGCTCGGGGACAAAGTGTACGGGCTCGCCTCCTGGCTTATGACCCCCCTACGCGATCCCCACACTGAACCAGAGCGTCGGTACAACATGTCGCACATAACGACATGGAGCATCATAGAGTGGACAACTGGCATACCGAAGCAGCGTTTCCGATGCCTGGACCACTCTGGAGGCTACCTGCAATACGCCCCTCACCACGTCGGTCAGTTCACTGTCGTGTGCTGCATGCTGCACAACTTGGCCATCATGAGGGGCCAGGCACTGGACATTGAAGATCCTCCTGAGGGGAGAAGGTTGGGGGGGGGCGGAGGAGGAGGATGAGGAGGCTGACAACGAGGTCAAAGAGGAGGAGAAGGAGCAGCAGGAGGACGAGAAGGACCAGCAGCAAGAGGAGGAGGATGAACCCATGCCACCACCTCAACCCACAGGACGACGGCGGAGGAGGCGGCCTCGTGCACCTATAGCCATAGCTGGAGACATGTGTCAGCGGCTAATCCGTGATCGTTTTGCTGCCTGAAGGCTAACCGGCCCGGTAGTGTTGACTCTTTGCACCTGTTAGTGTGAAAAAATAATGTACATAATAATGTACGTAATGTTGGTTTATATTGCTTTCATTCAAAAAATAACGTGCAGGATTCTGCTTAAATTTAAAAAATAATTAGGTTTATTAAACATTTGTACAGTTTTACTTAACTTTAATTAAAAAATTGTATCAAACTAAACTTTTCAATGAAGAAAACAAGTAGCAGCAACAAACAAACAAACAAACAAACAAACTCTAGCTGCAGCCATCTCTCCTCCCCCTTATTCAAAGACCTTAGCGCTGTGTGCCCCTCTTGCCCCTGTTGTTGCCTCCACCCCGACCCGTGCCCGTTGTCTCAGACTTCTGCTTCCTCACCCTGACCTCAAGGTTTGTTCTGCTTTCTGTACGAAGGCGCATTTGTTGTTGGTGAGGTTGAACAGGGACAGACCTAGCAGACGGCATTGTGGAAGGCCAGGTTCATCGTCAGACTCTTCTTCAGCCTGTGGATCAACTCACGGCACATTACCTGAGGTTGGTCTGGGGACTGGAAAGTGTGTTTCAGCAGTTGATGCTGCCAATTGCTGTTGGGCAATGGCAGCCTGGATGTGTCCACTTACTGCAGCAGCTAACTCCGGCATTCCCTCCCTAATCTATCCAAACACTGCATCAGCTGCCTCCGACATTCCCTCCCTAATCTCCGACATCCCCTCCCTCATTTGTCCCGATACTGCGTCAGCTACCTGTGACATTCCCTCCCTAATCTCCGTCATCCCCTCCCTTATCTGTCCAAGCACTGCATCAGCTACCTGCGACATTCCCTCCCTCATCTCCAATATCCCTTCACTCATCTATCCTAACAGTGCTCCCATTCCTCCAGACAGTGTTGCTACTTCTACTGACAGTCTCGCTAATTCTACCCTCACCCCACCCATGGTGTCCAGGAGCGATCTCGTTAGCTCAATACTCTCCCCCCTCATTCCCATAATCTGTCCTATGTCCGGCTGCATCCTGCATTTCAGGTTGAGCTCTCCTTCCCACTCTCCTCGGCCGTCTCCCAGATGTGGCTTGCTGCAAACCACTGGGACCCGCAGCCTCGGACTGTACCCCATGAAATGTCGCGTCGGATGTATCACTCAGCAAAGGGTTCGGCATCCTCAGTGGGTTCACCAGCTCCAATTGCAATGTAACCATCTCATTATTGGGGTCTTCCTGCTGCCCTTCATTGACCAGCTCATCCTCGTCCCAAAGTTGATGAAGAATATCTGGACTGACTGCTTCCTGATCTTTTGCATCAGCTTCTATCTCTTCCTGATGTGCAACATCTGCACAACATAACAGAGCAGATGTTTGGTTAGCAGCAGGGGAGGGGGCAGAGGGGGCAGGGTGACATGAGTACGCGGGTCACACAGCGCAGGCTCCTTTCAACGATGCCAACCCAGACTGTGCAATTTGCAGGGATTACCCTCTCTCGGTAACCTGGGCCCAGCGTCCACATTGGTGGTTGATCTTCTCTTGCGAGGTTTAATCATATCAGCGATCCTCTGATCCACGGCTGTTAGTTGCAGCCGACTTAGCACACCTCCTCTAGTTTTTGACCTTTCTCGGTTGATGCAAAGATGAAAATAGAACTTTTTAAGAGCGGGTCCTTCTGCTGTGGTGGCCACACAAACACACAAATATTAGTCACATTTATAAATATAATTGCAGTGCATAAATAAAAATAATACTTACTGTAACTGCTTGGCCAAGGTTCTGCCACTTCTTTTTGACCTGCGAGCTGCTTCTCGGGGTCATGGCCATTGCATTGAACTCTTCACCAACTTGTTCCCAAAGTTTTGCTAGTAGAGAGGGTTTCAGTTTCTTTTGTCCCATTCTTCCTTTGTTCTCAAACACATCCCATCTCCTCTCAATGATGTCTACCAGTGGCTACATTTCTTCCGCTAGAAATCTCTTGGCCCTTCCCCCTTCTCCTTTCCTTGGATCCATCTTTTGCAGCTAAAATGTAAATGTCCAGATCCAGCTCCAATCCCCATGTGTTCTCACACGCTGCTAATCCAGACCAGGAGGTTCACCGTGGATGCGCGGACATGCCCGTCACGTGGAAAAAGTTGGAATTTTTCGGCGCATGCTTGAAGCTCCACCCCCAGATTTAACTTCGGGTACCGCAGCGCCAAAATTAAATTTTACTTTGGTGAAAGTTGGAGGGTTTTTTGCCGCAATCGGGCACAAAGAAATCGTCCGTACATCCTCCTGGGCACCAAAAATCGGCAAAGAGGAAACTGGAGCCCCTCATGCTTTATCTTCAGGCTTTGTAATGACTAAAAATCACCTTTTAGTACCAAAAACTTGCAAAGATTTGGAAAGAGAAGCAGAATATCAAATCGCGTGTTCACTTATTGATTCATTCAAATACAACAACAACTTGTATTTATATAGCGCCTTTAACATCATAAAACATCCCAAGATGCTTCACAGAAGTATTATGAGAGAAAAAATTTACACAGGGTAGAATGTGGGAGGCCAGCCAAGAGTACATTGGAATAGTCAAGTCTAGAGGTAACAAAGGCACGGATGAGGATTTCAACAGCGGATGAGCTGGGGCAAAGGCGGAGGCGGACGATGTTACGGAGGTGGAAATAGATGGTCTTAGTTATGCCACAGATATGTGATCAGAAGCTGCTTTCAGGGTCAAATATGGCACCAAGGTAGCGAACAGCCTGGTTCAGCCTCAGACAGAAGTTCGGGAGAGGTCATAGGCGGTCCCTCGAAATGAGGATGACTTGCTTCCACGCCAAAAAGGGATGAGCTCACAGGTGTTTCAAATAAGGACCTAATATTCCAGATCCCGAATTACATCTTGAAGAGTGGTGGATGCCTGTGCGTGGAATTTTTAACCAGCCACCATACAGGCGTGACAGAGCTAGGTCTTGGTCCAGTGGCAAGGATTACCCAAGATGACTGGAGACCAGCTCTGCTGCACGGGCCTAGTACAGGGAGAAGTATGGAGTTGGTGGCTAAGGAACGCAGTTTGTTGTGGGGACCGAATGCAATGGCTTTGATCTTCCCAATATTTATTTGGAGAAAATTTCTGCTCACCTTTGCAAATGAGATAGATTTTTTCATTTAAAAATATTTTAGGATAAAGTACATGAGTAATTTGAGACATGACAGGCTACAACCCTCCGAGATCTCTGCGCTCCTCAATTCTGGCCTCTCATGCATACCCGATTTTAATCGCTCCACCATTCAGCTGCCAGGGCCCTAAGCTCTGGAAAATCCTCTCTGAATCTCTCCGCCTCTCTACCTCTCTCTCATGCCATAAGATGCTCCTTAAAACCTGTCTCTTTGCCCAAGCTTTTATCAGCTGTCCTATTGGCCTGGAATCTGTGGTGAGTAATAACAGCAAACGAACAGCTGTTCCCTTTGAAACTGACCGCAACTTCAGGATTTAGCGTATGCGCGTCCTAACATGGAAATCCTAAAGTTGTGGTCAGTCATTCACTGCTCTGACACTGCCCTCCGTCCCCTGCCCTCCCGCGCACTTTTTTAAACAGTTTGTTCATCTTTATTTCAGGTTTCCCTTTCCCCGCACACTTTATACTCGCTCACCTTGGTCCTCAGAATCCCACCATGATCAGCCCCAACACCAGCATCACCAGGCACACCAGCAGCACCAACAACAACACCAACCTTCTCTGCAATCACCCGATGCTGCACAGGACACAGGGCATCAGCACCCGACCACATTGCTGCCCGGGAGGCCAGGGGTGGCCTCAACATGGCCAGATTTACTTCACTTCATGCTGTACACCCTGACTGCCACATAATGCACCAGGTTGGCACCACCCCACAATAACACCATAAAGCATCCCTGCAATGCCCAAGTCATTCCTTTCTCACTCATCACCATTGTGGGGGGTACCGTTATGACTCACCATTCATTGCAACTCACTAAACCACTTCCAAAGGTGCACATAAACCTGTCCAAGAATGTAAAGTGTTTGAAAATGAAGGTTTCAATGTTTAACAACACATTAATAGAAACTTTACATGAACATTGCATAAAACACCCAAGTGCCTACCCTTGTGTGTTGTTAGTCGGTATGATTGAATTAGGATGAGGGTGCATGTGAGGGGTGGTTACAGAGATGTGGATATGATAATGTAGACAGAGAAGGATGGGTGGAAGAGCAAGGTAAGTTGGTGTAAGGATGTGCAGGAGTAGGGTAGGGAAGGCAGAGTGATGGGGATGTGATGAGAGGCACAGTAGGATGAGGTTGAGTGTGGCTTTGTACTAACATTTTGTGACGTAGTGAGATCATTGAAAGGTTTGTGGCACTGCAGCCTGGTCCTCCTGACCACATCCCGGCTTGTGCCCTCCTGTGCAATGTGCAACCAGGCTGCGTTGGTCTCCTGGGGAGGTCTTTTCTGCCATTGGAAGGGAAGAGGATCTCCCTGTGTGCTGTGACTCCCTCCATAAGCATATGGAGGGAGTCATGGAAGAGCCTGGGTGCAGCCCTGCACCTCTGTGCAGTGTTTGTCAGTGTTTGCAGCACCTCAATTCTCTAGAACACTGACAGCGCAACTGTCAAATTAAAGTTGACCGTGGTCCCTTTAAGGAAACCGGCTGATGATGCATCATCAAATGACGTCATCAAACCCGCTTCCTTCAATTGGCTGGCAAACTTGTTGGGTGCGCTTATCAAGCCCAATCAGGGGAAATGCATTCTGCACAGTGAGCTGGAGCCAGCAGCAAGGCTGGGATTCACCAACTACGTCGCCCACCATGGACCCACCGAGGTTGGTAAACTGCAGCCCATTGATCAAGATTGATCGCTGTGATTAGTCAACAACTCCATTATTGTTGTATCAGGCAACTACCAGGATGTAGAAGGCAAACTAGATGGACCTTTTTTAATCTAGCACTTTAAGAGCTGATCACATGGCTCAGGTTGGGGTGGAGTGTAGAATGTTTTGATACAAGGAGAGTCATAGTTGTGTGGGGCGGACTGGTTGGGCTGGGTGCTCTTTACTTTTCTGCCATTGTTCATAGGTTTATATGTAGCCTTCAGGGCTGCTGACCGAGGGCCGTGCGGCTCTTTGTCGGCCAGCGCGGACACGATGGGCCGAAATGGCCTCCTTCTGCGCTGTAAATTTCTGTTTCTATGTTAACTTAAATCATACTAACGATTCTTTGCTGAGCTACAAGAAGTTATTTTGATCACTTTGCCAGCTGAAACTTCAATCAGGTTTCGCACAAAATTCAAGCCCTAAGACATGCAAGTCAAGTTTGGAGAAATTCATATTGGTTTGCGGAACAACATTCAGATCAGGAGTAGCCACAATCAGGTTTTGGCATGAGATTCAAATAATAAAAGACTTACATTTATTTTCACCTTTCATGCCCTCAGGATGTCCCAAAGCGCTTTACAGCAAATGAAGTACTTTTTTGAAGTATAGTCACTGTTGTAATGTGCGAAACACGGCAGCCAATTTGTGCACACAGCAAGCTCCCACAAACAATGAAATAATGACCAAATAATCTATTTCAGTGATGTTGATTGAGGGATAAATATTGGCCAGGACACCGGGGAGAACTCCCCTGCTCTTCTTTGAAATAGTGCTGTGGGATCTTTTACATCTACCAGAGAGGCAAACGGGGCCTCGGTTTCACGTCTCATCTGAAAGACGGCACCTCCGACAGTGCAGAACTCCATCAGCATTGCACTGAAGTGTCAGCCTAGACTTTGTGCTCATATCTTGTAGGTGGGAAATAAATGTGTTCAAACTATGTAGAAATGGTTAATTTTTGCTGGGTGCATTCCTCCCCCTCACCCCAATAGTAACTTTGCACACTGTTACTTTACTCCCACTAACTTGGAGCTTTTCTCTGGGAGCATTAGGTCTGTGTGGTTCAGTACCATGATGCACTTACCCATTAAGCCATTCGAGGGGCTATGAATATTTTATGTCCACTCTTTGTACTTGTGTGTTTATTTGCCTTTGGGTCTGTATGATTACTGTAATAGTTCAGTTATCATTTGGCCGCACACAGCTCTGCTTGGTTTTATTTTACTCTTTGCACGCCATTGATTTTGCTCCAGTGCCAAAAGTCAGGTTACCTTGTAAAGCATTTTTTTTAATATAATGAAAATTAAAATTGTTCCATGAGTCCAATAATAGAAATAACAAAAATCGTCCTTGTTTACCTTGCCAACTGCTTAGGAGCTCATTAAAGTGAAATTATTAAACAATGTCTGCTCTGTATCAAAATGGAAGCATATAAGTGCCAGTCAACTATCCTTCAAAACAATTTTTTAAAGAAAAATATTTACCCAAATTAATGACATTTTTAATATTAAAATGTCTACTATATTTACTTAAATATAGGCCATCCTTTTTAATATGTAAAGAATTGGTTTACATTTGTGTTCTATATGCAATCTATTAATTATTTGTTTCCCTGGGAAGGCCCAAATGTTGAAGTGCTACGATATACAGAGGTGCCCTATATGTGTGTGGGGGAGAGAGAGAACCCGTGTACATGGCCTTCTTTGACCTCTCAAAGGCCTTTGACACTGTCAACCGCGAGGGACTACGGAGCGTCCGTTTTGGCTGCCCCCAAATGTTTGTCACCATCCTTCGCCTGCTCCACGATGACATGCAAGCTGTGATCCTGACCAACGGATCCACCACAGACAGACATCGATGACGAGGTCCAACATCGCCTCCAGTGCGCCAGTGCAGCCTTCGGTCGCCTGAGGAAGAGAGTGTTTGAAGACCAGAACCTCAAATCTGGCACCAAGCTTATGCTCTACAGGGCAGTAGTGATACCCGCCCTCCTATACGGCTCAGAGACGTGGACCATATACAGCAGACATCTCAAAGCGTGGGAGAAGTACCACCAACGCTGCCCTCCGCAAGATCCTGCAAATCCAAAGCAAGGATAGATGCACCAATGTCAGTGTTCTCGCTCAGCCAAGATCCCCAGCATCGAAGCACTGACCACATTCGATCAGCTCCACTGGGTGGGCCACATGCAAGCGCTCTACTCGGAACGCCTGCACGGCAAGTGAGATCCAGGTGGGCAGTGGAAACATTTCAAGGCCTCCTTGATAAAGTACAACATCCCCACTGACACCTGGGAGTCCCTGGCCCAAGACCGTCCAAAATGGATGAAGAACACCCAGAGAGTGGTGAACCTGTGGAATTCTCTACCACAGGAAGTAGTTGAGGCCAATTCACTAAATATATTCAAAAGGGAGTTAGATGAAGTCCTTACTACTCGGGGGATCAAGGGGTATGGCGTGAAAGCAGGAAGTGGGTACTGAAGTTTCATGTTCAGCCATGAACTCATTGAATGGCGGTGCAGGCTAGAAGGGCTGAATGGCCTGCTCCTGCACCTATTTTCTATGTTTCTATGTTTCTATGTTTAGGGCGCTGAGCACCTCGAGTCTCATCGCCGAGAGCGTGTAGAAAGCAAGCGCAGGCAGCGGAAGGAGCATGCGGCAAACCTGTCCCACCCACCCTTATCTTCAACAACTGTCTGCCCCACCTGTGACAGGGACTGTAATTCCCGTATTGGACTGTACAGCTACCTGAGAACTCACTTTTAGATTGGAAGCCAGTCTTCCTCAATTTTGAGGGACTGCCTATGGTGGATGACATGTGAGTAAATATGGCATTTCAGGGAACTTATACCGCATATTTTGTGTTCCTTGCCCCTGAAATCAAAGGCGATGCAACACCTGTCCATTTGCCTCTTCCCATATTACAATCCAAGCCCCAAAAACTGCTTCTTTGTGAGAAAGCAATTGATGTGTACATCTTCTAATCTAGAGTACTGTGTTCACTGCTCACTGTCTCCTCTACATCAGGAAGGCCAAACACAGATTAGGTCATCACATCGCAGGGCTGGGGTTGTTCTCCTTAGAGCAGAGAAGGTTAAGAGGAGATTTAGTAGAGTTTTTCAAAATTATGGCGGGTTTTGATAAGATTAACTAAGGAGAAACTAGTTCCACAGGTAGATGGGTCTGTAACCAGAGGACACAGATTGGTAAAATAACCAGAGGGGAGATGAAGAGAATTTGATTTACACAGGGAGTTGTTATGATCTAACAACTTCATTTAATCTGTTAACGAGTTAACTTCACTTAAGTTGGCAGAAGCAAGATGAGCTGAATGGCCTCCTTCTCTGCTGAACGATGCTATGGGGCCGCACTTGGTGGACTCACTGCCCACTGTTGCCGAGTTTTCTGGGCGCTCTCACCTCCGAGCGAGTTTGGTGGAGGCCTCCCGCCGGCGGGGAGGGAAGAGCGCTGGGGACCGCCCGCTGACGTCCGCCGGCGCGTAAGTGTCCTCCCGCCCACCGAGCTGCCAGTTTGGTCCGTGCGGGAGTCTGCTGCAGCAGGGGGAAGGAGCATCGCGTGGAGGCAGGTCTAACCTCAACGGTAAGTATGCAGACCTGCAAAAAAAGGTTAGTAAACTTCTCTTTATTTTCTTTCCAGCGATTCAGGTGGATGGGGTCCCCAGAAGGTTTTCCAGTGCATTTTTTTGGGGGACATTTTTATTTTTATGTGTTCCCCTTCCTCCCTGGGCCCGGCTCAATCCGCAGAGGTACTTTGCCGAGGATTGCAATTGCCGCCGAGATTGGGATCTCCCGCCCGCTGCCGCCCAGATTCATGGCGTAAGTCGTTTTTTTTACCGCCGGGCGGTCATTCCAGGACTATTTCATGAAAGTTCTGCCCAAAGTAATGTCAGGATTTCAGCGGCCCTTTGGACGGAACTTAGCTTCCACCAAGTTCGGGGCCTATGACTCTCACAGCTCAGTCCTCTCTGTAAGTGTAACTCTGAGCTACTTGTGGCTCGCCACATACACTCCTCCTCCCATTCTCACTAACCTCTGGCCCTTCCAGTAAAGCTCAATGCTATTTCAATCTTTCTGCAGCCCTCTGGACTTCAGTCATTTCAGACCTTAGCTACACCCTCCATTTCTTTCAAATGGCAATGGGTGCTTATGTTGCGAGGAGGGTCTGGAGGGAGTCGGATATAGTCAACATTTAAACCGGAGACACTTTGTCAGAGCGCAGTTCTGCTGAGGGGTCTGTGGATCACTTGCTTTCCTCCGTTCATGACTGCTCCACTGTATATTGCTTGCAGTTTTTGTTTTAATTTCATATCTGCTACATCCACAGCTTTATTTTTTTTCCCCTAACTGTTGCTTTATTTCACATCCTTTTGTTGTGCACGGACTTCATCTGTGTCTTTTCATTTCCCCTGCTTCCCATTTTCCGCAGTCTTTTGTCCTTTCTATATGTCTGCATTATCTCTCTTATATCGTTTATATTTCCTTACTGTTTTCTATTAACAGTTTACGAGTCATAGAAACATAGAAACATAGAAAATAGGTGCAGGAGTAGGCCATTCGGCCCCTCGAGCCTGCACCACCATTCAATAAGATCATGGCTGATCATTCCCTCAGTACTCCTTTCCTGCTTTCTCTCCATACCCTTTGATCTCTTTAGCCGTAAGGGCCATATCTAACTCCCGCTTGAATATATCCAATGAACAGGCATCAACAACTCTCTGCGGTAGGGAATTCCATAGGTTAACAACTCTCTGAGTGTTGAAGTTTCTCTTCATCTCAGCCTAAATGGTCTACCCCTTATCCTAAGACTATGTCCCCTGGTTCTGGACTTCCCCAACATCGGGAACATTCTTCTCGCATCGAACCTGTCCAGTCCCGTCAGAATCTTTTATGTTTCTATGAGATCCCCTCTCATCTTTCTAAACTCCAGTGAATAAAGGCCCAGTTGATCCAGTCTGTCCTCATATGTCAATCCAGTCATCCCTGGAATCAGTCTGGTGAACCTTCACTGCACTTCCTCAATAGCAAGAATGTCCTTTCTCAGATTAGGAGACCAAAACTGAACACAATATTCCAGGTGAGGCCTCACCAAGGCCCTGTACAACTGCTGTAAGACCTCCCTGCTCCTATATTCAAATCCCCTAGCTATGAAGGCCAACATACCATTTGCCTTCTTCACCGCCTGCTGTACCTGCATGCCAACTTTCAATGACTGATGAACCATGACAACCAGGTCTCGTTGCACCTCCCCTTTTCCTAATCTGTCACCATTCAGATAATATTCTGCCTTTGTATTTTTGCCCCCAAAGTGGATAACCTCACATTTATCCACATTATACTGCATCTGCCATGCATTTGCTCATTCACCTAACCTGTCCAAGTCACCCTGCAGCCTCTTAGCGTCCTCCTCACAGCTCACACCGCCACCCAGTTTAGTGTCATCTGCAAACTTTGAGACATTACACTCAATTCCTTCATCTAAATCGTTAATGTATATTGTAAAGAGCTGGAGTCCCAGCACTGAGCCTTGCGGCATTCCACTAGTCACTGCCTGCCATTCTGAAAAGGACCCGTTTATCCCGACTCTCTGCTTCCTGTCTGTCAACCAATTCTCTATCCACGTCAGTACATTACCCCCAATACCATGTGCTTTGATTTTGCACATCAATCTCTTGTGCGGAACCTTGTCAAAAGCCTTTGAAAGTCCAAATACACCACATCCACTGGTTCTCCCTTGTCCACTCTGCGACTCAAAAAATTCCAGAAGATTCGTCAAGCTTGATTTCCCTTTCATAAATCCATGGACCGATCCTGTCACTGCTTTCCAGATGCGCTGCTATTTCATCCTTAATAATTGATTCCAACATTTTTACACTACTGATGTCAGGCTAACCAGTCTATAATTACTCGTTTTCTCTCTCCCTCCTTTTTTAAAAAGTGGTGTTACATTAGCTACCCTCCAGTCATAGGAACTGATCCAGAGTCGATAGACTGTTGAAAAATGATCACCAATGCATATACTATTTCCAGGGCCACTTCCTTAAGTACTCTGGGATGCAGACTATCAGGCCCTGGGGATTTATCGGCCTTCAATCCCATCAATTTCCCGAACACAATTTCCCGCCTAATAAGGATATCCTTCAGTTCCTCCTTCTCGCTAGACCCACTGTCCCCCAGTACATCTGTAAAGTTATTTGTGTCTTCCTTCGTGAAGACAGAACTGAAGTATTTGTTCAATTGGTCTGCCATTTCTTTGTTCCCCATTATAAATTCACCTGAATCCGACTGCAAGGGACCTACGTTTGTCTTCGCTAATCTCTTTCTCTTCACATATTTATAGAAGCTTTTGCAGTCAGTTTTTATGTTCCCTGCAAGCTTCCTCTCGTATTCTATTTTTCCCCTCTTAATTAAACCCTTTGTCCTCCTTTGTTGAATTCTAACTTTCTCCCAGTCCTCAGGTTTGTTGTTTTTTCTAGCCAATTTATATGCCTCTTCCTTGGTTTTAACACTAACTTTAATTTCCCTTGTTAGCCACAGTTGAGCCATCTTTCCAGATTTATTTTTACTCCAGACAGGGATGTACAATTGATCCATGTGATCTTTAAATGTTTGCCATTGCCTATCCACCGTCAACCCTTTAAGTATCATTTGCCAGTCTATTCTAGCCAATTCACGCCTCAAACCATCGAAGTTACCTTTCCTTAGTTTTTGAATTAACTGTGTCACTATCCACCTTAATAAAGAATTCTACCATATTATGCTCACTCTTCCCCAAGGGGCCTCGCACAACAAAATTGCTAATTAGTCCCTTCTCATTAGAGTCATCTAACACATGTCCATGATCAGATCAACCATGATCTTATTGAATGGCGGAGCAGGCTCGAGGGGCCGTATGGCCTACTCCTGTTCCTATTTCTTATGTTCTTTTCTTAATCTCCATGGTTCTCTCCAACCTCCCCATTTCCTCTATTTGTCCAATTTAATGGCAGTGCTATCTTTCAGATGTGAAGTTAAACCGAGGCCCCGTCTGCCCTCTCAGGTGGACATAAAAGAGCCCAATGCCACTATTTTGAAGAAGAGCAGGGGAGTTCTCCTCGGTGTCCTGGGCCAATATTTTTTCCTCAATCAACATCACTGAAACAGATTAACTGGTCATTATCACATCGCTGTTTGTGGGAGCTTGCTGTATGCAAATTGGCTGCCGTGTTTCCCACATTACAACAGTGACTACACTTCAAAAAGTACTTCCTTGGCTGTAAAGTGGATGAGGATGTCCTGAGGTTGTAAAAGGCGCTATATAAATGCAAGTTATTTCTTCTTTCTTTTAATTGTTTAGCCTTAAGTCTGATGAAGAGTGCACACCCAAAACATTATAATCAACGTTCCCTGTTTGCTGCCCACATACGTGGCCGTGCAGTAATCTGCAAGGTACAGCGCAGGCCGCTCACAAGCTTTTCCATTGGAAATACCACCCAGGCACAAAGATTTAAAGGGACCATGCATTGAAATAAAGAGGACGGCACAACAATGCGCAGCTTAGAGGGAACATTGATTGTAACCTGTCGTTTTACTGATGCTGACTGACCTGCTGTCCATTTCCAGCACGTTCTGTTTCCACAAGTCGTGGTGAAATACCTTCGCCACAGCATGAAATGTGCAGCGGGTGGCCAACTAGTATCCATTCAGGTTTTGGCGCCCTGGGTGAGAGATCAGCTACCAACAAGTCGTCTCACACCAAATGAGATATAACCAGTGCCAACTGAATGATATAGGGCCCGAAATTGATGGCCTTACCACCCACTGCCACCCACATTCCTCTTGAAGTTGCGCCCAGTGCCACTTTCCATTTGGTGTGGAGCGGGCGGGAGGGGAGAACTGCCAGGAACCAGCGGGACGGCCGAGTGGTGCAACTGACCTCCCGCCCACAGAGATGCCAGATTCCTGAGGGCGGGAGTCAGTGGGAGTCGGCGCCAGAATGGGGAAGGACCGCTGGCTGGAGGCTGTTCCATCCCCGACGGTGAGTATGAAGAGCTCAAAAAAAAGGTTAGTAAATATTTTTCACATTCTTTCTTGACAGCGACTTGCCTGGATGGGATCCTCTGGAGATGTTCCAAAGGGGTTTTTTTTGTTGATGATTTTCCTTTTTAGGTCTTCGACCCTCCGTGGGCCGGACTCCATCCTTGGCAGCACTTGGGCGGCAAGCGCCTCTGCCGCCGAGATTGGGAGCTCCCGTCGGCTGCTGCCCAAATTGGCGGTGTAAGTCCCTCTTTTGCTGCCTGCCGCACTTTCAAGGACCTTTTTGATGGAAACTCCGCCCTAAATACCGTCAGGTACCTTGGCGGCCATCGGCGGTCCTTTGGGGGCACATGGGCGGGCAGAGGCCTTCATCATTTTCAGCCCCATAATGTTTAGAAAGTTGCCGTATCACCTTTAAGTTGATAACATTAGTAGAAGAGCTGAGAGCTCCAGTCCAGACTAACACTCAGAATCCCAAGGCATCTGAGCATTGGTTGGCAGAGCCCTGCTTGTGTATTTAAGTATTCTCATGCAGCACCCTGTTTTACACCAATAAAACGGCGCGCAACCATTAGTATAACTGCCACCTCCAGCTCTAAAGCAGGTACCAATGTGAAACTAGTACCTACAGTATAAAGGCCTTCATAACGAGTGGATTTGAGTACAGGGGCAGGGAGGTGTTGCTACAGTTGTACAGGGCCTTGGTGAGGCCACACCTGGAGTATTGTGTACAGTTTTGGTCTCCTAACCTGAGGAAGGACATTCTTGCTATTGAGGGAGTGCAGCGAGGTTCACCAGACTGATTCCCGGGATGGCGGGACTGACCTAACAAGAAAGACTGGATCAACTGGGCTTGTATTCACTGGAGTTCAGAAGAATGAGAGGGGACCTCATAGAAACGTTTAAAATTCTGATGGGTTTAGACAGGTTAGATGCAGGAAGAATGTTCCCAATGTTGGGGAAGTCCAGAACCAGGGGTCACAGTCTAAGGATAAGGGGTAAGCCATTTAGGACCGAGATGAGGAGAAACTTCTTCACCCAGAGAGTGGTGAACCTGTGGAATTCTCTACCACAGAAAGTTGTTGAGGCCAATTCACTAAATATATTCAAAAAGGAGTGAGATGTAGTCCTTACTACTAGGGGGATCAAGGGGTATGGCGAGAAAGCAGGAATGGGGTACTGAAGTTGCATGTTCAGCCATGAACTCATTGAATGGCGGTGCAGGCTAGAAGGGCCGAATGGCCTACTCCTGCACCTATTTTCTATGTTTCTATGTAATTGAGCACATCTACACCCCATCTCTCTTTTCTCATTCAAATATTCTTTTTATAAACCAGTCACTCCAGAGACTTGGGCATGTAATCTCGGATGACACTTCAGTTCTGAGGGAGTGCTGCACTGTAAGAGGTGCTGTCTTTCGAATGAAACATTATACCGAGCCGCCGTCTGCTCTCAGGTGTCCAATTGCGGTAATTACAGAGGTGTTTCCCTGCTGTCTGTCACAGGGAAAGTCATCGCTAGAATCCTCCTCAATTGCCTTCTCCCTGTAGCTGAAGAGCCCCTCGAGATTCGCAATGTGGATTCCGCCCACTAGGGCCACAATGGACATGATCTTCACCGTGCAGAAAATTCAAGAGAAATGCAGGGAACAACACCAACCTCTGTACATGGCCGCCTTTGACCTCACAAAGGCCTTCGACACTGTCAACCTGAGGGGTTATAGAGCATTCTCCTCAAGTTCGGCTGCCCTCAAAAGTTTGTCACCATCCTTCGCCTGCTTCACGCCGTGACATGCAAGCCGTGATCGTGAGCAATGGATCCACCACAGACCCAATTCATGTATGCACCGGGGTTAAGCAGGGCTTTGTCATCACACCAACATTCTTTTCAATCTTCCTTGCTGCAATGCTCCACCTCACCCTCAATAAGCTCCCAGCATCGAGGCACTGACCACACTCGACCAGCTCCGTTGGGCGAGCGACATTGTTCACGTGCCAGACACGAGACTCCCAAAGCAAGCGCTCTACTCAGAACTCCTTCACAGCAAGCACGCCCCAAGTGGGCAGAGGAAACATTTCAAGGACACCCTCAAAGCCTCCTTGATAAAGTGCAACATCCCCACCGACACCTGGGAATCCCTGGCTCAAGACCGCCCAAAATGGAGGAAGAGCATCCGGGAGGGCGCTGAGCACCTCGAGTCTCTTCACCGGGAGCGTGCAGAAAACAAGCGCCCCACCCACCCGTCCCTTCAACCACCGTCTACCCAACCTGTGACAGAGACTGCAGGTCCCGCATCGGACTCATCAGTCACCCGAGAACTCATTTTTAGTGTGGAAGCAAGTCATCCTCGACTCCCGAGGGACTGCCTACGAAAGAAGGACATAAAAGATAAAAGATGCCAGGGCACTATTCCTAAGACGAGCAGGAGAATTATCCCCCGTGTCCTGACTAATTTATCCTTCAACCAACACTTAAATAAAACAAATTATCTGGTCATTACCACAATGCTGTTTGTGGGAGCTTGCTGTGCGCAAATTGGCTGCCACATTTCCTATAGTACAACAGTGACTACACTCCAAAAGTACTTCATTGGCTGTGAAGCACTTTGGGACATCCTGAGGTCATAAAAGGTACTACATAAATGAAAGTCTTTATTTTCTTTCACTGCAGGAGTGTTCCTTTAAAAAATAACGTATTCAATGTTCTAGCAATCTAAATGTCAGTTTCAAGTCCAAAAGTAGCAATCTTATGTGATCGGACGCTCTGGATGAGTGGTCAGTAGAGGGGATCTAAGAAAGGGAGCATCTGTTTAAAGAGTGCTGCTCGAGTCTTTCCTTCCCCTTTAAGTGCAATTAAAATAGTTTAAAACCGTGTGAGAGTAGAGAAGTTGGTGTTTTATATTTTGAGGGAACATCTTTAATGCTGGCGTGTCCCCTCTACTCCTGTTCGGGCTGGGAATGGCCGGTACGCTACGCGGAGATAGACTCAAATCAGCTCGCTGGGTGAGGTTTGCCTCTGCGATGAGTATTCATCCAGCAGAGGGATACTGACAGCACGAATCTTTCAAACTCCCGCGAACATACACTGCCAGACTGCAGACATATTACCGCACAAAAAAACACAGCGTCAGCCAAAGGCGTTACTGGACCTTATTTCAGCATATTGAACATTTTAAAGCCAGTTGTACACACACACGCTCTTAAAGAGACACTCCCACCGGGGAGGAGCGAAAACATGTTCAAGGAAGACTCCCCAGCCCAAGTATTTCACTTAATTTTCTTCAGCCTTTCTTTCTAGCTGTTTTCTACTTTTGTTCAAATGATAGTCCGCGGACTGTAATTTAGATGTGTTCGACCATTCCTTTCCCATAAAACGGCATCCCAGCCGCTGAACCCGATCAACCTGTCAACAAGAAAAACATCCCTGATGGAATAATCCAACTGCTTCCACATCAATATACAGTAATGTTTGTAAATGGTCTGTGTGCTTATTTCACTGCATGTAGTCACATATAAACATAGATAGATAGACAGGCAGACAAATAGACATAGAGAGAGTGAGATAGATAGACAGACAGACAGACATAGAGAGTGATGTAGATATATAGACAGAAAGTAGACATAGAGAGTGAGATAGATAGATAGATAGATAGATAGATAGATGGGATGATATAGATAGATAGATAGATGGGATGATATAGATAGACAGACTCAGATAGATAGATAGATAGGGTGATATAGCTAGATAGATATAGACAGATAGACAGACATAGAGAGTGAGATAGATAGATTGATAGATAGACAGACATAGAGAGTGAGATAGATAGATTGATAGATAGACAGACATAGAGAGTGAGATAGATAGATAGATCGATAGATAGATATTATTAAAATAGCTGAGAACATTAATATGTTTATATATTTTGTCTCTGTCACCCTGGATGAAGAGAGTTGTGAGCCTAGAAATTGCGCGGTGTTGCATTGGCCCACGGACACTCACCTGCAGCCGCCACATGTAGTCTCTGACCACTGATCCAACTGGGAACACGGGGGCGTGAAATTAGCCCCGATAATTCCATACGAAATTTTCAAATGGGTTATATTGCACAGCGTAATTGTTCGGCTATAGAGATTCATCATTATACAACTTTGTGCAGATATTGTTGTACTGATCCAGTGTATACCCTGAATGGGTATGTGATATTGACCCTACAGTATACTGTGATAAATATACAGAAGGGGCTGCCACTTTAATACATTGCCAGGTATTTAGCCATCATAACCATGTAGATGAGGTTAAATATGGGCTCGTTACTTTAGTTTTGCATATTTACACAGTAAACAAAGTCCCGAGTGTCACACAGGATAAGACGCAAGTGTCTTCCGTTACAAGAAATAACTGGTCATTTGAAATATGTTTACATTTTTTTAAAACAGCTTTTTTTTTAAAAGTGAAGTAATGTTTGCGCATTCTTTAAGTTGTCACCTGGAAATGATACCGTTTTATAGAATCTAAATTAAAGGTGTGATCACGAGTGGTTTTCCAAGGCGCTGAGGAGCGAGCAGAAAAGGGAGAGGGAGGGAGAGCGGATGGAGGACAGGGACTGTCTCAACCATCCATTGCCGCCGCTGTCATGGCTTGGATTGTCATGTTCTGCCCTCCTCTCCCGAAGGCTCGGGAGCGACCCCACAAGCGCTCACACTCCTTCAGCACTTTGCCCAAATGGTCATTTATCCGCGGGTGAGCCCCGCGCACCGAGTGTCAACCCGTGCGTCGCAACCCAGCCCGATCCTGCCCGCGCCCAAACATCTGCACACAGCACCTGTCCAGCCCAGGTCACTGGGAGTGAGGGCAACCTCGCAATGATGCGTCGCCTTCTTAACTCGGGGATCGGAAGTTAATTCCAGCACCTCCGACTGATTCAGCACTGACTGCGGATCAAACTCTGCGAGCTTCCTAGTCCGCATAAGTCAGTCCCGCATTAGGACAGTGCCGCTAAACATCTTAACCCTTGCAAATTGCGCCGTGCAGTTTGAGAGTGCAGCCTCATCACAGGCAGGTGTGAACTTCCTGTAATCCCCCCCACCTTTTAACCTGCGCACCGCCAATGGGTGATCGCTTGCACTGGGATAGCGGTGTATCTGCAAAAACGGTGACCCTGTCACCATTCCCCATGGGCTGTCTGTGTGGATGTGACCGGTCCCCTTTCCGCGGCCAGGCAATTCAATGAGAAAACGATGTCGGGACGGGATCCCCGGGAAGCCAAGTATTACGGTCACTCGGGATGACTGTTTTATTGAGGTCGAGCCCTTTTTTCTGTGCAGCTAAGTTTTGGACGCGGGGACCATAAGTGGATCCGGATTTCTTTCACAACAATATTGCCGAATCGTGGTCCGTGACGCTATTCGGACAGCGATGATTCAATGAATGTAGCAGGATATTGCTCGGGGAAGGGGGAAGGGCGGGTGAAACCTCGCCTTCAAGACGCAGCAGTGACGATCCCGGTTTGAGAATTTGCTATAAATTCATTGTTACACCGCTTCACATATTACATCTCACTCCCTTCTCCTCCAGTCACAGCGAGGGAGGGGTAGACTTGTGCAAAGAACTTGGGAACCCTCTTAAAATAAATATTTTGATGCGTTTTAACTGTGGCGAGATGATACATTGGAAAGTTTGAAAGTTTGGGAGGGCTACATTTGTTGCATTCAATTGCATTTTGATTTGATTTTTTTTGCTCATTCATTTGTTTGCTCGTTGCTTTTAAACCCATTTTTTAGAAGCTGTGTGTGCATTTATTATTGTTATTATTATTGCAAACATGGTGATGTTTATTTTCCTGGCTGCCTGGGCTGTGCAGCAGGCGGTGGTGCAGTGCCTCGCAGCCGAGCAGCTTCACCTGCCCGAGAAGACAGCGGGATCCCCCGCCGGCGGAGCCCAGCGCTTGCCCCTGCGGCGGGGCAGCAGCGGGCCGGTGCAGAGCGTGGATCGGATTTACGCCGGCGACGGCAAGGCGGGCTACATGGTGTACGCGGACGGCCGCCGGTTCCTGCTGGACCTGGAGCGGGACGAGGCGGGCGCCCGGGTGCTGGGCGGCGGGGGCGCAGGGGCGCCGGCCGGCCGCTGCTACTACCGGGGCACCGTGGACTCGCAGCCCGAGTCGCTGGCCGTCTTCAACCTGTGCGGCGGGCTGGACGGCTTCTTCGCGGTGGGCAGCTGCCGCTACACCCTCCGCCCGCTGCCGGGCCCCGGGGCGCGGCGGCCGCTCCAGGTGTTCGGCGACCGCTCGGCGCAAGTCCCGCACGTCTTCGCCAGAGATGCGTTCAGCTTCCAGACCGTGGCGCAGCCCAGCCGCTGCCTGACGCCGGGCTCCGGGCTGCAGGGCGAGCGGCAGCAGAAGGCCAGCACCAGGGACCGCCTGCGCCACTCCAAGCGCTCCAAGCGCTCCGTCTCCCGAGCCCGGCATGTCGAGCTGCTGCTGGTGGCCGACCGCTCCATGGCCGACAAGTACGGGCGCCAGCTGCAGCACTACCTGCTCACCCTGGCCTCCATCGCCTCCAAGCTCTTCGGCCACGCCAGCATCGAGAACCCGGTGCGCCTGGCCGTGGTCCGGGTGATGGTGATCGGCGAGCACGACCAGGGGCCCGACATCAACAAGAACGCCGCCTCCACCCTCAAGAACTTCTGCCGCTGGCAACACAAGCAGAACCAACACGGCGACAGTCACGCCGAGCACCACGACGCTGCCATCCTCTTCACCCGGGAGGTAAGGCAACATTACACCTATATGTATCGATCAATGTGTCAAACTCGAGCCCGGGCACCCAGTGTGGGTATGCATCTTTCACAGTCTGCATTGAAACCATTTATTTCATCAATAAGGTTTAACTGTATTAATAAGGTTCATAATAAGGTTTAACCTTAATAAAGTTTAACCTTATTAATAAGGTTCATTAATACGATTTAAGCTTAATAAAGTTTAACCGTATTAATAAGGTTCAATAATAAGGTTTAACCTTAATAAAGTTTAACCTTATTAATAAGGTTCATTAATACGATTTAAGCTTATTAATAAGACTTATTAATACGGTTTAACCTTAATAAAGTTTAACCTTATAAGGTTCAACCTTATTATAAGA
The DNA here is from genome assembly GCF_044704955.1 of Pristiophorus japonicus. Classification (NCBI taxonomy): domain Eukaryota; kingdom Metazoa; phylum Chordata; class Chondrichthyes; family Pristiophoridae; genus Pristiophorus; species Pristiophorus japonicus. The sequence goes on from NC_091987.1 coordinate 5,620,946, forward strand.
TGCATTGTAAATAAGGTTTTAATAAATCAGTTTTTAATGGGGGGGAAAAGATGGAAATGGGTTGAAAGAATCACGGAACCCCATGTAATGCAGAATCTGAACTTGACCTGTTGAGCGAAGTTCAGATTGTACAGCGGGTGGTGAACTTCAATGTGCACGCGTGCCTTTGCGAGAGCAAGTGTCAAATTTACTCTCGTGCACACACACACACACACACATTTTTGATCTGTACTCTCCCTGAACCTCCGCCTGGCAAAGCAGGGCAGTCTGTACCTTTCGGCAGCTTTGGGTTGCAAGTGCTTGGCACTGGCGTGGTTTCAGCGGGGGCAGGATGATGGCCAGCAGCAGTAACCTGGGCTCAAAGGGCAGCGTTAACCTCAGCATGCCAGTATGTGTGTGTGTGTGTGTTTGTGTGTTTATTGGAAAAACATCTCAAGATAGTTGTTAATCCCCCCGGGGAATGAAATGGTTGAAAGTCAACTTACCGACTTGCAAAGTGCAACTAAAAATGTATTAATTGTATTTTTAAGTGTAATTTTTTTTTAATGTATTGGTCCCATTGTCATCTTACAATTGGTTTGAACGAAAGCATCCAGGGAATTCCATATAGCTCAGGATCATATTGCGGCGGTTGTTGGCAATATGATCCTGAGCTATATGGAATTCCCTGGATGCTTTCGTTCACTAGCTGTCTGTCTCCTCAGCCTGGATGGCTGTGTGTGTGTTTTACTTATTTTTACAGAAGGCAGTTTTGCAGACGTCAGTGATCACCAATAGCACCCTCCCATCAAGTAAAATGTTTATAAACACACGACTCTATGGCTTGCGAGCCGGGAGCATGTGCTTGCTGAATTAAAGCGGCACCGCTTTCATTAAAAAAAAAATTGCCTGGCAAATTTAGTTCTGTGTTTGTTCACAAACATGTGACGCCAGTTGAGTGCATTGTGTAGCGACAAGTAACGTTTGACTTTTTTTCCCCTCTGCAAATTGAAAAAACTAGGGTTTGCCAAGCATTTGTTTTTCCTAGAAAGACAGTGCCGCTTTAAGTTATCCTTATGCTAATCCGAGACGCTCTGGACCAGCCTTCGGATCCAGTCAGCAGTTCAGGATTTTTTTTTCGTGGGAATTTCAGCAGTTGTATTCTGCAAGTTCAGTGCCTGGAGAGACTCTTGTGAACATGTCCCGTTCTTACCCTCACCCCTTCTCTAGCCACACAACCTTAGAAAGCTCAAGTGAAATTTAGATTCAGATCCAAGGGGAATTATTATCAGTTAAGGAGACAATCATTGGGCAAGAATAATGGGGGAGACATTCCACCGCCACCCCCCCCCCCAATGGATTTTGCCCCTTCTTCACCCTCTTGCTCCAAATCCTGCCTGCCTTACCCCCTCTCTAATTACAGTGACATCAAGCAGACGCAAAAACGGTGACATTATTTAATGTGATTTTCATCATGGCGCTATCTGTTGACCATAATTTTGCCGGACAGTTTTTAACTGGTACAGATGCCTCTTTAAGTCTCAGATGGAGCTGCAGTTCTCAGTACACAGGATATATGTAAGGTGATCACATTTTTTGGCATTTTTTTTCACTCCCATCATTCTTATTCCTTGTGCTTCAGTAACTGGGTTTGTAAGACCATGGAAACTTGGCACGGTTCCAAGTTTGGAACTTTGTATTTTTAAGGACGTAACCTGATTTCAGAATGAGCTGAACCAAAGATGTGCAGTTGCACCTGTACAGTTCTGGAAAAAGCCTGACTTGAAATTTCTCAGGCTAATGTTTTCTCCTTGCCAATTCTCCTTCTCCCCTTTCCTCAAGTCAGTTCCTAGTTACATAGAAAACATAGAAAATAGGTGCAGGAGTAGGCCATTCCACCCTTCGAGCCTGCAACACCATTCAATATGATCATGGCTGATCATGCAACTTCAGTACCCCATTCCTGCTTTCTCTCCTAGTGCCCTAGGTGCATTTCCCAAGCAGCGATTATGCAACTGTGAGCCTCGACGGAGCACGTTGCAGGTTATTCCGTCACTGCAGACACGTGAACTCATGCCCTCCTCGGTAAACGTTCACTTTCCAGCGTGAGTCACTGGACACCAATCAGCAGCAGGGGGGGGCAATGCTAATTTTTACATTTCTAGCTTGGGACATTGGGGTCAGTTGAGACCCTGGTGAGATCAGGTAACTTAGCATATATCAGATATCAAATTTGGGATCTACCTGATCTGCATGGCTCATCAGTTCACTGGAGCCAATGGATCGGTGCTTATCCCAGCCTAGTGTCTGACTTGCTTGCCTCTGTAGTAGTTTGGAGTACTGGTTCTCGGCCTATAACTACCAGAACCGGAGAGAAATTACAATGTTTGAGAGTCGTAGAACCACGGTATTTCCATACAAGTTAGTTCCTCGCCTGTGCTAATGATGGTGAGAGGTGGGAAGGGAGAAAGAGATGGTTAGCTCTTAATATAAAGATCAAATCTCTCCAAGATTTGAATGTATGCACTGATATCTCCGGAGGCTTCTCTTGCACCTCACTCACACTCCTGGTCAGAATACATGAAATATCTTGTCATCTAACAGGCGATCGTACTACCACTTCTCGCGTCCAATCTCGCTCCCAGTCATCATCTTACTTGTTTTTTTATGCTCATTGCTTCTATGAACTTTCTTGCTTTTTCGAGCTAAAAAAAATATGTAATCCTATATGCTCTTTCTCTCCCCACAACCTCGCTGCATTGAAATCAAGATTCATCGTCTAATCCAACCCATTTTTTACCAGGGCCTTGAAATGGTTAACATGGCTTTTAGCTGGCATGAAAATGAGGAGTGTCCCCTGTTTGATTCTCCTGGTGATTGTTGAATGAACTGATTGCAGCAGTAATAGCACTACCATTGTCCTCAATGCCTCTGGACGAGGGAGATTAACAAAACTGGGGTTCCTGCTCCAATTCCCTATCTAATGCATCCCTCCCCCACCCCCTCAACTCAAAAGTGTGCCTGTGCGGAGATTGGTGGAAGACAAGATTGGGCTTACCTGCTTACACCCTCCAAGCTGAATGGCATGCCGACATTCACTGCCAAGACTCGCATATGAATCATGACCACTTGGGGTGAGCTCCTGGAGGACTGGTCCCAACTATGGGAACCAGAGTCAGGGGATAAAACTGGAAACAACAAACAAATAGGTTTTTAAAGGAGTTTGGTTCTGTATCTAGGCAAGTGTGTGCGTTAGGGGGAATGGTGCAGACAGATTCATGCCTCTGCACTTTATTAAGCCTTTCAAAATATCACAGTGGTTGACATGTCGAGTGAAGCTCAAGCATTTCTTGTGTATAAACCAGGTTTCAAACTTGGCAAGTCAGTGACTCCTGATAATAACCAGAAAGGCTTTTACTGAAAAGTAGTGTATCACACCTCCTCCACCCAGTACCCAAAATAACAAGGAATCGTTCATCCTTTAAAACAAGCTGCCTGCCCTGCAGATGATATGATCAGGATGTAAATACCTTGGTAGCAAATAGCACCAATCACACCCAGTTACGAGCTTTGTAGAATGTAGTGGCCTCTCGAACAGTGATTGAAAGGTCAGTGGATTGTGCTTTCTATGAATGGCCACCAGGCTTTTCATGACTCATTAGTCTCGTCTGTAACACACTTGGGTGCCAAGTATGTCAAAAAAAAAAATCTCTATGCTGTGCGAGAGCATTCTCGGGAAAAGAAACATCGTACAACTGGTGTACAATAGAAACACTCTCATTTTCTCCCCTCTTCTCCCGAAATCTCCAAACAAGTTGAGGTACAGCTGCCTAGGTGCCAACAGTGCCCCTGTACCTTGCTCAAGTTGCAGTTGTTACATGTGAGCCAAGACAGTGAATGTCAGCAGGCTTTTCGATTCACTTACCTTGTCGCCTCTCCTTAATTCCACCTTGGTACTAGGCTGCACAATGGACTTGAGTCCCTTAGCCTTGGTTTCCGAGCTTTTATTTTATTTTAAAAGGGTTGGTATTGACTAAATGGAGGCTGTAGGTCTAAAATTCCCATTCATCTTCTTGAAACTCCAGCTGTGCACACTATAATTTCAAACATTGATTACTACTGCGTTTAATTGCTGCTAAATCAATTTGACAGTATAAAACAAATTTGGTTATATCTATAATTGTACAGATCAAGATGGCATGTTTCCACTATCAGTAACTGCTCCATGAAGATAATTTATTTCAAAGCCGCAATAATTTATATACGTGAGACTTAGAAAACCCAGTACAGTAATCTGTCACCTAGACACCGCTCCTAAATGAACCAATGTTGCCAACTGACGAAAGAGCATGTGTGTAGAGAAACCATAACTTCTCTGATTGGGAACTTAGTCTCAGTGGATTGGACGATCTTTACATGGAGAAAACTTGCTCCCTGAATGCTTAATGAGTTAATGTATTAATCCATACAGACCAGGAAGGTGTCAGGTTTGATCCCTGACCAGTACACAGCGAGGTGATCTCAGTCAGGGTGGTAAGAGCATGTGTCCCTCTGCTATGGTTCCTGCTCCTGATCGCTGTTCAGTGACCCCTGCTAGACAGCGTTCATGAGGATGTTGGGTGGGGACAGAACTGGGCATGGCTGTGATGCCCTCCACGGTAAAACAGCCTGCTGTCCCAGTTTATCCTGTCTTAGTGTCAGCTGTGGCTCAGTGGGTAGCACTCTCACCTCCTGACTCAGGAGGTTGTGGGTTCGACCTTCAAGTCAGGGACTTGAGCACAAGAAGAGCAGGGGAGTTATTCCCGGCATGCTGGCCAATATTTATCCCTCAATCAACATAACAAAAAAACAGATTATCTGGCCATTCATCATCATAGGCAGTCCCTCGGAATCGAAGAAGACTTGCTTCCACTCTAAAAATGAGTCCTTAGGTGGCTGAACAGTCCAATACGAGAACCACAATCCCTGTCACAAGTGGGACAGACAGTCGTTGAGGGTAAGGGAGGGTGGGACAGGTTTGCCGCACGCTCTTTCCGCTGCCTGCGTTTGATTTCTGCATGCTCTCAGCGATGAGACTCGAGGTGCTCAGCGTCCTCCCGGATGCACTTTCTCCACTGAGGACGATCTTTGGCCAGAGACTCCCAGGTGTCAGTGGGGATGTTGCACTTTATCAGGGAGGCTTTGAGGGTGTCCTTGTAATGTTTCCTCTGCCTGGTCATTATCAGATTGCTGTTTGTGGAAGCTTGCTTGTGCGCAAATTGGCTGCCGCGTTTCCTACATTACAACACTCCAAAAGTACTTTATTGGCTGTAAAGCACTTTGAGGCATTTGGCAGTCGTGAAAGGCGCGATATAAATACATGATAACCTGGAAGGCTGTTAGTGCCAATGGAACTGTACTCCAGCACAAATCTGCACCTTCAAAAGAGGAGGCAAGTAAAAGGGAACATAAAATCTGTTTTTAGCCGGATTGATCTTAGGCGGATCCTGCTTGAAGATCTTGGTCGAAAGACTGTCAGATTCCTGGTTTGTGCCATGGCAAAACCACTGGCAATTCAGTAACCCACATTCCAGTACTTTTACATCATTATGGTTTTGAATATATCGGGCACAATTACCTTGTGGCGCATTCCTCTGTTTAACAAGCCGAACAAAGTATCTTGTGTGACCTTTCATCAGAAGATAATGTGCCTTTCATTGAAGCAGCCTTCCCATGTCATTTTGTATATTACAAGGGAGAATAGTCCTTCATTACCCGGCCCACCATGTGATATTTTATTTTTGGAGCATCTAAAAACAATTAATTTTAAATTCCTGAGTTTCATAATAACTCCTTTTTTGAGTGTGGGGGTGGGAAGGTGGGGTGGATAGGAAGATTGAACCAGAAGTGAGGCAGAGTGAGGTCAAACCAGTCGGTGTGGGTGTGTGTATTGGGGCTGGTCAGCACCATGTGTTTATCCATCATCACCATAGGCGGTCCCTCGACAAGAGTTCACAGATGTTTCAATGAAGGACCCGATGTTCCAGTCCTGAACTCCAATTGAGGGGGTGGAAGATGCCTGTGTGTGGATTTTTTTAACGTGTGGTGACCGTTGTACATCAGCCAGCACACGGGTGCGACAGAGCTCGGTCTTTATCCAGTGGCAAGGGTTAACCAGGACAACTGGAGACCTGCTCTGCTGCACGGACTTAGTGCGCACACACACTTTGCAGTGTGGGCTGGCCCGTGCTTCCCCTTGGGCCCTCGGCTCTTCTGGGCCCCGTACCCTCATTCGCCGCCCCTCCTCCACGATCTCGCGCCGATCCTCCGCCACAGACATTCGCCGCACCTCCGCCGTGATCCCTCATCACGCCTCTGCCCTGATCACTCGTCGCAAGTCCGCCACCACCTTCCATGCTGCTCTGCTGTACCAGGGCCCCGCCGATGCTCCTGTCCACGCTCCAAACGGCGACCTGGGTCCTGGTGACATCACCCAGTCGCCCACCTCGAAGCCATCGCGCACTTAGAGTGGCTCACGCTGGTAGCTGCAGTGGCTCGCTCCAGCTTTATTTATAACCCCGACCTGCGGTGCTGTTCTCACACAGGTCGGGGCAGCCCACCATGTTTATCAATAGCCATACTATGAATAGATGAACTTATTCAGGGAAAACTCACTGCTGACAAAGTAACTATCAAATCCCACACCGGAACATAATTGTGACTAATACTGCACATGGGTCTTTGGGCCCTACTATTGGGTAAATAATAAACAGTAAAGCTGTCTGTTTCCATGAGTTTGTGTACATATATATGCGTGTGTGTGCGTAGCTGTGAACTTTCACAGATATTTGTTTATTTTCCAAAGATTTTTGTTGTCAGCCAAAAAAAAACATTCCCAGCTGTGTTGCCCTGCACCTTTAAGCGGAGGCAGCAATGCACACAGAGTGCTGACCAGCGCAGATACCTGATTCTGGAGCCTTTGAACTAGTGCCAGGGACCTGTGTGAAAACACCACTCATTGCTTCCTTCCTCCAATGTGTTTTTGCTGTAATTATTTGTTTTGTCTCTCTGCAATGTTGTTTTTCTCTCTTCCCTCTCCCTTTTTCAGAGAGCCACTAATGACCGGTATGCACAGACTGTCGGTACTGCCCCTCTTGGCTCCACAGACGGACAGCAACCCCAACTCATTAAATTCGCAGAGCAAACATTCTCTCTAAGAAGGAAACGGCTTATTTACCAGCAACAAGAGCCTTGGCAGCTCTGAGCCATTTATCTCATTCTTGGTTTTACACTGGTGCTGACTGACACTATGGCCCTGGTCTCTTTGCCCTTATTTATTAACTTTAAGCAAACAAATTAGTAGCTATTACACATCTACCGTTGTAGAAATGCATATAGAACATGCCATTTTGTCTAACCTGTGTATAAGATATATATATACACAACACACAGGCTAGAGTGTGCCACTAAACAATATACAGGGGAGTGAAATATTTATTTTAAAAGGATTAACGCCTCCATTAAAATAATAACCAGAGAAACTTCATAAGAGCGCTTTATTCATTCGTATATTAATATTCAAAGAGGTTAACAGGCAATTCCATGTTGTGGTACTTGCAGAGCTCGCCTGAGGAAATCTCAGGCTCTCGGCCTGTGATACCCTCCGCGGCTGGGTGATCACGTGCTGTGTGCCCGTGAATTCCCAAGATGCGCTCCCCGCAAGTGCAATTGCAATGATTATTTCACCAAAAACTTAAAATACCTGTCTCAAGAGACTTTAAAAATAACAATTCTGGTCGTGATTTTTGCAAACATGGCCAACGTACGCCCAAACAATCTTAAAGATATAAACAGAAAGGAAGCCAATTATTTCACGCTGGGTTCCTCTTGTCTGGAATCTGAAGTTTACAAGCAGCTACAATGACCTGGATTTGTCTATTTAGACCACTGCCCAAGGAGCCTCGAGCAGCAGACTTACAAACCAGTCGAGTTAAACAGCCAAACATGACAATCTTGCTCCAGATCATCCTTGAGCAAGGAAACATGAGATCTGCTGATACCATATAAATCCTCTAAGCTCTGTAACATAATAAGTTTGTTCAGTGTGCTAGAAAAGGATGGGGGGGGGGGGGGAACTGTTATGTGCCTTTAGCTTTAAATCTAAAACAAAGGCACCAATATGCTGCAATTGTGCAGCACTGAGCAAGTGAAAGAGAAAAGACTGGTTAGCGTTTAATATGCTATCCATTCCTAGTGAAAGATCACACCTAAGATTTGCTTTTGCTCTTTCAGCCTTGGCTACAGTTGGTAGTGCCTCTCACCTCTGAATCAGAAGGTTGTGGGTTCAAATCCCACTCCAGAGATTTGAGCACAAAAATCTAGGCTGACTCTCCAGTGCAGTGCTGAGCGAGTGCTGCACTTTCAGAGGTGCCGTCTTTCAGATGAGACGTTAAACTAGGCAGACGTCTGCTCCCTCAAAAGATACCATTGCGCTATTTCGAACAAGAGCAGGGGAGTTAATCCCGGCGTCCTGGCCAATATTTATCTCTCAATCACTGAAACCAGTGGTCATTATCACATTGATGTTTGTGGGAGCTTGCTGTGCGCATTTCAACAGTGACTACGCTTCAAAAGTTCTTCATTGGATGTAAATTGCTTTGGGGTGACCTGAGGTTGTGAAAGGCGCTATATAAATGCAAGTCTTTTTTTCAGGTACTGATTCACCTGCTATGTATTCTCAATATTTTTTGATCATAATTTAGAATCCATTGTGTGTGTTCTTAAAACAAAGCCATTATCTAGCCCAGATGTTCAGGTGCAGTGCGAATCTCTTCATCTGGTCAGTGTGCAGTGAGGCACTGAGGTCTTGTTGGCTGGGTAATGTGGCATTAATATTCCACTGCCTTTGTTTGTTGGTGTCTTAATGATGAAAGCTGCTGCCTCGAGTCTTCACTCATCACTCAGATGGTGATTGACCTGCTGTGTCTTTCTAGAATGCTCTGTTTATAATTTGAACTTCGATGCTTTTAAAAAAAAAAATCTCTTGTTTTAAACCAAATGCACTTTTCCTCTCTTTTTCCACAGAATTTGTGTGGACACCATTCGTGTGATACTTTGGGAATGGCGGATGTGGGAACCATCTGCTCCCCCGAGCGTAGCTGTGCAATCATCGAGGATGATGGGCTCCATGCTGCATTCACAGTCGCTCACGAAATCGGTATGTACACTTGTTTTAAAAAAAAAGCAAATCTGTATACTCTCCGAGATAAGGCCACGTATGTTTAAGAACCCCACAAAGGGTTCAAAGGGTTCACGAGTTTGTCTTAGCTGACACCTTGAGGATTGTCATTTTATCTTTACATGTATCGAGTCCAGGTGACAAATGGAGAGATGGACTGGCCCCCAATATGTAGCCAGGGGAAGTGGTAGGGGTGTGTTTGTGCTGCAGTTCCCCACAGGCACAGCCATGGTTGTCTTTGGAGCAGGGAGGTGCTGAGCAGTGGCTGAATGCTTCTCCATAGGGAGAAAATCAGAGTATATTGCAGTACAAAAGGATTCCATTCGGCCCACTGTGAATGTACCAGCTCTCCGAAACATCTATCCACTTTGTTCCATTCTCTTGCCCGTTCGCCAAACCCTTTTAATCTTTTTCTTTTTAACGATATTTTTTTACTTCTATTTTAAAAATTGTTATGGATTCTGCGTACACGACTGTATCTGGTAGGATATTCAACATCCTAATGACCCTCTGCATAGAAAAAAAATCTTGCAACCCCTCTTCATCCTATCGGTGATGATCGTGATTCAATGCTTGACTCATCAACCAGTCGAAATAGGTTATCCCAATTTACTTAATCAAAACCTGACATGATTTTGAACAGCTGTATTAGATCTTCTCTTAGCCTTCTTTTAATGAAAAGAACTCATGTTTCTCGCGTCGCTCTTTGTGATTAAAGCCTCACCCCCATATTGTCACCTTAATGACTGAACGTTCTTCATGGTCCGATCGAAGGGAGTGTCATCCTGAAACCGCTTCAGCAAATGTCAATCTGGTCCCAGAGAGTGGCATTGGGCAAGGCCTGTGAGAACAGTATGTGTGGCCAACTTCTCAGACTGTCAGTGGGGCCGGAAGATCCCAGGAAAAGGGACAAGGCCCATAGTGCTGGGCACCAATTAAGTTTGAAAAGCGTATGCGTGCAGACAAGATAAATCAAGAAGCAGTGGTTAGGTGATGCCTAGCTTGGGTTTTGAAGGGGGATTGATAACCAAGAAGGCATTTAACAATCAAAACAGCAAAATTATCTTTAAACTGAGAACTGTTTTAAGGCATCAAATCAGACAATACTTATGTTTTAAAATAACTACTTCTTTTTGGTCAAAGGACATCTCCTGGGACTGTCCCATGATGATTCCAAATTCTGTGAGGAGTCCTACGGCTTGACTGAGGATACACGGTTAATGTCTTCCATTCTGACCAGCATCGACTCCTCCAAACCATGGTCCAAATGCACTTCTGCCACAGTAACAGAGTTCTTTGACAATGGTCATGGTATGTATCCTAGCAGATGTGCTGCTAACAATCTATTGTTTATGGCTCTCCGTTTATAGCCTATTATTGAGTAGCCCTTGTGTGTCGATATTGGTCGCGTGCCAAACCACTCATAGCCTTTGCCAACAGAGCACAATCTCACTCCTGTTGCATTGTTTGTGCCCAAGATGATCATGTCTTTCAGTTATTTAAAGATCTGCAAACTCCCACAATGGCTCAGTTGGTTCGTCATAATACTGTCAGTCATGGCTCAGTTGAAGGCTCTCGCCTCTGAGTCAAAAGGTTGTGGGTTCCATAGTCCCACTCCAGAGACTCCAGCACTGAGACTTGAAACTTAAATCCAAGCTGATACTCCAGTGCAGTGCTGAGGGAGTGCTGCACTGTCGGAGGTGCCGTCTTTCGGATCAGACATTACACCAAAGCCTCGTCTGCCCTCTCGGGCGAACATAAAAGATCCTCTGGCACTATTTTGAAGAGGAGCACAAGAGTTATCTCCAGTGCCCTGGCCAATATTTATCCCTCAATCACTAAAAAACAGATTGGTCATTATCACATTGCTGTTTGTGGGAGCTGGCTGTGTGCACATTGGCTGCCGGGTTTCCCACATTGCAACAGTGACCACAATTCAAAAGTATTTCATTGGCTCTTTGGGACGCCCCAAGATCATGAAAGAAGCTGTATAACTGCAAGCCTTTCTTTCACTGAGGCTGCCGGACCAAGTTGTTTGATCATGGGACAAAATAACAGTTGAACTTGACTTGCCCTAACCTAACCTGTGTGTGTGATATACACACACACACACACACACACACACACACAATATGTGCTCATGTGCACTCACATGAGCAGGAGTTGCTGGCTAACAATTAGGAGAATGAACCCCAGCTAATTTTTTTCCCCCTACATCTGGTCCAGTGGCACTGAGGCTAATTGTAGCAACTCTCCCTTGCTGAGACCAGCTAACAGCACAAGATTCTCTACCACAGAGGGCTGCGGAGGCCAAGTCACTGAATATATTTAATAGGGAGATAGATAGATTTCTAGAAACAAAAGACATCAAGGGGTATGGGGAGAAAGCAGGAATATGGTGTTGAGATAGAAGATCAGTCATGATCATATTGAATGGCGGTGCAGACTCGAAGGGCCGAATGGCCTACTACTGCTCCTATTTCCTATGTTTCGAAGATCGAGCTTGGAACTTTACTGGTCTATCTGATTCAGTGGCGCCATTAGTATCAAGGAAACTAGTTTACATGGAGCTTTCAAGTGGTGTTGTGACCACTTTCTCGGAGATGCGGACATTGGTGGAGGATTCTGTTTGATGGTATCCTGATTGCTGTCCTTCCCAGGGGATTGTCTCCTCGATGCTCCGCAGAAACCCCTGCGTGGACCGGAGGAGCTGCCGGGACAGAGCTACGACGCGGTCCGACAATGCAAGCTGGCCTTCGGGCCCGAGTACACGGTGTGTCCAGGGATGGACGTGTGCTCCCGCCTGTGGTGCGCCGTCATCCGTCAGGGGCAGATGGTGTGCATGACCAAGAAGCTGCCCGCCGTGGAAGGGACGCCGTGCGGAAAGGGCAGGATCTGCCTTCATGGGAAGTGCGTGGACAAAACCAAACGGAGGTACTACTCGGTGAGTAAGCGATCTCAGCGCGGACCACAGATCAATGATTTAGATGAAGGAATTGAGTGTAATATCTCCAAGTTTGCAGATGACACTAAGCTGGGTGGCGGTGTGAGCTGTGAAGGGGATGCTAGGAGGCTGCAGGGTGACTTGGACAGGTTAGGTGAGTGGGCAAATGCATGGCAAATGCAGTATAATGTGGATAAATGTGAGGTTATCCACTTTGGGGGCAGAAATGCGAAGACAGAATATTATCAGATTGGGAAAAGGGGAGGTACAACGAGACCTGGGTGTCATGGTTCATCAGTCATTAAAAGTTGGCATACAGGTACAGCAGGCGGTGAAGAAGGCAAATGGTATGTTGGCCTTCATAGCTAGGGGATTTGAATATAGGAGCAGGGAGGTCTTACAGCAGTTGTACAGGGCCTTGGTGAGGCCTCACCTGGAATATTGTGTTCAGTTTTGGTCTCCTAATCTGAGGAAGGACGTTCTTGCTATTGAGGAAGTGCAGCGAAGGTTCACCAGACTAATTCCCAGGATGGCAGGACTGACATATGAGGAGAGACTGGATCAACTGGACCTTTATACATTGGAGTTTAGAAGGATGAGAGGGGATCTCATAGAAATGTATAAGATTCTGACGGGACGGGACAGGTTAGATGCGTGTAGAATGTTCCCGATGTTGCGGAACTCCAGAACCAGGGGACACAGTCTTAGGATAAGAGGTAGGCCATTTAGGACTGAGATGAGGAGAAACTTGTTCACTCAGAGAGTTGTTAACCTGTGAAATTCCCTGCCGCAGAAAGTTGTTGATGCCAGTTCATTGGATATATTCAAGAGGGAGTTAGATATGGCCCTTACGGCTAAGGAGATCAAAGGGTATGGAGAGAAAGCAGGAAAAGGGTACTGAGGGAATGATCAGCCATGATCTTATTGAATGGAGGTGCAGGCTCGTAGGGCCGAATGGCCTACTCCAGCACCTATTTTCTATGTTCCTATCACAGAACGTGGAATTTTATTTAAGGAGGTGCCGGGTTCCCACTCCTTACAAAAGAACATAAGAAATAGGAGCAGGAGTCGGCCATGCGGCCCCTCAAGCCTGCTCCGCCATTCAATAAGATCATGGCTGATCTGATCCTGGCCTCAACTCCACTTCCCTGCCCGCTCCCCATAACCCTTGTCTCCCTTATTGCGCAAAAATCTGTCTATCTCCGCCTTATGAGGAAAGGTTGAGCTGCTTGGGCCTCTACACATTGGAGTGCAGGTGATCTTATTGAAACTTATAAGATAATGAGGGGGCTCGACAAGGTGGATGCAGAGAGGATATTTCTACTCATAGGGGAAACTAAAATTAAGGGACTATGACTAAGAATAAGGGACCACCCATTTAAAACTGAGATGAGGAGAAATTTCTTCTCTCAGAGGGTTGTAAATCAATGGAATTCTCTGCCCCAGAGAGCTGTGGAGGCTGGGTCATTGAATATATTTAAGGTGGAGATAGACAGATTTTTGAGCGATAAGGGAGTAAAGTGTTATGGGGAGCGAGCAGGGAAGTGGAGCTGAGTCCATGGTCAGATCAACCATGATTTTATCAAATGGCAAAGCAGCCTCGAGGGGCCAAATGGTCTACTCCTGCTCCTATTTCTTATGTTCTTAAATATATTTAGTTCTGTCTTCATTAAGGAAGACACAAATAACCTTCTGGAAATAGGGGACCGAGGGTCTAGCGAGAAGGAGGAACTGAAAGAAATTCTTATTAGTCAGGAAATTGTGTTAGAGAAATTGATGGGATTGAAGGCCGATAAATCCTCAGGGCCTAATAGTCTGCATCCCAGAGTACTTAAGGAAGTGGCCCTAGAGATAGTGGAAGAATTGGTGATCATTTTCCAACATTCTATAGACTCTGGATCAGTTCCTATGGATTGGGGCGTGGCTTATGTAACCCCATTTTTTAAAAAAAGGAGGGATAGAGAAAACAGGGAATTATAGACCAGTTAGCCTGACATCAGTAGTGGGGACAATGTTGGAATCAATTATTAAAGATGTAATAGCAGCGCATTTGGAAAGCAGTGACAGTTCATTAGATATATTCAAAAGGGAGTTAGATGTGGCCCTCCTAAAGGGATCAAGAGGTATGGAGAGAAAGCAGGAATGGGATACTGAAGTTGCATGATCAGCCGTGATCATATTGAATGGTGGTGCAGGCTCGAAGGATCAAATGGCCTACTCCTGCACCTATTTTCTATGTTTCTATGTTTCTATATTCAATGTGTGTGTGGATATGATATGGTCATATGCACCTGTGATGTGCTCTGTGGTCGAATAGCCCGCTAACACTCGCTGCCTCGGCTCACGCACTAAAAATGAATGAGTGTGGCATTGGACATACCCAAAGACAAGTCTTCACCTTCCGAAGAGGAAATCAGAAGTAACACGGGGCGGGTGGGGAGCGGGGGCGTGGCGGTGGAAATGTTGTATTAGCTTGAAAGGGGCTGTTGAGCTGTATGTTTTGATCTCTGCTGTGATATGGAATGGTGCCCTGGGCTTTGAGGGCTTGAAGGCAACAAATCACAGGCGCTAACTGGCCCAGCTGTCTGTGTCACTTCAGTGCCGGGTTAGAATCAAGAATGCAGCAGACAAAGGCAGTGGCGCCTCATTCCAACGGAAATAAAGCCAATAAGCAAGGGAACAACGGTTTGTTTCATTCCAATGTCGTAATGTGAAAGCTACTTTCCCACAGATCTTTCTTGATGTCGGCTGCCAAGCTGTGGTTGGTTTCCTCCAGTTCCCGAGGATTATAACATGTCATCCGAGTGCTTTCATAAAAAGGAACTGTCGGAGGTTCTCTGGTCTCGGCACTCGGTGATGCTGGGACCTGGCCCCGTGGCTATCTATCTAGCACTGAAATGATGCAGTACTTGGGTACAGACACTGATTGACATTTAAAGCAGATGGCTTAGCAGCACCTCTTGTTGCAGAGTGAAGAGCTGAGTTTCACACAAACGCATCAAGTGTTCGTGCTCCGTTATCCCATGCCATAAGTTCAGGGCTTACAAGTGCAATTGGATCGATTTACACAGTTCAAGTTAGTGCACTTTGCAAGTGTTGACATTTCAAGATTAAGCTCCACCGATCGCTCAGCGGATATATGAACTAAGAAAGAAAGAATTGCATTTATATAGCACCTTTCACGACGACTGAACGCCTCAAAGCACTTTACAGCCAATGAAGTACTGTTTGCAGTGTAGTCACTGTCGTAATGTGCGAAATGCAGCAGCCAACTTGCGCACAGCAAGCTCCCACAAATAGCAATGTAATAATGACCAGATAATCTGTTTTTATTATGTTGATTGAGGGATAAATATTGGCCAGGACACCGGGGATAGATAACTTCCCTTCTCTTGTTCGAAATAGTCCCATGGGATCTTTTACATCTACCTGAGAGCAGACGGGGCCTCGGTTTAACGTCTCATCCGGAAAAGACGGTGCAGTACTCCATAAGAACTAGGAGCAGGAGCCTGCTCCACCATTTAATAGGATCATGGCTGATCTGATCATGGACTCAGCTCCACTTTCCTGCCCGCTCCCCATAGCCCTTTTTCCCTTATCGCTCAAAAATCTGGCTCTCTCCGCCTTAAATATATTCAATGACTCAGCCCCCACAGCTCTCTAAGGCAGAGAATTCCACAGATTTACAACCCTCAGAGAGAAGAAATTCCTCCTCATCTCAGTTTTAAATGGGCAGCCCCTTATTCTGAGACTATGCCCCCTCGGTTTAGTTTGCCCTATGTGGAAAAATCCTCTCTGCATTCACCTTGTCGAGCTCCCTCATTATCTTATATGTTTCAATAAGATCAGCTCTCATTCTTCTGAACTCCAATGAATATCGGATAAGACCAATGAGTATACTGGAGTGTCAGCCTAGATTTTTTTTTTAAATGTGCTCAGGTTCCTGGAGCGGGACTTGAACCCACAGCCTTCTGACTCAGAGGCGAGTGTGCTATCCACTGAGCCATGGCTAACAAGTGGGATAAAGAGGGGCAGCCTCAGCCCAGGGTTACCATCCACTTACTCCTGTTCGAAGGTATGCAGCAGGATTGAACCAGAGCGGGCTCAGCTGAGTTGCCCTCCCCTAAAAAATAACCTGCCAACATTTACACATACAGGAAAAATTCCACTTGAGTGAGCAATTGGGGGTAGGTTGGCACGTGTGCCCCATCGGGGATTCGCAGGCTTTAGGAGAGAAGACACAGTAACAGCAGGTTTATCCACACAGGGAACTGGTGGCGCAGACAGTTGGCAGACCAAGACAAGAGGCAAGGCAGTGTTTCCCGGTACGGATTGCAAAGTGGAAAGCATGCCTGCTAATAGAGGAGAGCTCCACATTGCAGTACCTCTCACTGAGTGATCGTGCAACAGTCTGGCTGTTGGTAACACCACCCTGGTCTTGTGCCAGTAAAGTTAAAAAATGTCCCATTGAAAATCCTGCAGACACCGAAGCATTGTTCAGCTGGTTCCGACTGACGCATTGTTAACTCTGCCCGGTTCTAATGCCTTCATATGATTGACATTTGTTATTCCTTGCTTGGCAGGCTTCGGCGAATGGAAACTGGGGCTCGTGGGGATCCTGGGGACAGTGTTCACGAACGTGTGGAGGTGGCGTGCAGTTTTCCCGTCGGCACTGCAACAATCCTGCTCCGAGAAACAATGGCAAATACTGTGTGGGGAAACGCGCCATCCACCGATCCTGCAACGTGACGCCATGCCCACAAACTGGTACGTCTGTCCGACAGTCTCCATGTACAGATAAACTACGCCGAGCTGGCACAATATCCTTGGTCGGTTTTCTCTCCCGTCCCCTGTCCTTTCCTGAGGCGGTCCCTCTCGATGGATACAGTTACACGGCTGGTGGCAGCCTTCCAGCACTTTGCCCAAGTGGCCTTTCTGAATACACGAGTGTCTGTGGGCTATTTGGCCATCAGAGGCATCACTGCTGAATCTGATCCCATCCTACATCAAGTGTCCACACGAGTGCACTTTTCAGTAAGGTCGCTATGTTGTGACCAGGCACAGGAACTCTGGCTGATTTTCAACCTTCCCCCTCTCCTCCCCACCCCCCCCCCCCACTCGCTGCCCCCCAGCCCAGAGGCACTGAAGCCTATTTTAGTGTCTTATCTGTTATTCTGATTAAGGTCAGTCAACTTAGCACAAAGCAAGGATTGACTCTGGGACCTTTTGGTCTGCATGGCTTCGAGCCACACTAGCTGGTGCATGTAAGCCTTTAGGTTAGCTTGTGAGAATTTTAATAATAAAAATGGCTAGAGAAACACTAAACCTATTGTCCAAAAAATATAAACAGTTGGTTGGACCTGAGTTTCTCGCATTAAGGTATTTAGGAGCCCGAGCTAGGCTGATGTAAGGAATTATTCATAATATTGGTTCATCAACATTGACTCATACGTTCTCACCAGAGTGCTGTGTCTGGATATATGTTCCATCAATTTACCACCCAAACTGCCATGTAGACAGCGTAACACTCATATTCAGATCCCATCTTTCCTGTCCCTTTATTCCTCCATCATCTCCATGTTTGAAGACCTCAATCTCTATCAGTGTTTCTGCCTCTCATTATCTGCTGCCCACCAATCTCCTGACATCATCCTTGCTGAAAATTTCTCCCTTTCGATCCACAATCAATGCTCTGAGAAGCGATTTGTCCTTGGAAACTCTTAATGCACAGTTTAACTCACGCTTCCCCTGTTTTCCCTCCTCGATCTCACCGTCAAAATTAACCCTTGCCCCAGAAGATGATTCTGGATCAACAGGCGGATTTGGCTGTGTCAGGAGCAAAATGGCACTGCTTGAGTTTGTTAGACCATTTCTGATGGTGGTCATACAAGGCATGCATTCCAGTCGGCAGCCCACAATTTGAGTTTGCGGAGGTGACTGTTGTCACTTGCGTAGGCTAGTCTTAGTTACTACACTTCTGGCCTCTTCCAAAAAAAACATTTGACCTCATTACCTCTTTCCTTGCCTTCAAAAGACTCTTAACTTTTCTCTTGGCCTGTGCCTTTGGTTTGTTTCCTATCCCAACAAATTTACAAACACGTAGGAAATGAGAATAAGGATTACCATTCAGCCCACCATAACACATCTATTCAGTGGAAACATGCACCAGCCAGTGTGGCACAAAGCCATGCAGACCAAAAGGTCCCAGAGTCAATCTTCCCCCAATTCTTTCACTTCTTCTCGTGCCTATCTAATTTCCCAAATCCTCCTGAGATACTCATTGCATAAATGTAATTTGTTGATCCTTGAAGAATTGATATGTTTTTTTTTTATTGACTTGCGAAAAGAATGTCAACTCCCTTTCCCCATTTTTCAGTTGATAAGGCCAGCCATAGGCTTTGGTACTGACCCACCAGATCACTAAAGTCCCTCTGTGCTGAGTTAGTTGGTGTCAGCCATGGCAAGAGCAGGGCTGGTAGAATTGGACTCAGTGTCCCCCAGACTAGGAAAGGAAACAAACTATCAATCACTGCTGTTGGAAAATGCACGTGTGGACATTCGATGAATACATGATTGGGCTCAGCACAAAACACATAATGAATGGAAGACATATCTGCATAGCACCTTCTCATATCTTGCTGAAAAAGCTCAAATCTTTCACATTCACTGAATTCCCTATTATGTAAGCTAATGCGGCAGACATTTTGCACATTGCAAGATCCCACAGACAGTAGAAATGAATGACTAGTTCATTTCTTGTTGGTGGAATTGGTTGAAGATCAATTTTGGCCAGGATTCCAGGAGAACTTCTTGCTTCCTTTGCATAAGGCCATGCGGTCTTTAACATTTCTCAGAATGGACAGGCAGGATCTCAGTTTAATGTCTTATTGAAGGACAACGCCCCTGGAAATGCAAAACTTCCTCAGCACTGCACTGGAGTGTCAGCTTAGATTATGTTCAAATCCTGCAGTGGGTCTTGAACTCATGACCCTCAGACTCAGAGATAAGAGTGCTGTCATCTGAAATTTGGGTCCTTGGCCACTTGGGGCAGCAATCCATGGAACCACACTGATTGGGCAGGAATTTCCTGGGAACTGCTCCCGCTCCGCCCGCAACATTGCGGAAACCCCATTTACGGGTGAGGGTTTTCCACAACACTTGCAGGAATGTACTGAGACGGAGCGGGAGGAACTCCGAGAAAATTCCTGGCACGGGAAGAGGAGAGAAAATGGACCAAAAAGCTTTCAACCAATTTATCCGACAAGTTTTATCGTCGGCCTGCTTGGAATACATTCAGTCTATCGCGGCAGTATTTCAGGAATGTCCCTCCAGATGGGATTTTCAAACAAACGCCAGGAAAAGATGTTGGATTATCTCAGTTGACATGAGCAGCTAGCCCAGCTCACTTGCAGCAGGGGCAGCATTATCTAATATGAAAGAAATAGAGAGAGACTTTCTAACTGTCAGCTAGACACTGCGAATAACGTCGCAACAGGGCAAGAATGGTGGCAAGGGGAATTGGCACTTCTCACCCTGGATGTACTCGTGGCCTCCTGATAGAGACAGAGATACTATGGAAAAGCAAACCATAGCTGTAAGCAATGACCGACATTCCAACAGGGTTAAAAACCTTGGGAATTAGCGTCATCATTAATGTTGCCTCTAAGCTCCATGGTCCCACGCGGGCCGTTCATCGGCTTTTCCATTGTAAATACCGCGCCGCGCAGAAATTTAAAGGGACCACGCATTTAAAGAAACAGGCCGCACACAACAAAGCACAGCTCGCAAGGAACAGTGATCATAATGAGCACATTTCGTGATTAACCTTTCAGTCCTATAATGCCTCTATGAACGGGCTGCATTTGCAGCACATAATGTAATGGAAAATAGTTTGAGGTGAGTAGTGGCTAAAGTGGGAGGGATATGCCCATGTCTGGCATGTTTTAAGTGATGGATTTCAGACCTGGCATGCTCATCTCTTCAAAAGGAACCTAACCATTGGCCCGCATGAAATAAAAATAAAGCAAAAGGTTTTCAAAACACTGCCTCAAAATATGAATTGAATGGTGACCGGGGCTGAGCAAATGTGAATGTGTAGAGAAGTTAAATCCCTGTGTACATTGCACAGAAAAAGGATAAGGAATGGTGGGGTTGCTCATCTCAGAGACCCAGGGCTTGTTTGCACTCTGCTAAGCATTAGCAGTGGCTCGTGTTTTGAGTGTGCTGTCAGATCCTGTTGGTCTTGGCATCTAATGGCACAGTGTCTGAATGCAAGATGCTGGAAAAGCAAATTTTTCCAGTCTACTGTTTGCATGACCGTACTTTATATTCTGGTCATTTAATCAAAAAAGGGATTGCATTCCCAAAAAAAGTGGAAAATATTAAAAGGCATGCAGTGAGCTGAAAGAATACCACACGCCGAGTGTATGTGGCATAGCGGGCCGATTCATCTATGGCACTGCAACAGGCGAGTTATGTGCGGAATGAAGTTGGTCAGGGTAGGAAAAGAGCCCAGTGAATTTAGAAGGAAACTCAAATATTGGCAGTGGTAAGACGGTTAGGAGAGTGCATTATTGTAGGAGGGGAACCCAAAACTCAGGAGGGGCATAAAGAAACCGGAAGACTCAATTATTGGAGGGGGGGGGATATAGGGTTAGGAAAGTCCAATATTGGATGAAAGGGGGTAAGGTTAGGTGGAGAACCTATTATCGGAGAGGAAGCGGTAAGATCAGGAGGAGAGCTTCAGTCTTCAAGGGGGGGGCTTAAAGGTAGCCAAAGACTACAGTGTTGGAGAGGGAGGGGTAAATGAGCTTAGGAGGCAAGCTCAATATTGGAGGAACGCAGTAAGGTAGAGGAGGCAAAAAGTTTTTAGGTTGGGAACCCAATATTGGAGGAGGGGGCAAGGTTAGAGGAAGAACCCATTGTTAAAGATGGAGAATAAGGATTGATATAGAAGCCATTATTGGAGGAGGGGGTAAGGTTAGGAGGAAAACCCTCTATTGGGCAGGAGGGAGATGAGGTTAGATGGTGAGCTCAATATTGGGCAAACAGGAGAGGAGACCAATTATTGGGTAAGGCAGTTAGGTTAAATGGAGAGACCATCTTGTTTATTATTCCCATGGAGGATCTTTTCATTCTTAATCCATTGGTGCCTGTTTCCTTCACTAGTCATTTCTCTCAGCTTTACCTCACACCACTGTGGTTCCTGAAGCAGTTTTTAAAAAGCACTTGCTTAGTGATGCCCATAGGCACGATACATACTATGTTGAAGGATGGAGCACTTCTGTAGTGCTGAACAGCACCCAATGCATAGTTTGTTTAAAAAAAGCACAATCTTTCATTCGAACAGGCAAATCTTTTCGACACGAGCAGTGTGAGGCACGGAACGGGTATCAGACCGATGCCAAAGGAGTCAAAACATTCGTGGAATGGGTTCCAAAGTACGCTGGCGTTATCCCTGCAGACGTGTGTAAATTAACCTGCCGAGCTAAAGGAACAGGATACTACGTCGTGTTTTCTTCAAAGGTAATGGTGTGGCGGATGAATCGTGAGAGACTGCATCCATTCTGTTGCCGGGTTGAATGTTGTCTGATTGTGCGTGTCTGTGCCCAAGAAGTGGGTTTGCATGGAAAGTGCGTTGCACGGCGCAGTCCCGTGCAATAATTTTTTAAGTCGGTTCACGGGCTCCCAGGCCTACAATCCCTGCGGTCTGGAAGAGTCCGTGTTCCACGTTTTTACAGAATGTGCGAGGTTGCAGCCCCTGTTCCATTATTTAAAGGGCCGGCTCCTGAGTTTCTGGTTGCACTTCAGTCCCACACTCCTGATCTTTGGGCACCCTGTGTGGAGGGGAGCGGCCTTCCGCGAGGGGTGGGCGCCAGAGGGACTGGAGTGCATCATCACCCCCGGCAACCAAATTTTAATTTGATTTTATGTCTAAAGTTTAATTGGTTTAATTTGCCGGTTTTAGTGCCCCTCCCCCCCCCCCCCCCCCCGACACTTTTTAGCCAGGGGGAACTTGTATAATTTCTCTTCTTAGTGCCCTAAACCCCCCCCACCCCCCAAAAAAGAAAAAGGGGCACTGGAAAAAATGTATTTTGGAGTGTGAACCCCCTTGCAGGAGGCATTTGTTTAAAGTGCACAACTAAAATAGTTGAACTGGTAATGTGCAGTGTGATTGGTGAACCTTTGCGAATACTGCTACAACTACAGTGAGAGTGAGAGTGAAGCCAGGACCCTGTGAGAGGAGGAGGAAGAACAGCTGCATGGAAAATGATATCTGGAGCCAGCTGCAAAAAAAGACACAGCCAGTGCCACAAAGTAATGAAACAAAAAAAAATGCTTACCTGATTGTGGAGTGCTCCACCCGGTTCCACGGCAGTGCCTAAGACAGTTGCCGGACCGCGCTCTGCCCCCGCCCCACCCCCTCCCTCCCAATCGCTTCCCCCCCTTTACCCAGGGCCTACCCCGAAGGCCACTGCTGGTAACACAGCTGCTCAAAGGCTGGAATCCCCTTCGCCAGCGAGCCTCCTGGGGACGCCCAGCTGGCATCGGTGGGCTCGCCGGTCGCGTGTCACGAAGGTGCGAGGCCCACTATCAGGTGGGTCTCGGGCGACCCATTCCAGTGCGGGGATCGCTCCGCTGGCAGGCCAACTTCGAGGCCTGCGTGTCTGCTTTGTGTCGGTTCACTTTAAGGAATGTGACGTGGGACCTGGGGTGGTGCAGTGGGCTGACCACGCGAGCTGGCTGCAGCCCAGAGTGATGGGCTGAGCCTCCTCCCCTTCTGCCAGCTCTCTGAATCCCAAGCAGAATGAGTTTGGGATAGTCTCAAGCCCGATCTCGAGTGAAGTTCGATTGCACGTGGAAGTCTCACACCGAAATCCCGCCCGCAAGTGCAGTAAGGGCGGGCTGTACTGTGGCTGGGGAGCTAAAACCCACGGTGGAAGATATTCTCTCTTTACCTTGTGTAACGAAATCTGTTTTATAAAGTGGGCATTTAGTGCACTTCTGTAGTTGAAGGGGCTCTATATCTGTCCAGTGCCACATGATCCTGATGGTGGATCCCAAAAGCACAAAGCTTTCCATTCCTTGACATCTTGATGAACACAAAACTTCATTAAATATATTTTTTTAAACATAAAATGGAACCTCTGATTAAATCAAGATTATCTTTAACCTAAGTATTCTCCAGAGCCTCTTATCAAAAGAGTTTTGTTGAGCCACACTGAAGAGTTAAATATGAATTACCCAGGGCTGACAGTGAGTATATTTTTACAGCATAAGCTGTACGCAATTTAGAGATCAAAATGATCTTAACCTTTTGGCTCTTGTCACCTATAATTGAAGAAGGAATGAATTCCTTAGCATCTATGCCAATGCCGTTTAGATAATCTATTGCCATATATTCCATATCTCTGGGCGGTGCTCGGGAGGGCTCACATGTGTCTTGCTGACAGTAGGTTTGACACATTCCCTCCCCACCCATTGTTAAATACTGATCTGCAACCACAATTCAGATGAGAAACCCAAACCAACACTTACTGTCAGCGCTGTTCGCAGGCCCCTGCCCTTACCAGCTTCCTTTGATTGCTGTCCACGAATGGGGAGGGAGGAAGGAGAACTACGAGTGTGGCTCAGAACCAATTGCTGGTTCAGCTGGATCTTCATGAAAGGGGAGAGTTGGAAACCAGCTTAAATGTAAGGAAGGAGAAGCGTCTTGGAGAGTTACTGCACAGTCAGCTTCTGTCCCAGAAAGCGGCTGCCTGCTTTGCGGCGCAGCAAGCCACGTGCCAGCTGTGGTTCAGTGGGTAGCACACTCGCCTCTGAGTCACAAGGTTGTGGGTTCATACTCCCACTCCAGGAACTTGAGCACATAAAAAAAAATCTCGGCTGACACTCCAGTGCAGTGCTGAGGGAGCGCTGCACTGTTGGAGGTGCCGTCTTACGGATGAGACGTTAAACCTAGCCGTCTGCTCTCGCAGGTGGACGTAAAAGATCCCATGGCACTATTTCGAAGAAGAGCAGGGGAGTGAGAGAATCATAGAAATTTACAGCAGGGAAGGTGGCCATGTCTGTGCCAGCTGACCAAGAGCTATCCAGCCGAATCCCACTTCCCAGCTTAAAGTTACAGTACTTTAAGTGCACATCCAAGTACTTTTAAAATGTGATGAGGGTTTCTGCCTCTACCACTCTTTCAGGCAATGAGTTCCAGACCCCCACCACCCTCTGGGTGAAGAAATTTCCCCTCATATCTCCTCTAAACCTTCCCCCATTTACTTTAAATCTACACCCCCTGGTTGTTGACCCCTCCACCAAGGGAAACAGGTCCTTCCTATCCACTCTGATCCCTGGTGTCCTGGGCCAATATGTATCCCTCAATCAACATAACAAAAACAGATTATCTGGTCATTATCACATTGCTGTTTTGTGGGAGCTTGCTGTGTGCAAATTGGCTGCCGCGTTTCCCACATTACAACAGTGACTACACTCCAAAAGTACTTTGGCTGGAAAGTGCTTTGCGACCTCCGGTGGTCAGGAAAGGCGCTATATAAATGCAAGTTTTTCTTTTAACTACTTCTCGGGCAAGATTCAACAAACAGCTTGTCTGATGGACGATCCTACTCTCAGTTCCAGCCTAAACTTCCTCTGATTTACTGACACTACTGTAGTCACTACTCCTTTGAACTTTACTTGCTTGTGCCTTCTAAGCTACGAATATAAATTTAGCCCCAATTTTAACCTATCCTGCCGGGTGAGCTGGCTGGGAGGGGTTAAAATGGTGACCAGACGGAAGCAGGCTGTGATCACGCCTCCGTCATTTTAATGCCGGGATTCTGGCAGCAGGAAGGCCGCTTGCCATGGGCTATGTGTCCGTGGGGGACTCCCGTCCACCTCTCCCCCGCCCACACCCAACCTGCTCCAGCTTGTAATTGGGGTTAAAGTATCCTGCACACTCTTCCTCCACCTTCACTGTGTTGAAACTATAACGCACGGCACATGTCTCTATGTTATTCCCCAAGCTCCTTCTCTCCCTCAATCTACCTGCTGCAATAAACAGCCTTTTACAACCCAAGCTTCCCATCACCTAGCCACGAGTTTGTGATTTATCTCCTCGTACCCGTACTCCTTTTGACCGTAGGGATGTTCTACGCTACGGATCTTTGATCTTCTCCTAGGCTTCTAGTTAACAACTAAAAAGCATCTGAAAGCATTCACGGCTATAGTGCATGGAGGTCTCGACAATTGGCCCAACCATCTTACAGGAGTCGAAAGTAATTTTGGCAACTGGCTCCTTTAGTACAGAGCTTTTCTTGTTTGACTGAATCATTATTTCATTATTTCACAGGAGAGCTGATGGAAGGTCTGTGTAATGTATGTACCTGTGAGCATGCTCAGAGGTTTGTAGAGCTGTTGCATTGTGAGTGGCTTAGCCAGTCACGTGATGTTCACAAGACTCAATAAAACCCCAGTCAGTTGGGTCTAGGTCATCCACGATGTGGTATGCTGTTGTGAGCCTAGTGGATGAACTGGCAATGTGTAGTGTGATTGTTAAAACTTTGTTAATAAGCCAATTAGTTCTTAATAGCAATATGTTCTTAAGCAAAGAACCCATGAAGCAAATACATTACAGTCTGGGTAACATTGTTGTAGAACATAAGAAATAGGAGCAGGGCTAAGTCCCTCGCGCCTGCTCCACCATTTAATACGATCATGACTGATCCGATCATAGACAGGTCCACTTCGCTGCCCACTCCCCATAACCCCTGATCTGCTTATCGGTTAAGAAACTGATAACTGAGAATGTGGCGTATCAGTTGAGTTAATTCATTTCCTGAGAGCCCTATAGTGAGAGCTTAAAAATAAAATACTTCATATTCAACTCTGCTCTACCTTACAAAGTCCCCCGGGTCTATCCAGGAAGATCCAGTTCACCTGTGCCAGCAGATGGATTTCCCAACTGCATCGCTCTCTACATGCACCTGGAACATTGGGAGTCAGCACAGCTGACGCTGCCACGTTCAGGAATAACGTGAAAGCTGTCCGGCACCTTTCCCATTTCCTGAATTGTATTTTGTTTTACTCCCCAGGTAAAGGATGGGACGGAATGCCAACCGTACAGCAATTCGGTATGTGTGCGGGGACGCTGTGTCAGGACTGGCTGCGACAGTATCATCGGCTCCAAACTGCAGTTCGACAAGTGCGGAGTCTGCGGGGGAGATAGTTCCACCTGCGTGAAAGTATCTCGAAGTTTTACCAAGAGAAGGTAATGTGAGCCAATACGTTACGTCGCACTATAAGGTAGAAATTAGTATCAACAACAACTTGGATTCATATAGCGCCTTTAACATAGTGAAACATCCCAAGGTACTTCACAGGAGTATTATGAAATTTTAAAAATTGACACCAAGCCACATAAGTAGAAATTAGGGCAGATGACCAAAAGCTAGGACAAAGAGGTAAGTTTTATGGAGCGTCTTAAAGGATGAAAGAGAGGTATAGAGGCAGAGAACTTTAGGCAGGGAATTCCAGAGCTTGGGAACAAGACAATAGATGAGCGATTATAATCAGGGATGCTCAAGAGGGCAGAACTAGAAGAGTGCAGACATCTCGGAGGGTTGTGGGGCTGTGGGAGATTACAGAGATAGGGAGGGGGCGAGGCCATGGAGGGATTTGAAAATAAGGATGAGAATTTTGAAATTGAGGCATTGCTTAATCGGAAGCCAATGTAGGTCAGCGGGCACAGGGGTGATGGGTGAGCGGGACTTGGTGCGAGTTAGGACACAGGCAGCTAAGTATCAGTGACATGTTATGAGCCTTTAGCGTGCTTATATGCAACTCCCCCTTTGACAATATCCTTACATCTTTCTAAATTTATATCTTGTGGGGACAGAGTTAGTGAGGGCTGTTAGTGCTGGGGAATGGAACATAGCGGCATTTCTTTTACCTCATTTTCACCTCAGCTCGACTACAGGTTTTGACTGCCATTTCGGTGCAGTCCCATCAGTACTAGCAGCTCTTCCAAGCTAGCGTTCTTCATGTGTTAGCCTACACTGTGACTGTTAGCAGGCTATTTGGCAATGGAGTGCAACATGATTGCGCCTGCTCTTCTGCTCACTGGGCACCCACACATGCACACCCTCCAGTTATGCTCACTGCATAGAGATCAGGAATATGAGTCTTAACTGTTTTTCCTTTCCCTAGAACATTGGGGTTAACATTTGTGCCATCATTCTCCTTTTTTAAATTTAAAATGGCACTTCATTTAAAATACACCTGGGCACAGAGTCAGTTTGGGAAAACAAAAGTGTTCGGGGCAATGTCGGTTGCAGGAAGGAACTTTAAAAATCTGTTCTGTGCCGGGGGGGATCAGCTGTTCCACCTTTTAGTAGGAGCCAAGTATAACCAGAAGAGCTTTTCATTGTGGGTTCTGAAAATGGTCTGCCAATTTAACATCCCAACAGACCCCAAATTCTCATAAAATAAGGACGAGAGCAGGGATCAGACATCTGAAAGTGCAGGAAGGTCAGTACTTAGCAGGCAGCTAGTTAAGAGATGTACTTAAGATAAGTTAATGAGCAGTAATTGTCAGGGAGAGAGGAAATGCTGTTTACAGCAGCAGTCTCCAAATATTTCCAGCCCTGTGTTTCTGTGGTTTCCCATTGACCCTACGTTTCTCTAGTTTTTCCCTATAATAGACGTTTCAATTCACTTAGTGGGTAAATATACCACATGGTGTGGCACTAACTTGTACAGTTCAGAAGGCCACAAGTTCACTTCATGGCCTGTGCTGAATTTGCTGACCTCAGTCAGGGAGACAGGTGAGTTGTTGCATTTAACCTCAGTCAGGGAGACAGGTGAGTTGTTGCATTTAACCTCAGTCAGGGAGACAGGTGAGCTGTTGCATTTAACCTCAGCCAGGGAGACAGGTGAGTTGTTGCATTTAACCTCAGTCAGGGAGACAGGTGAGCTGTTGCATTTAACCTCAGTCAGGGAGACAGGTGAGTTGTTGCATTTAACCTCAGTCAGGGAGACAGGTGAGCTGTTGCATTTAACCTCAGTCAGGGAGACAGGTGAGCTGTTGCATTTAACCTCAGTCAGGGAGACAGGTGAGCTGTTGCATTTAACCTCAGTCAGGGAGACAGGTGAGCTGTTGCATTTAACCTCAGTCAGGGAGACAGGTGAGCTGTTGCATTTAACCTCAGTCAGGGAGACAGGTGAGTTGTTGCATTTAACCTCAGCCAGGGAGACAGGTGAGTTGTTGCATTTAACCTCAGTCAGGGAGACAGGTGAGCTGTTGCATTTAACCTCAGTCAGGGAGACAGGTGAGCTGTTGCATTTAACCTCAGTCAGGGAGCATCAACCAGTTTCCCTGCCACACTGCGGAGATCAGTCTGAAAATGATGGCACTTATTTTTTCTTAGCATTCTTCTGAACACTGGAATTGCCTTCAGTTCAACCCATCGGAGCTGCCTTGTGTCCGATAACTGTCCAGTAACTTATTCGGCAGAATTCCCACTCCTGATCACCGGCTAGTGACACACCTGCCGAAAAGTGAGGACAGGATTGGGTTTAATCGGCGATACCTCTTGCTGCCTTATAACCTGATCGCTTACCGCCTGGGCCCATGCACAAAGAATAGTCACTGTCAGCCCTCCTGGCAGAGTTATCACAAATAGCAAGTGGAGACTGAGCCGAGCAGTTATGTGAGGCACCCTTAATGATTTGCGTCTGCAGAGCCGCTGGGTGAGTGCATGTGTAGGCGTGCATCTGAATAGTGTTGAAGGCTGCATCACTTTTCCGTCATCGTCATAGACAGTCCCTCGGAATCGAGGAAGACTTGCTTCCACTCTTAAAATGAGTCCTTAGGTGGCTGAACAGTCCAATACGAGAACCACAGTCCCTGTCACAGGTGGGACAGACAGTTGTTGAGGGTAAGGGAGGGTGGGACAGATTTGCCGCACGCTCTTTCCGCTGCCTGCGCTTGGTTTCTGCATGCTCTCGCCGATGAGACTCGAGGTGCTCAGCGCCCTCCCGGATGCACTTCCTCCACTTAGGGCAGTCTTTGGCCAGGGGCTCCCAGGTGTCGGTGGGGACGATTCCGAGGGTGTCTGTGTCAGCACAGGGTCGTGAAAGGGTTAAGGGCCATGACACTCTCCGCAGTGGTTGGTGAAACGGTTAAAGGCTCTCATGCTGCGTTGAAGGTGTCTGCATCATTGAGGCTGATTGACGAAAGGGTTAAGCGCTGTAGCACTCGGATCGCGTCTGCCTTGGTGCACATTGGCCAGGGCAAGGATTTGTGGAACAGACCGCTCCTATGGGTTGAACTTACGGAAATTCCAGTCTTCAGGGGAATGTTGTGAGAAAATAAATGGCACCAGTTTCCGACTGATCTCTGCACTCTGGCAGGCAAACTGGTTGACACGCCCTGCCCTTCTGTGCCTGATCTCCAGTTTAAGTGCAGCAATTATTGAGGCTACGAGGTCATCAAAGGCTACACCGTGGTCTGGTGCTGCTCCAGCTTTGTTGTGCTGAGATACATAAGCTTGAAAGTCAAGAGGCCTTCGAGACACAGCCACAGAGATGATAATCTCCTGCGCCTGAATGAAGGTCTGTCTGATGCATTTTGGAACTTCTGTTTGCAAACACGCGATCCAGATGTACAGCCTGGCCGCACGCTGCCTCACAGACAGACACGTGCCGGGGCCAATGAGATTTCCAAAAGCCAAGTGCTAGCAGCTGTTCAACAAGTTGTCTATGTGCAGCTTGTCAGGTGGACCAACAGTCAACCAGTCAACATTCAGTGGGAGACTGACGCTTCAGGTCTCGGCCACCAGCCATGGGACCTTGCATGTGTATACAACATGCCGGTAGTTCCAAGCACTTCACTTGCTTACTCTCACGAGAACTCAAGAGGGGAAAAAAAAACATGACCTGGGGCTATCCCAACTTTCTCGGCGATACTGAAAATCGTCTATTTAGACTGTCGCTTTGAGATTAGATCGTGCTTACTACACTTGTTTATAATTGCTCGCTCAGTATTTTAACAGAGGCATTAATCTATTTGTTTTAAATCAGTATCTCTTAAAGTAACTAACAAAGGATTTCCGTGTGATGTGATAAGGATTTGTGCTGTCATATTGCACGCCATCATTTTTAGGCTCATACGCCCTGCTGCTTCAATAGAGAGCTATCACCATAGATACCAGCAGTCGCTATGTGGACATTGACTGATAGGTTCCGCCAATCAAATCATGATTTGAACTACAGCTATATTACATTATATCGCTGTATATTGTAATGTAAATGCAGTGCTTGCATATATTGCAGAAAATAGCAGAGCTCCCACCCCTCATCACAACAATATTATTTTGAGAGGAAAAGCAGACCCTGTATATATTGTAAGTGGAATAGAAAGTCATGTATATACTTTAGAAATGTATAAGATTCTGAGGGAGCTTGACAGGGTAGATGCAGAGAGGGTGTTTCCCCCCTCCCCTCGTGGGGGAATCTAGAACTAGGAGCATAGTTTCAGAATAAGGGGTCGCTATTTAAAACGGAGATGAGGAGGAATTTCTTCTCTCAGAGAGTCGTAAATCTTTGGAATTCTCTACCCCAGATAGCTGTGGAGGCTGGGTCATTGAATATATTTAAGGTGGAGATAGACAGATTTTTGAATGATAAGGGGGTCAAGGGTGATGGGGAGCGGGCAGGGAAGTGGAGTTGAGGCCAGGATCAGATCAGCCATGATCTTATTGAATGGCGGAGCAGGTTCGAGGGGCCGCATGGCCTACTCCTGCTCCTATTTTTTATGTTCTTTTCGGGAAATAACAAACCCTGTGTAGATTATAGGACATGGCAGATCCCATCAATATTGTAAGGCAATGGAAGGCTGTATATATTGCATGGAAATAGTAAACTGGTGGCAATAAAATTGTCTCTTTTTTCAATTGCAAATTTAATTTTACTTTTTCATTATCTCCTCAGTGTTGGGTACAGAGAGGTAGCAAAGATCCCAGCTGGAGCAATGCACATCAAAGTGCGGCAGTACAAGCCAAAGGGCCAGCAGCGGTTCACCGCCTATTTGGCAGCGAAACGGAAGAATGGCGACTATCTCTTCAACGGCAAGTACATGATCTCAACTTCGGAGACCATCATTGATATGAACGGCACTGTGCTCAACTACAGTGGCTGGAGCCAGAAGGACGACCAGATGCATTCGATTGGCCACAGCCCACTGAAGGAGCCTCTGATCATTCAGATTCTCGCCACCGACCCCGGGAAACCACTCGACGTGCGCTACAGCTATTTTGTTCCCAGGAAGCACATGCCAGCGACTAATGAGAATGCCCTCAAGACTCTGGCGGCACAATCCCACCTGCCCAAGTGGGCAACTGGGCCGTGGCTGTCATGTTCCAGAACCTGTGACACTGGCTGGCAGACCAGAACCGTTCAGTGCAAGAATGGACACGGAAAACTGGCAAAAGGATGCCCCTTGTCCCAGAGACCATCAGCGTTTAAACAATGTTTTCTGAGAAAATGTTAATGCACAGTTACCAGTAAGAGTCTTTTTTATTTTGACATTTTGTTTGGAGTTTTGTTTTAATTTAAAATGAAAACATACTTGGAGACAAGGAGGGAAAGTTACTGTCAGCATGCCTTGACATGAGGCAGACCCTGCTGTAAAGTTGAGAACAATCGAAGCACGGGCAGAATCTGTCTTGTTCACCAAACAAGTGCACATCGGGATTGCCGCACAGTGGGGGAGCATCGGGTGCATTGCCCTGGGGTCTACAGGACTAGCGAGCACGGAAAAGCGACCTGCATGTTACCTAACTCAGATGCATCCCTCACCGACATGGAAATGAGATCAGTATAGCCATCATTTCCAAGGCTACCAAATGTTGCATTGATTCCACAAATCTTTCTGCCCCTCCCAAGGGAAACAGACGTCTGCAGTTTCGGCGCAAGCTTGCCCTGTGTTTTAACATTCGTTTTGCTTTGTTCTCCCGTGGGCCACTCAATTGGGGCCAGTGACTGGTTCCTGGGCGTTCGATTGGGAGAGTGCACGGGCAGCTGCCTTCTCGTATACTCACAGTTGTGCACATGACAGTAAGAGAAACCAGCTGGACAGAGAGGGAATTCTCAGTATCCAAGGACGGAATAAGGAACCAACTATGCCAATGAGCATACAGCACTGCCCAGATCCTAGGAAGAACTTGTGCCACTGTGATTGCAACATCTTGTTAGAGCACTTAATGATACTGCCTCTCACTGCAATACGTCACGGAGATAGTGAAGCACTCCTAACGCACTCTCTGAATCATCATCATAGGCAGTCCCTCGAATCGAGGATGACTTGCTTCTACAACAAAAAGTTCACAGGTGTTTCAATGAAAGACCTAAAATTCCAGGTCCGAACTAAATCTTGAAAGGTGAAAGATGCCTGTGCTTGGATTATTTTTAATGTGTGGTTACCGTTGCACACCAGCCACCACACGGGCTTGACAGAGCTAGGTCTTGGTCCAGTAGCAAGGATTAACCAAGACGACTGGAGACCAGCTCTGCTGCACGGACCACATATCGCAGTGTGGGCTGGGCCCATGCTACCCCTGGGCCCTCGCCTCTTCTGGGCCCCGAACTCACGGCTCTCCTGGGCCCCGATCAAGTCCCTCTGCAATCTCTCGCCGCTCCTTCGCCCTGAATGAACAGTTGAATGAAACATGATACAATTCCACTCGGTAATTACAAATCTGATACCACACAAGAGGGAAGAGGGGAATGGGCTGAACGGCTTGGAATTCCATGGCGAAGGGGAGGCGGGTACAGATAATTTAGCATTATACTCTTGATAGATCACAGGCTCGTTCTGATCTCGGTCTCTTGATTGCTGAATGAAGAAATGCTAGCATGGAACTTTTCACCAAGGTTTGGACGTCTTTCCCAGAAAACACGGCTTTTATAAAACATCCGAGTGACTTATCATCTCGAATGACTACACTTGACTTGAGCGAATATCTGTCCCCAATTTAAACTGCCTGCCCCTCTGACCCACTGTGCACTCTACCTGGTGAGCTATTTGTCTTCGAGATTGCTGTTGCAATGGAGCACATGGAACCACAGAGGAAAGAACACGTTTGTGTTTTATCTCTATCGGAACTTTTTTTACACATACTTTCTCTCCAGTGTAGGCAGGCCAGGCCAGGAGCTGGCAAGAGCAAGGGATTAATAATCCATATGGCACTCAGAACTGGTGAAGCAGAACTCCGCTGTCAGGGTGCCACTAGGGAACGGTGGCATAGGAACGGAATGGGCTCGGGGCTTGAGTTCTGATAATTGTTTTGCTTATAATGAATGTTCATCAAACGCTTCAGTAATTAACAGCGCCACATCACGCGAGACAGCAGCAAGTGGGGGACAAAACAAACTTGTTTTCGAAGAAACAAACCTTCCCAGTCCAGTTTACATCTTAGAATAGCTGCCTCAAAAAAACCAGAGTGTCTATTTTAAGACTGGGCAAGTGGCAACCTTTCTCCAATGGGAAACCAACACACACATCCCAAAGAATCTGTGGTTTACAGCTCTGACCTTGCTGGAAGTTAGCTTCAAGAGGACAATCGGTCATTCACATGATGGGGTGTACTGACTGCTCCACCTGCCAATTCCAGGATTTAAAAAAAGAACAAGTGCTGTTTTGCTTCAAAAACAGATGACCTTACTCGTGACTTCACACGAGCAGCGAAAGTCATTCAGTGTGTTTGTGATTAGCTAGTTATGATTTCCATGGTAACCATCAAACCAGTGCTAGAAGCCAACTAATCAGAAGTTATTTGCAAGCGGGAGAACGTGCAATTTTATAATTAATCTATTTGTTTCCCAGTTTAATTCCCTCATCTTAATGAAGCAATGCAGCTCTTTCCACTCAGTTGCCAGGCCAGTTATAAATGGGTCAGATCCAGTGAAGAGTTGCTTCACTATCACCCTTCCAAATGGCTCTGTTATTATTCATTCTCAGGCAAGGCCACATTTTTACTCATCCCTATTTGCCCCGAGAAGGTGGTGATGGACCTTCCTCTGTTGTCTTCATACAGCGGAGTGGTGTGCTAGGCCACTTCAGAGGGCAGTTAAGAGCCAACTACGTAGCTCTGGGACTGGCGTCACATATAGGCCAGACCCGGGTAGGCAACACATTTTCTTCTCTGAAGTACATTCATTGACTAGCTAGGCTTTTATGACAACCCAAAAGCTTCATGGTCACTTTTACCAACAAAAACTTTTCATTTCTAGTTTTTTTTTTAAACTGAATTCAAATTCACAGACTACCAAGCGGAAATTCGAACACACATGATTTGGATTATTTGTTCAGATCTCGAGGAATGCTTGCCGAGTAACACAGCCACTATACTAAACGCACAATGTCCTACTGAACCATACAGACCAGAAGGTCCCAGCTTCGATCTCTTGCTTATGCTGAACCAGTTGAGACAGCTGTAAACATAAGAATAGTCACAGATGAGAAAAGACCATCCAGCCCATTGAAGCTCATCCCTTCAATGCCTTAACTCTCCCAGCCTTCGCATCGAACTGCATTTTGAACACTCCTGATTTATCTGTCTCTATTGTCTTCCTGGCAGATGGTTCCAAACATGTATAACCCCTGTGAGTGAGGAGTTTTCTCCTCATACAGGTGAAGACGTTAGCATGGGTGTCAATTTCCTCAGGCTCAGGAGGAGAAAAATTGGCTCTTGTAATAGGATGGAAACTAACTGAGTAACCAGCCTGAAGTGATGGGATACAGAAAGCTAATTTATCAGAGAAGATTGGAATGACTCAATCGCCCCCTCCCCACCATTGCACACTTCCAATGTTACCAGTTGATTTTGTGTATGCCATTAAATCATTATTTTATTCATGTCACACATTGGAGTGGTACAGGGAATCAAGGGATATGGGGAAAGTGGAGTTGAGATAGAAGATCAGCCATGAGCTCATTGAATGGCGAAGCAGGCTAGAGGGGCCGAATGGCCTACTCCTGCTCCTATTTCTTATGTTCATAGTATAAGAAAAAAAACAACAACTTCAGACACTACTGATGCCCAGTTTCTTCTGGATTAGTCTCCAACTTAAAACAATGCCTCAGAAAACTATGATGTCCAACTACCTTTTATTTAGACCCTGCCTGTTTGGATGTAAAGAGTATCCAAACATGGCCCAATCAGAAGCTTCATTGGCCTTTGCTGTCTGACCTAAGACAGGGGTGTATATTTCTCAGGTGCTGAGGCATATCTCTGCTCCCAAAGGGACCTCAGTACGACATGAAATCGAGCAAGCTATTCTGAATGCGTCTTTTCACTGATGGAGTTGTTCTAAACACCGACTCTCTCTATTTCCTGTTTATACAGAGGCCATAACTTCTAGGATCATTGTCTGCAGTACCCAGAAGTTGTGTTGTGTATATACAGCAAGTTTGCATCTGGCATAGCAAGGTTCAACTTTCTAATAGACCAAAAGAAAGACTTAGATTTAGTAATTAGTCATTAAAACCATACAATTTCTGCAATTAGTGGTATTGGAATATGTCTGATAGGGAGGAGGAGACTGATTGGGGGGACTCATTGTTTGATGTACTATTTCAAAGTTACCATGGAAACCACACAAAGCTGATCAGAAACTGCACTGGTATAGATACAAATAGACAATTTACTATATCGGGCCTGGTGGTGATGAGCATTAATTTCAACACGTTTTGGATAAGTGTCCCTGGACCAGGCCAGCAATAGTAAAGCCACAGTTCTGATGATGATCCACCCAATATGCCATTCCAGCATTTTATGCTTCAATCAACAAAAGGCAAATCAATTTGCTCTGGCTTATCGACGATAGTTTATAATTGTCCAATTGTAAAAGACATGATTGCATTTCCTGAAGCTGTTGTGGAGGCACAGAGCCTGGCCTTACTGCAGTATTGTATTTGTTCAATTAACGCTGAAACAGCCATCAGTAGCATTCCCATTCCTACTTGGCCTTTCAAAGTCCAATTCTATTGCTGTGGGGGGGGAAAAGGGCCCCATATTTTTATTTATATTATTTAAGTCTTTTTACACAGCAATAAATCTGCATCATCTCAGTCATCCTCCTTATAATTGATAGTACTGGCTCCTCAGATGTTTCTCAGACCCATCAACAGCTAGTCAAAGTAGTTATTATACTAACTGTTCAACAGTGGCAGGGCTAGTTTTGACTTTGAAATCTCCCACAATATGACTCAGTTAATTAAAGTAGATAAGCCATAAAAACCAGGACGCTTCACGGTTTGATCCCCAGTGTGTACATCAGTTTCCTGGTCTGGAAGAGAGGCTGCAGTTGTCCTCTGCCTTCTTGGGGTAGAGATGGGAAATTCAACCAGGGTTCCAACTTCTGACTGCTATCCAACAATCCTTGCTGGAAGTTCTAATGCCCTGAGGTTTAATAGCCTTCGAATACTCACTGTCCAGATTCGTATATAATATATAGCCACTTGAGTGAGGTGCCATAGGGTGCCAATGAGTGAACCTTCAGCTTAGCGGAAGCATTCTTTCTCTGAGTCAGAAGGTGCAGCATTCGAACTAGAGTCCTGATGAGTACCGACTCTAACTAGTGGGTTACTTGTCTCTAGTGGGTGAGGGTGGCCCTGTATAGGACTAGCCACAATATCAGGAGCTTCACGTCGCAGCCTGTCCGACAGTTAATCAGCCTGCAAATCCTTCCATTACTTCACACTCTAAGGGAAGAGTTTGAAGATACAATAACAACAACAGCCAGAGGGTGCCTATTGCTTTCAAGAAAGGGGAAGGAGGGAAGGGAAATGATTGGCTGAAAGGGAAGGAGAAACAAATTAGAATTTGAAGAAATAGCACTTGAGGTTTTTACAGTTATATGATTGACAATAGGTCAGGTATAAACTTGATGTTTTTTTTTTTAGCCTTTAGTTACACAAAGGTCAATATCTACTATACATCATCGTTTAACATTTAAGCATTCACTTTCCTGTGGATACTGTCTTGTGACAGATTTGGCACATTTTACAATGGGGCAGCTCCAATCCCAGCAGATATTATGTGGTCCCAGATGGAATAAGGGACTCAGGGAACAGTATGGACTGCCAATTCCAAACCCAGTACGTGGACCCGGAAGTGAGGAATGGGGGTGATGGGGAAGACCAATAACACTCTCCCTTGCAACCTTACATGCATGACTTTTGGAACACCTTGGGCCACACAGGTCCAGACGATCCCCAAGAGGTGCTTTCTGCCGTCCCAGTATGTGGTCCTGGGAGGAAAGGTTCCCCATTCAATAAAAAAAAATTGGAGACATTATTCTCGACTCTGTTATATGTCCCACCCTTATTCATTTCCATAGCTGGGCCAATTGAATCAAAATGATCTGAACTCACTCTGCATCTTCGGTTCAACAGTTCCCTTTTGAATTTGGGAATCTTAAGAGTGAGCTGCCACCAAGGGATAATCATTTTCTACTAATACATAGATTTAATTCGGTCTCCATGAAGAGGGGAAAAAACATTCCAGTGTAATTTTAAATTGTGAAAAAAGTGTAAGGCACAGCACTGAAATAATTTATTTGCGTTTGTACAACTGGTGTGTCAATTTGATGTAACAGTTTTATTTATTGTTATTTAATGTGGAGAACACCATGCAAGTTTTTTGAAAAAAAATTGCTGTCGTGTCCAATTTTACAACTGTGTTTAATTTATGCTTCACTCTTCTTGTGAAAGTTCACTATATTTTTTAAATATGTATGTTTACGTAATGTACAGCACTGGTTGCTTTGTGTACGATTGCGATGTGCTCTTTCCTCGTGTCATTATTTAGATGCTGTTTGCATTCCTCATGAGGGAAGCTGTGCTTGTCTTTTTAAAAAATATATTAATTAACTGAGGCGTCATGTCAAATGCATTCTAATACTTATTTTTTAAAATGTAGCAGTTGTGCAATGCATATTAATCATGTCTAGGAGGTTTTTTTATCAATTATTTTAAGCACATCAGTAATATTCTGTAATGTACTGTAACATTAATCATGTTGTCTGTGTAACTAATGCCAAAATTCACCTTTTTTAATGTGTGTAAATTATATATTCCCAAACGCAATACTACAGTCTCACAATTTAATACCTGGTGTTTTGTTTAATGGTTGAATTTAAAAGACTATTTCAGTAATCAATTTCCAATCTGAGGTTTCATTCTTTCCTCGCTACTATCTATCTCAAAAGCACAGAAATGTAAACAATGGGTTTCAAGAAAAATTATTTTCGCTGAGAAATTGAAGTTTAACAGCAATGACAAACCTTTCAAAGTAGGCACTTTGAAAATGGAGATCTGTGAGGATTTAATGCTCTGACTTCCTCTGTGCACATGTGTGTGTGTCTGTGTATTGGTGTGTGCGTGCGTGTGCCTGTGAGTGTGTGTCTGTGTATTGGTGTGTGCGTGCGTGTGCCTGTGTGAGTGTGTGTCTGTGTATTGGTGTGTGCATGTGTATGGCTCCATGAGTAGATCTTCCATTACCTCCCATTGTAGATTGGACCCACTTCTCCCAGTGGATAATGGAAATTAATTGATTTTGTTCTTAATATGTATGATGCACCTAAAGCACAGAAATGAAGCCAAGTGCACTGCAAATTAAAATTGTTTATTTTATTAAATAAGAGAAGTGGATAAACATAAGAACATAAGAAATAGGAGCAAGAGTAGGCTGTTTGGCACCTCGAGCCTGCTCCGCCATTTAATAAGATCATGACTGATCTGATCTTGGTCTCAACTCCACTTCCCTGTCCGCTCCCCATAACCCTTAACTTCCTTATCGTTCAAAAATCTGTCTATCTCCACCTTAAATATATTCAATGACTCAGCCTCCACAGCTTTCTGGGGCAGAGAATTCCACAGATTTACAACCCTCTGAGATAAGAAATTCCTCCTCATCTCGGTTTTAAATGGGCGACCCCTTATTCTTAAACTATGCCCCCTAGTTCTAGATTCCTCCACGAGGGGAAACATGCCCTCTGCATCTACACTGTCTAGCCCCTCATAATCTTCTATGTTTCAATAAGATCACCTCTCATTCTTCTAAACTCCAATGACTTTAGGCCCAACCTGCTCAACCTTTCTTCATAAGATAACTCTTTCATCTCAGGAATCAACCTAGTGAACCTTCTCTGAACTCCCATAAAGCAAGTATATCCCTGCTTAAATAAGGAGACAAAAACTGTACGCAGTACTCTCGGTGTGGCCTTACCAACACCCTGTATAGTTGCAGCAGGACTTTGCTACTTTTATACTTTATCCCCCTTGCAATAAAGGCCAACATTCCATTCACCTTCCTGATTACTTGCTGTACCTGCATACTAACTTTTTGTGTTTCATGTACAAGGACCCCCAGGTCCCTCTGTACCGCAGCATTTTGTAATCTCTGCATTTAAATAATAATTTTTTATTTTTTATTTTCTCTACCAAAGTGGATAAGCTCACATTTCCCACATCTGCCAAATTGTTGCCCACTCACTTAGCCTGTCTATAACCCTTTGCAAATTCTTTGTGTCCTCCTCATAACTGGCTTTCCCACCTATCTTTGTATCATCAACAAATTTGGCTACATTACACTTGGCCCCTTCATCCATGTCATTAATATAGATTGTAAATAGTTGAGGCCCCAGCACCGATCCCTGCGGCACTCCACTAGTTACAGTTTGCCAACCTGAAAATGACCCATTTATCCTGACTGTTTTCTGTCAGTTAGCCAATCCTCTATCCATGCTAATATATTACCCCCAACCCCGTGAGCTCTTATCTTGTGCAGTAACCTTTTATGTGGCACCTTGTCAAATGCCAACTGGAAATTCAAATAAACCACATCCACTGGTTCCCCCTTATCCACCTTGCTCATTACATCCTCAAAGAACTCCAGAAAATTTGTCAAACATGATTTCCCTTTCATAAAACCATGCTGATTCTGCTTGACTATATTATGATTATCTAAATGTTCTGTTACAACTTGCTTAATAATGGACTCCAGCATTTTCCCAATGACTGATGTTAGGCTAACTGGTCTAACTGGCTAAAGGAAGAATTGCTATTTAATTAGTGTGTTTCACGAACTCAGGATGCCCCAATGCGCTTCACAGCCAATGATTATTGGAAGTGTAGTCACTGTTGTAATGTAGGAAAAGACAGAAGCCAATTTGCGCACTGCAAGGTTCTACAAACATGAGTGAGATAAATGACCAGATAATCTGTTTCTTGTGGTGTTGGTTAAGGAATAAATGTTAGCCAGGCCACCAGACCTACTCTTCAAAGAGAGAACATGTATTTATATAGTTACTCTCACGATCTTACGATGTCTCAAAGCACTCTGCAACCAATTAAGTACTTTTGAAGTGTAGTCACTGTTGTAATGTAGGACATACAGCAGCCAATTTGCACACAGCAAGCTCCCACAAACAGCAAGGAGGTAAATGACCAGATACTCTATTTTAGTCATGTTGTTATGGAATAAATATTAGCCAGGACACCAGAAGAACTTCCTGCTCTTTTTCTAATGGGATCTTTTATGTCCACCTGAGAGAGCAGCTGGGGCCGCAGTTTAATACTTCATTTGAATGTTAGCACCTCCCTCACTGAAGTGTCAGCCTAGATTATGTACTTAAGTCAATGGAGTTTGACTTGAAGCCACCATCTCTTGACTCAGACGTGAGTTGCTACCACTGAGCCATGGCTGACAAATAGTTCCATGGCATTTCTATATCTACCTGAGAGAGAAGAGAGAACCTCAGTTCAACATCTCACCCAAAAGATAGCACCTCCCACAGTTTCGCACTCCCTTCAGTACTGCACTGAAGTATGAGCCTTGATTATGTGCTCAAGTCTTTCGAGTGGGCTTTCAATCCACAACCTTCTGATTAAGTGAGTGTGCTAACATTGAGCCAAGGCTGATGCTGGGATGGAACACGACCAATAAAAGAAGCTGTACAGTGAGGCAGCACTTCAAACAAGGCTTTATCCAGCAGAAAGTCTGGCAGATAATCAGGAAGGCAAGCAATTGAGGCAGTTGAACTAATTCCAGTCACGCACCTTATTGTGAATTGTGCTTGCCAAGGTGAGGGACGTCATTGCTGAGATATCTTGTTTCCAAATTTCCTCATCAAGCTCCCTCAAATCAAAATAGTGTGGATTTGATGCAGGATAAAGTCCCCTCTATTCTGCCCCAATGCGTACCTTAACCTCCCTCCGACTAGGAATTGGATTGAGATTGAGCTCAGTTTATATAAAAATTATTGCAGCGGGTACTTTAAGGAAGCTTTCCACATGATATCAGTTGGACTGGATTCAAAAACATACCTCCAGATGTTAAAGGATAACTTGCTAAATCCCTTTAATTTTTTCCGCTTTTATTTTCTTTTCTCTTTACTCCTCCTAGGCTCCCAATGCCTCCTTTCATTTCTCGTCTCTTGGTACTCTGCCCTCCCAATCCCTACCCCAACCTTTTAGCACTCCTCAACTGTCCTACTCGCCTGCCGCCATCCCTAGCCTGACTCCCTCCTAGATAATCCTACAGATTGCCTCTCTTGGCATCCTCCCAAAGGCCCATCGAGGCACTTGTCACTATCTCCTTATGAGCAGCAACCCCAACTGCCCCATCCTACTCTCCCACCCAGCACGCTCACTGGGGGCTAATCTTGCCTATCTCCTTCACGTCGCACCCACCCCTACCAATACGGACCCTGTGGACTCTGCCAGCAAATCAGCTATCACCACCCCTCTCTGCATCTCCCTCCAGAATATCCATTCACTCGTGAACAAACCCCTTGCCATCCATGAGCTTATTGTGGATGATAGCACCAACTTCATGTCCTTGATGGAAACCTGGTGATGACACATTACCCCCTAATGAAATCTCCACTCCTGGCTATACCTTTCACCACTTGCCCCGTCCCACCAAACAGCCAGAGTGGCGATGTGGTGCTTATCACCAAAGCACACCTTGGTCTGTCCCCCCACTGCTCTGGTACCATCTCCTTGGAGCATCTTACTTTGTTCCACTGTCTTGCCTCTCATTTAAAATCCTCATAAAACCCACCCAAGTACCACGCCAAGTTTCTTGCTGAGATATCTTCACAGCTCAACCTCTTCACCAAGAGACTTCCCATCCTCTGTGATTTCAATCTCCATCTTGACTCATCATGAATACCCATATTCACAGCCACCCCCTTGACTTTGCCATCTTACAGGGCCTCTCTACTCCCATCATGTCAATCAACATAGGCCATCTCTGATCACTTCCTTATATCACTGTCTACACACATCCACCTGCCCCCTCCCAACCCCACTTTCTTCTTGTGTCCAGCCCTGGCAAAAACGCTCTCCCTTAAATCACTTACAACTTCATTTTCAAATCCCAACAGTCCAGCCTTTGGCCTTCCATTCACCACAACATTTATGCAGCTACCGATACGCTCAATTAAACCCTCACCTCCATCATTGAAGCCCTTCCCCCCACTAAAACCAATACTCTCATCCTGGTCATTCCCCCTAGTACAGCCCTCAACTCTGCTCCCTTGAGTCCAAGGAACACAGATTTGAACGTTTATGGTGGACAACTGGTTTAGCCATTCATCGCCAGATCTGGCTGAACTACATAAAGCATCATCGGGTCCTGCTCTCATCTGCCAAAACTGTTCACTATTCTAGGATCATCCTGGAATACAAAGATAACCCGCGGCTTCTCTTCTCCACTACAAACATTCTCCTTTAGCTCTTCTCCCCTGCCTCATAGAAACATAGAAACATAGAAAATAGGTGCAGGAGTAGGCCATTCGGCCCTTCTAGCCTGCACCGCCATTCAATGAGTTCATGGCTGAACATTCAACTTCAGTACCCCATTCCTGCTTTCTCGCCATATCCCTTGATCCCCCTAGCAGTAAGGACCTCATCTAACTCCTTTTTGAATATATTTAGTGAATTGGCCTCAACAACTTTCTGTGGTAGAGAATTCCACAGGTTCACCACTCTCTGGGTGAAGAAGTTCCTCCGCATCTCGGTCCTAAATGGCTTACCCCTTATCCTTAGACTCCTCCAATTTCACCTCCAACAGCAAGTGCGAAGAGCTCATGAACTTCTTTGTCATTAAAATTTAGA
This sequence comes from Pristiophorus japonicus, assembly GCF_044704955.1. Lineage (NCBI taxonomy): Eukaryota > Metazoa > Chordata > Chondrichthyes > Pristiophoridae > Pristiophorus > Pristiophorus japonicus. Next base: position 5,664,263 of record NC_091987.1, read on the forward strand.
CCATCTGTTCAGCTGCTTCTGCCCGCTTCTCTCGCTTCCTCTAGCCCACTGGGCCAAACTTCCCAGAAGGATCCCCACTGCCCTAGCCCTGAACTTGCATCTTTCTCCATTAGAAATTAGAAAATAAATTAGGAAGGCAGAGAAAACAAAAGCTATAAAATAGACAACAGGGCAGTTTAGCAGTACTACATGGTATATACTTCAATGCAAGGAGTATAGGGAATAAGGCAGATGAGCTGAGAGCACAGATAGACACTTGGGATTACAATATTATAGCTATTACTGAGACATGGCTGAAAGAAGGACAGGTATGGCAGCTCAACCTTCCTGGTTATAGGGTTTTCAATGGGATAGAGAGGTGGGTAAAAAAGGAGAGGGATCACAGTATTGATTAAAGAAACAATTACAGCTGTGAGGAGGGATGATATGTTCGAGGGATCATCAAATGAGGACATATGCGTTGAATTGAACAACAAAAAAGGGGCGATCATATTACTGGTAGTGTATTATAGACCCCCAAACAGTCAGAGGGAGATAGAAGAGCAAATATGTAGGGACATTTCTGAGAACTGCAAAAACTATAGGGCAGTAATATTAGGGGATTTCAACTACCCTAACATTAACTTGGATAGAATTCGCGTGAAAGGTATAGAGGGTGCAGTATTCCTAAAAGGCATTCAGGAGAACTTTTTTAGCCAGTATGGAGCAAGCCCAAGGAAGGGGTTCTGGATTTAGTTTTAGGGAATGAAGCTGGGCAGGTGTAAGGCATATCAGTGGGAGAGCATTTTGGTGCTATTGATCATAATTCAGTTACATTTAGCGTAGTTATGGAAAAGGACACAGATAGACCAGGAATAAAAGTTCTCAATTGGTGGAAAGCCAATTTTACCAAGCTGAGATGTGATTTAGCCAGAGTGGACTGGAAACAGCTACTGGAAGGTAAATCAGTGTCAGCGCAGTGGAAGGCATTCAAAGAGGAGATCCTAAGGGTTCAGAGCAAGTATGTTCCCTTAAAGAAAAAGGATGGGACTAACAAATCTAGAGTCCCCTGGAGGTCGGGACATACATGGTAGGATAAAGAAAGAAAGGGAGGGTTATGACAGATGCCGAGGGTTCAATACTGCAGAAGCATAGAAATATAGAGAAACATAGAAAATAGGTGCAGGAGTAGGCCATTCGGCCCTTCGAGCCTGCACCGCCATTCAATGAGTTCATGGCTGAACATGCAACTTCAGTACCCCATTCCTGCTTTCTCGTCATACCCCTTAATCCCCCATATAGTAAGGACTACATCTAACTCCTTTTTGAATACATTTAATGAATTGGCCTCAACAACTTTCTGTGGTAGAGAATTCCACAGGTTCACCACTCTCTGGGTGAAGAAGTTTCTCCTCATCTCGGTCCTAAATGGCTTACCCCTGGTTCTGGACTTCCCCAACATTGGGAACATTTTTCTTGCATCTAACCTGTCTAAACCCATCAGAATTTTAAACGTTTCTATGAGATCCCCTCTCATTCTTCTGAACTTCAGTGAATACAAGCCCAGTTGATCCAGTCTTTCTTGATATGTCAGTCCCGCCATCCCAGGAATCAGTCTGGTGAAGTTTTGCTGCACTCCCTCAATAGCAAGAATGTCCTTCCTCAAGTTAGGAGACCAAAACTGTACACAATACTCCAGGTGTGGCCTCACCAAGGCCCTGTACAACTGTAGTAACACCTCCCTGCCCCTGTACTCAAATCCCCTCGCTATGAAGGCCAACATGCCATTTGTTTTCTTAACCGCCTGCTGTACCTGCATGCCAACCTTCAATGACTGATGTACCATGACACCCAGGTCTCATTGCACCTCCCCTTTTCCTAATCTGTCACCATTCAGATAACAGTCTGTCTCTCTGTTTTTACCACCAAAGTGGATAACCTCACATTTACCCACATTATACTTCATCTGCCATGCATTTGCCCATTCACCTAACCTATCCAAGTCACTCTGCAGCCTCATAGCATCCTCCTCGCAGCTCATACTGCCACCCAATTTAGTGTCATCCGCAAATTTGGAGATACTACATTTAATCCCCTCATCTAAATCATTAATGTACAATGTAAACAGCTGGGGCCCCAGCACAGAACCTTGCAGTACCCCACTAGTCACTGCCTGCCATTCTGAAAAGTACCCATTTACTCCTACTCTTTGCTTCCTGTCTGCCAACCAGTTCTCAATCCACGTCAGCACACTACCCCCAATTCCATGTGCTTTAACTTTTCACATTAATCTCTTGTGTGGGACCTTGTCGAAAGCCTTCTGAAAGTCCAAATACACCACATCAACTGGTTTTCCCTTGTCCACTCTACTGGAAACATCCGCAAAAAATTCCAGAAGATTTGTCAAGCATGATTTCCCTTTCACAAATCCATGCTGACTTGGACCTATCATGTCACCTCTTTCCAAATGCGCTGCTATGACATCCTTAATAATTGATTCCATCATTTTACCCACTACCGATGTCAGGCTGACCGGTCTATAATTCCGTGTTTTCTCTCTCCCTCCTTTTTAAAAAGTGGAGTTACATTGGCTACCCTCCACTCCATAGGAACTTATCCAGAGTCTATGGAATGTTGGAAAATGACTGTCAATGCATCCGCTATTTCCAAGGCCACCTCCTTAAGTACTCTGGGATGTAGACCATCAGGCCCTGGGGATTTATCGGCCTTCAATCCCATCAATTTCCCCAACACAATTTCCCAACTAATAAGGATTTCCCTCAGTTCCTCCTTCTTACTAGACCCTCTGACCCCTTTTATATCCGGAAGAAACCCCAGGGGAGTATAGCAAGTGCAGGGGTGAAATTTAAAAAAGGAAATTAGGAAAGCAAAGAGAGAGCAAGTAAAATCAAGAAAAACCCAAATATGTTTAATAAATAGACTTAGAGCATGAGAGTAACTAAAGAAAGAGTAAGGGCTATTAGAGACCATAAAGGCAATCTGTGTGTGGAGGTAGAAGATGTGGGTATGGTTCTTAATGAATACTTTGCATCTGTTTTCACAAAAGAGAGGGGCGATGCAGATATTGAAATCAGGGAGGAGAAGTGTGAAATATTAGATGAAATAAACATAGTGAGAAAGGAAGTATTAAGAGGTTTAGCAGCTTTCAAAGTGGATAAATCCCCAGGTCTGGATGAAATGTATCCCAGGCTGTTAAGAGAAGCAAAAGAGAAAATAGCAGAGGCTCTGACCATCATTTGCCAAAATTTGTTTAAAAAGTGAGAAAAGGATAGACCGAGTAATTACATGCCTGTCAGCCTAACCGCTATGGTGGGATAATTAGTGGAAATAATTCGGAGGGACTGGATAAACCTTCATTTAGAAAGACACGGATTAATCAAGGGCAGTCAGCATAGATTTGTTTTGGGAAAGTCATGTCTGACTAACTTGATTGAATTTTTTGAATAGGTAACAAGGAGGGTCGATGAGGGCAGTGCATTTGATGTAGTGCATATGGATTTTAGCAAACCTTTTGATAAGGTCCCACATGACAGACTGGTCACAAAAGTAAAAGCCCATGGGATCCAAGTGGCAAGTTGGATCCAAAATTGGCTCAGAGGCAGGCAGGAAGCAAAGGGTAATGGTTGATGGATGTTTTTGTAACTGGAGGCTATGTCCAGTGGGGTTCCGAAGGGCTCAGTACTGGGTCCCTTGCTTTTTGTGGTATATACCAATGATTTAGACTTGAATGTAGTGGGTATGATTAAGAAGTTTGCAGATGATATTAAATCGGCTGTGTAGTTGATAATGAAGAAAGCTGTAGATTGCAGTTGATATCAACGAACTGGTCAGGTGGTCAGAACAGTGGCAAATGGAATTAAAGCCGGAGAAGTTCGGATGACTAAAAAAATTATTAAGAAAGGGAAGATAGACTATGAAAGTAAACTAGCACAAAATATAAAAACAGATAGCAAGAGTTTCTATCGGTATATAAAAAGGAAAGAGTGAATAAAATAAATGTTACTCTCTTAGAGGACGAGACTGGGGAATTAGTAATGGGGAACATGGAGATGGCAGAAAATCTGAACAAATATTTTGTATCAGTCTTTACTGCAGAGGACACTAACAATATTCCAACAGTGGATAGCCAAGGGGCTATAGGAGGGGAGGAACTTAACACAATCACAATCACTAAGGAGGTGGTACTCAGTAAGATAATGGGACTAAAGGCAGATAAATACCCTGGATCTGATGGCTTGCATCCTCGGGTCTTAAGAGAAGTAACGGCAGGGATTGTGGATGCATTGGTTGTAATTTACCAAAATTCCTTGGATTCTGGGGAGGACCCAGCAGATTGGAAAACTGCAAATGTAACGCCCCTACTTAAAAAAGGAGGCAGAAAAAAAGCAGGAAACTATAGATCAGTTAGCCTAACATCTGTGATTGGGAAAATGTTGGAGTCCATTATTAAAGAAGCAGTAGCAGAACATTTGGAAAAGCATAATTCAGTCAGGCAGAGTCAACGTGGATTTATGAAGGGGAAGTCATGTTTGACAAATTTGTTGGAATTCTTTAAGGATGTAACGAACAGGGTGGATAAAGGGGAACCAGTGGATGTGGTGTATTTGGACTTCCAGAAGGCATTTGACAAGGTGCCACATAAAAGGTTACTGCACAAGATAAAAGTTCACGGGGTTGGGGGTAATATATTAGCATGGATAGAGGATTGGCTAACTAACAGAGAACAGAGAGTTGGGATAAATGGTTCATTCTCTGGTTGGCAACCAGTAACTAGTGAGGTGCCGCAGGGATCAGTGCTGGGACCCCACTATTTACAATCTATATTAACGACTTGGATGAAGGGACTGAGTGTAACGCAGCCAAGTTTGCTGATGATACAAAGATGGGAGGAAAAGCAATGTGTGAGGAGGACACAATAAATCTGCAAAAGGACATAGACAGGCTAAGTGAGTGGGCAAATATTTGGCAGATGGAATATAATGTTGGAAAGTGTGAGATCATGCACTTTGGCAGAAAAAAATCAAAGAGCAAGTTATTATTTAAATGGAGAAAGATTGCAAAGTGCCACAGTACAGCGGGACCTGGGGGTACTTGTGCATGAAACACAAAAGGATTGTATGCAGGTACAGCAAGTGATCAGGAAGGCCAATAGTATCTTGGCCTTTATTGCAAAGGGGATGGCGTATAAAAGCAGGGAAGGCTTGCTACAGCTATACAAGGTATTGGTGAGGCCACACGTGGAATTCTGCATGCAGTTTTTGTTTCTATATTTGAGAAAGGATATACTTGCTTTGGAGGCAGTTCAGAGAAGATTCACTAGATTGATTCCGGGGTTGAGGAGTTTGACTTATGAGGAAAGGTTGAGTAGGTTGGGCCTCTACTCATTGGAATTCAGAAGATTGAGAGGTGATCTTAACGAAATGTTTAAGATTAAGAGGGGGCTTGATAAGATGGATGCAGAGAGGATGTTTCCATTCATGGGGGGGGTCTAGACCTAGAAGGCATGATCTTAGAATAAGGGGCCGACCATTTAAAACAGAGATGAGGAGAAATTTCTTCTCTCAGAGGGTTGTGGAAGCTGGGACATTGAATAAATTTAAGACACAAATAGACAGTTTCTTAAATGATAAGGGGATAAGGGGTTATGGGGACTGGGCGGGGAAGTGGAGCTGAGTCCATGATCAGATCAGCCATGATCTTATTGAATGGCGGAGCAGGCTCGAGGGGCTGTATGGCCTATTCCTGTTCCTATTTTTTATGTTCTTATGTTAAATGTGAGGTAATTCATTTTGGGAAGGCCAACGCTAGTGGGAGTTGTGTAAAGACCACCAACATAATTCTAAAAGGACAAAGAGTGTTAAGAAAACAAACCTGAAGGCTATGTGTCTCAACGTGAGGAGCATTCATAATAAGGTGGATGAATTAACTGCGCAGATAGCTGTTAACGGATTTGATGTAATTGGGATTACGGAGACATGGCTCCAGGGTGACCAAGGCTGGGAACTCAACATCCAGGGGTATTCATTATCATCATCATCATAGGCAGTCCCTCGCAATCGAGGAAGACTTGCTTCCACTCTTAGCATGAGTTCTGAGGTGGCTGTACAGTCCAATACGAGAACCACAGTCTCTGTCACAGGTGGGACATCGAGTGTTGGGGCGTAAGCACTGATGACTGTGGCGCACTGGTTCTGGGATAGGGTGAGTCGAAGCGTCATGAGGCGTTCGTTAGCCCCACAGGGGGAGTCTTTGAGGCTGTCGATGAGCTCGTTTTTGATGGCGAAGCCGACTCCGTGTTGGCGGCGATCTGCCTCTGGTTTCCCTTTCCAGAAGAAGGAGTAACCTCCACCTTGTTCCTTGAGCTGGACTTCCCCTGCCCGCCGGGTCGTGCTTAGGACGGCGATGTCGATATCAAAGCGTCTAAGTTCCCGGGCAACTATGGCGGTGCGGCATTCCGTCCTGTCGCTGTTGGAGTTATCCATGAGGGTCCTGACGTTCGAGGTCCCAAACTTCATGTCAGATGAGCAGAAGATGCCTGTGCGTGATTTCTTTTAATGTGGGGTGATCGTTGCACACCAGCTACCACACGAGCTTAGCTGAGCGAGGTCTTGGTCCAGTGGCAGGGGGGTCAAGGATGACTGGAGACCAGGCACTGCTATATGGGCCTAATTGCCTACAGTGAGGTGTTGGCCACAGGCTCGGCGCTGGGTAGCGCCCTTGATGGTAGGTGGTCCAAGGCTCAGTTGGGGGCAGACATTGGGGGGGCCAGTGGTGCACTGGGTTCAGAATGGGGGGGCAGGGGGGTCACGGCCTCCCAAAGGTTTGGGCCTACCTCAGGCCTCCCGCCACACCACACATCGGCTAATCCCGGCTGGACTTCCTGCGGTGACTCAGCGCGACTTGGGCCTCCCGGCTGGACCTCCTGCAGCGGCTGGACGACTCGACGCGACCTGGACCTCCCAGTTGGGCCGCCTGCAGCGACTGGATGGCTGGACCTGGCTATCGGGCCTCCACCTCCTCCCCACCCCCCGCCATCTGGACCCCTCCTTCCCCACTGATGGCCTGGTCTCCTCTCCTCCTCCAGCACGTGGTGAGTACGGGTATTCAATATTCAGGAAGGATAGACAGAAAGGAAAAGGAGGTGGGGTAGTGTTGCTGGTTAAAGAGGGAGATTAATGCAATAGTAAGGAAGGACATTAGCATGGATGATGTGGAATCGGTATGGGTGGAGCTGCGTAACACCAAAGGGCAGAAAACGCTAGTGGGAGTTGTGTACAGACCACCAAATAGTAGTAGTGAGATTGGGGATGGCATCAAACAGGAAATTAGGGATGTGTGCAATAAAGGTACAGCAGTTATCATGGGTGCCTTTAATCTACATATAGATTGGGTAGCAATATGGTGGAGGAGGATTTCCTGGAGTATATAAGCGATGGTTTTCGAGACCAATATGTCGAGTAACCAACTAGAGAGCTGAACATCCTAGACTGGGTGTTGTGTAATGAGAGAGGATTAATTAGCAATCTTGTTGTGCGAGGCCTCTTGGGGAAGAATGACCATAATATGGTAGTATTCTTCATTAAGATGGAGAATGACACAGTTAATTCAGAGACTACTGTCCTGAACTTAAAGAAAGGTAACTTCAATGGTATGAGACATGAATTGGCTAGGATAGACTGGCAAATGATACTTAAAGGGTTGATGGTGGATAGGCAGTGGCAGACATTTAAAGATCACATGGATGAACTTCAGCAAATGTACATCCCTGTCTGGCGTAAAAGTAAAACGGGGAAGGTGGCTCAACCGTGGCTAACAAGTTTAATTAGGGATAGTGTTAAATCCAAGGAAGAGGCATATAAATTGGCCAGAAAAAGCAGCAAACCTGAGCACTGGGAAAAATTTAGAATTCAGCAGAAGAGGACAAAGGGTTTAATTAGGAGGGGGGAAATAGATTATGAGAGTAAGCTTGCAAGGAACATAAAAACTGACTACAAAAGCTTCTATAGATATGTGAAGAGAAAAAGATTAGTGAAGACAAATGTAGGTCCCTTGCAGTCAGAATCAGGTGAATTTATAATGAGGAACAAAAAAATGGCAGACCAATTGAACAAATACTTTAGTTCTGTCTTCACTAAGACACAAATAACCTTCGGGAAATACTAGGGGACCAAGGGTCTAGCGAGAAGGAGGAACTGAAGGAAATCCTTATTAATCACGAAATTGTGTTTGGGAAATTGATAGGATTGAAGGCCGATAAATCCCCAGGGCCTGATAGTCTGCATCCCAGAGTACTTAAGGAAGTGACCTTGGATATAGTAGATGCATTGGTGGTCATTTTCCAACATTCTATAGACTCTGGATCAGTTGCTGTGAATTGGAGGGTAGCTAATGTAACACCACTTTTTAAAAAAGGAGGGAGAGATAAAACAGGGAATTATAGACTGGTAAGCCTGACATCGGTAGTTGGGAAAAAGTTGGAATCAATTATTAAAGATGTAATAGCAGCGCATTTGGAAAGCATTGACAGGATTGGTCCAAGTCAGCATGGATTTATGAAAGAGTAATCATGCTTGACAAATCTTCTAGAATTTTTTGAGGATGTAACTAGTAGAGTGGACAAGGGAGAACCAATGGATGTGGTGTATTTGGAATTTCAAAAGGCTTTTGACAAGGTTCCGCACAAGAAATTAGTGTGCAAAATTAAAGCACATGTTATTAGGAGTAATGCATTGATGTGGATCGAGAACTGGTTGGCAGACAAGAAGCAGAGAGTAGGAATAAACAGGTCCTTTTCAGAATGGCAGGCAGTGACTAGTGGGGTACCGCAAGGTTCAGTGCTGGGACCCCAGTTATTTACAACATACATTAATGATTTTGACGAAGGAATTGAATGTAATATCTCCAAGTTTGCAGATGACATTAAGCTGGGTGGCAGTGTGAGCTGTGAGGAGGTTGCTAAGAGGCTGCAGGGTGACTTGGACAGGTTAGGTGAGTGGGCAAATGCATGGCGGATGCAGTATAATGTGGATAAATGTGAGGTTAACCACTTTGATGGTAAAAACAGGAAGGCAGAATATTATCTGAATGGTGACAGATTAGGAAAAGGGGAGGTGCAACGAGACCTGGGTGTCACGGTACATCAGTCATTGAAAGTTGGCATGCAGGTACAGCAGGCGGTGAAGAACGAAAATGGTATGTTGGCCTTCATAGCGAGAGGATTTGAGTACAGGGACAGGGAGGTCTTACTGCAGTTGTACAGAGCCTTGGTGAGGCCACACCTTGAATATTATGTAAAGTTTTGGTCTCCTAATCTGAGAAAGGACATTCTTGCTATTGAGGGAGTACAGCGAAGGTTCACCAGACTGATTCCCGAGATGGCAGGACTGACATATGAGGAGAGACTGGATCGACTAGGCTTATATTCACTGGAATGTCGAAGAATGAGAGGGGATCTCATAGAAACATATAAAATTCTGACGGGATTGGACAGGTTAGATGCAGGAAAAATGTTCCCAATGTTGGGGAAGTCCAGAACCAGGGGTCACAGTCTTAGGATAAGGGGTTATCCATTTAGGACCGAGATGAGGAGAAACTTCTTCACCCAGAGAGTGGTGAACCTATGGAATTCTCTACCACAGAAATTGTTGAGGCCAGTTCATTGGATATATTCAAAAGGGAATTAGATGTGGCCTTTACAGCTAAAGGGATCAAGGGGTATGGAGAGAAAGCAGGAATGGGGTACTGAAGTTGCATGATCAGCCATGATCATAGTGAATGGTCGTGCAGACTCGAAGGGCCGAATGGCTTACTCCTGCACCTATTTTCTATGTTTCGATGTTTCTAAGGCAAGGGAATACACAATAAACGGTAGGACACTGAGAAGTGCAGAGGAACAAAGGGATCTTGGTGTGCAGGTCCACAGATCCCTAAAGGTAGCAGGCCAGGTAGATAAGGTGGTTAAGAAGGCATACGGGATACTTGCCTTTATTAGCTGAAGCATAGAATACAAGAGCAGGGAGGTTATGCTTGAACTGTATAAAACATTAGTTAGGCCACAACTAGAGTACTGTGTGCAGTTCTGGTCACCACATTACAGGGAAGATGTGATTGCACTAGACAGGATACAAAGGAGATTTAGGAGGATGTTCCCTGAACTGGAGAATTTTAGCTATGAGGAAACATTGGATAGACTGGGTTTGTTTTCTTTGGCATGGAGGAGGTTGAGGGCAGACCTTATAGAGGTCTAGTTAGAGTGGAAAGGAAGGACCTATTTCCCTTAGCAGAGGGATCAACAACCAGGGGCCATAGATTTAAAGCAATTGATAAGACATTTAGAGGGGATTTGAGGGAAAATTTCTTCACCCAGAGGGTGGTGGAGGTCTGGAACTAACTACCTGAAAGAGAGTTAGAGGCAGAAATGCTCACCACATTTTAAAAGTATTTGGATGTGCACTTGAAATGCCGTAACCCACAAGGCTACAGACCAAGAGCTAGAAAGTGGGATTAGGCTGGATAGCTCTTTGTCGGCCGGCACGGACACGATGGGCTGAAATGGCCTCCTTCCCTGCTGTAAGATTCTATGTTTCCAGTTTCTCCCCGACATACCTTCATATCCTCTCCTAGGTTATCTTGTCTATAAGACCCACCTCCTGCTCCCTCCACCCTATTCCCACCGAACTGTTGACCACCCATTCCTGGCCCCATATTTGCTGATACTGCTAACAGTTCTCTCATCTGAGGTACTGTCCCCCTGCTCTTCAAACCTGCCATCATCATCTATCGCCTCAAAAAAAACACCCTTGACCCCCTTGTCTTTGCAAACTACCAACCCATCTCCAACTTCTCTTCCCTCTCCAATGTCCTTGAACATGTTGTCACCTCCCAAATCCGTGCTCATCTTTCCCGGAACTCCATGTTTGAATCCTTCCAATCAGGCTTTTGTCCCTGCCACTTTATCAAAGTTACAAATGACAACCTATGTGAGTGTGAGTGAGGTAGATTATCCCTCCTCATCCTTCTTGACCTGTCTGCAACCATTGACACAGTTGTCCACACCATCCTCAAACACCTCTACACCGTCGTCCAGCTGGGTGAGATTGCCTTCACCTGGTTTCATCCTTATCCAGTCGTAGCCAGAGAGTCACCTGCAATGGCTTCTCCTCCCGCTCCCCCGCCGATACCTCTGGTGTCTCCCAAGGAGCTATCCTTGGTCCCCTACTTTTTCTCATCTACATGCTGCCCTTTGGCGACACCAACCATAAACAAAAATCTCGCGTACACTGGGTGCACCCAGTTCTACATCATCAGCACCACTTTAGCCCCTCCACTCTCTCTGATTCCTTACACTGCTTGTCCGACATCTAGTACTGGATCAGCAGAAATTGCGTCCAACTAAACATTAGGAAGACCAAAGCCATTGTCTTCAGTCCCTGCTACAAACTCCATTCACTGACTTCCTCCCTGGCAACTTTATGAGGCTAAACCAGACCATTCGCAACCTTGCTGTCATATTTGACTCCGAATGAGCATCCGCCCACATATCCGCTCCATCGCCAACACCACCGACTTGCGCCTCCATAACATCGGCCAACTCCGCCCCGGCCTCGGCTTATCTGCTGCTGAAACCCTCATCCATGCCTTTGTTACCTCTAGACTTGACTATTCCAATACTCTCCTGGCTGGCCTCCCATCTTCCACCCTACATAAACTTGAACTCATCCTAATCTCTGCTGCCTGTATCCTAACTCGCACCGAGTCCCGGTCACCCGTTACCCTTACATTGGCTCCCGGACCGACAACACATTGGACTGGATTTTCCGGGATTCTGCGCTCCGGGTTTCGCCCCGGAGTGGCAGCACTGGTGGCGGTGAGGACTTTTGTGCGGATGATCAGCCTCCAGCGCCCCACAGCGATCCTCCGGTCCGATTTTGCGGCGGTGCGGAGCAGTTAGAAGAGCTGTGCCAGGCGAGCAATGCCCCTGGTTGCGACACCGGCATGAGTTTGAGCTCCTGCCTGACCCACACTGACCGCCTGGAAAATCAGGGTGGTCCAACTGTCCCGTCAGCGAAGAGGTAAATAATGGACTCCTTAAGTAAGTGCGATTGTTTTTTCATTACATTTTTTTAGCGATTTATGTTGTGGTGACGTGGGCAATGACTTGGGAATGTTTTTGTGGGTTTTTTTTAGCTTTTCAACCCCTTCCCCCAAAAGTCTCTCGGAGTGCTCCCGGCCCGGCACTTTAGCTCGGGAGTTTCCTATCCTTCCGCGAAGAGAGGTGTACAACGCCTCCCTTAGCGCTGCATCCCCTGATGCAGGGCCCAGATCCCCAAACTTAACTACTAAAGCGCAAAGTAGTCCTGGCCACTAACTTTCCTGCCCCGCCGCCATTATCGCCTCCAAATATATAAAAGCCTAAAATTCAGCCCCTTGACTTTAAAATTCTCATCCTTATTTTCAATGCAGTTATCATGGGCGACTTTAATCTACATATTGATTGGGCTAACCAAACTGGTAGCAATATGGTGGAGGAGGATTTCCTGGAGTGTATTAGGGATGGTTTTGTAGACCAATATGTCGAGGAACCAACTAAAGAGCTGGCCATCCTAGACTGGGTGATGTGTAATGAGAAAGGACTAATGAGCAATCTTGTTGTGCGAGGCCCCTTGGGGAAGAGTGACCATAATATGGTAGAATTCTTTATTAAGATGGAGAGTGACACAGTTAATTCGGAAACTAGGGTCCTGAACTTAAGGAAAGGTAACTTCGACGGTACGAGGCGTGAATTGGCTAGAATAGACTGGCAAATGATACTTAAAGGATTGACGGTGGATAGGCAATGGTAAACATTTAAAGATCACATGGATGAACTTCAGCAATTGTACATCCCTGTCTGGAGTAAAAATAAAACGGGAAGCTGGCTCAACCGTGGCTAACAAGGGAAGTTAAGGATAGTGTTAAAACCAAGGAAGAGGCATATAAATTGGCTAGAAAAAGTAACAAACCTGAGGACTGGGAGGAATTTATAATTCAACAGAGGAGGACAAAGGATTTAATTAAGAGGGGGAAAATAGAGTATGAGAGGAAGCTTGCAGGGAACATAAAAACTGACTGCAAAAGCTTCTATAAATATATGAAGAGAAAAAGAGTAGTGAGGACAAATGTAGGTCCCTTGCAGTCGGATTCAGGTGAATTTATAATGGGGAACAAAGAAATGGCAGACCAATTGAACAAATACTTTGGTTCTATCTTCACGAAGGAAGACACAAATAACCTTCCGAATGTATTAGGGGACAGTGGGTCTAGTGAGAAGGAGGAACTGAAGGATATCCTTATTAGGCGGGAAATTTTCTTAGGGAAATTGACGAGATTGAAGGCCGATAAATTCCCGGGGCCTAATAGTCTGCATCCCAGAGTACTTAAGGAAGTGGCCCAAGAAATAGTGGATGCATTGGTGATCATTTTCCAACAGTTTATCGTCTCTGGATCAGTTCGTTTGACTGGAGGAGAGCTAATGTAACACCACTTTTTTTAAAAAGGAGGGAGAGAGAAAACAGATAATTATAGACGGTTAGCCTGACATCCGTATTGGGGAAAATGTTGGAATCAATCATTAAGGATGAAATAGCAGCACATTTGGAAAGCAGTGACAGGATCAGTCCAAGTCAGCATGGATTTATGAAAGGGAAATCATGCTTGAGAAATCTTCTGGAATTTTTTGAGGATGTAATTAGCAGAGTGAACAAAGGAGAACCAGTGGATGTGGTGTATTTGGACTTTCAAAAGGCTTTTGACAAGCTCCCGCACAAGAGATTGGTGTGCAAAATCAAAGCACATGGTATTGGGGGTAAGGTACTGACGTAACTAGAGAACTGGTTGGCAGACAGGAAGCAGAGAGTCGGGATAAAAGGGTCCTTTTCAGAATGGCAGGCAGTGACCAGTAGGGTGCCGCAGGGCTCAGTGCTGGGACCCCAGCTATTTATAATATACATCAATGATTTCGATGAAGGAATTGAATGTAATATCTCCAAGTTTGCAGATGACACTAAACTGGGTGGCAGTGTGAGCTGTGAGGAGGACGCTAAGAGGCTGCAGGGTGACTTGGACAGGTTAGGTGAGTGGGCAAATGCATGGCAGATGCAGTATAATGTGGATAAATGTGAGTTATCCACTTTGGGGGCAAAAACACGAAGGCGGAATATTATCTGAATGGCGGCAGATTAGGAAAAGGGGAGGTGCAGCGAGACCTGGGATGTCATGGTTCATCAGTCATTGAAGTTTGGCATGCAGGTACAAAAGGCGGTGGAGAAGGCAAATGGTATGTTGGCCTTCATAGCTAGGGGATTTGAGTATAGGAGCAGGGAAGTCTTGCTGCAGTTGTACAGGGCCTTAGTGAGGCCTCACCTGGAATATTGTGTTCAGTTTTGGTCTCCTAATCTGAGGAAGGACGTTCTTGCTATTGAGCGAGTGCAGCGAAGGTTCACCAGACTATTTTCAGGGATGGCTGGACTGACATATGAGGAAAGACTGGATCAACTGGGCCTTTATTCACTGGAGTTTAGAAGGATGAGAGGGGATCGCATAGAAACGTATAAGATTCTGACGGGACGGGACAGGTTAGATGCGGGAAGAATGTTTCCGATGTTGGGGAAGTCCAGAACCAGGGGACATAGTCTTAGGATAAGGGGTAGGCCATTTAGGACTGAGATGAGGAGAAACTTCTTCACTCAGAGATTTGTTAACCTGTGGAATTCCCTACCACAGAAAGTTGTTGATGCCAGTTCATTGGATATATTCAAGAGGGAGTTAGATATGGCCCTTACGGCTAAGGGGATAAAGGGATATGGAGAGAAAGCAGGAAAGGGGTACTGAGGTGAATGATCAGCCATGATCTTATTGAATGGCGGTGCAGGCTCGAAGGCCAAATGGCCTACTCCTGCACCTATTTTCTATGTTTCTATGTAATGCCCTTCATGGTCTCTCCAGTGCAGCACTCCCTCAGCACTGCATTGCAGTGTCGGCCTAGATTTTTGAGCTCAAGCTCCTGGAATCCGACTTGAACCCATAACCTTCTGACTCAGAGGCGAGGGTGCTACCCACAGAGCCACGGCTGATACGACACAGATGACACGGAGGCTTCAACGCAACAAAGAATAAAGCTCCTGTTCTGTGCTGAAGGGGAAACATAGAAACATAGAAACATAGAAACATAGAAAATAGTTGCAGGAGTAGGCCATTCGGTCCTTCGAGCCTGCACCACCATTCAATAAGATAATGGCTGATCATTCCCTCAGTACCCCTTTCCTGCTTTCTCTCCATACCCCTTGATCCCCTTAGCGGTAAGGGCCATATCTAACTCCCTCTTGAATATATCCAATGAACTGGCATCAACAATGCTCTGTGGCAGGGAATTCCACAGGTTAACAACTCTCTGAGTGAAGAGGTTTTTCCTCATCTCGGTTCTAAATGGCCTACCCCTTATCCTAAGACTATGTCCCCTGGTTCTGGATTTCCCCAACATTGGGAACATTCTTTCCGCATCTAACCTGTCCGGTTCCATCAGAATTTTATACGTTTCTACCTTCTAAACTCCAGTGAATAAAGCCCAGTTGATCCAGTCTCTCCTCATATGACAGCCCAGCCACCCCTGGAATCAGTCTGGTGAACCTTCGCTGCACTCCCTCAATAGCAAGAACATCCTTCCTCAGACTAGGAGACCAAAACTGAACACAATATTCCTGGTGAGGCCTCACTAAGGCTCTGTACAACTGCAGTAAGACCTCCCTGCTCCTATATTCAAATCCCCTAGCTATGAAGGCCAACATACCATTTACCTTCTTCACCGCCTGCTGTACCTGCATGCCAACTTTCAGTGACTGATGAACCATGACACCCAGGTCTCGTTGCACCTCCCCTTTTCCTAATCTGCCGCCATTCAGATAATATTCTGCCTTCGTGTTTTTGCCCCCAAGGTGGATAACCTCACATTTATCCACATTATACTGAATCATCTGCCATGCATTTGCCCACTCACCTAACCTGTCCAAGTCACCCTGCAACCTCTTAGCGTCCTCCTCACAGTTCACACCGCCACCCAGTTTAGTGTCATCCGCAAACTTGGAGATATTACACTCAATTCCATCATCTAAATCATTAATGTATATTGTAAAGAGTTGAGGTCCCAGCACTGAGCCCTGTGGCACTCCCTGCCATTTTGAAAAGGACCCGTTTATCCCGACTCTCTGCTTCCTGTCTGCCAACCAGTTCTCTATCCACATCAGTACATTACCCCCAATACCATGTGCTTTGATTTTGCACCCCAATCTCTTGTGTGGGACCTTGTCAAAAGCCTTTTGAAAGTCAAAATACACCACATCCACTGGTTCTCCCTTGTCCACTCTGCTAGTTACAGCCTCAAAAAATTCCAGAAGATTCGTCAAGCATGATTTCCCTTTCATAAATCCATGCTGACTTGGTCCAATCCTGTAACTGCTTTCCAAATGTGCTGCTATTTCATCCTTAATGATTGATTCCAACATTTCCCCCACTACTGATGTCAGGCTAACCAATCTATAATTACCCGTTTTCTCTCTCCCTCCCTTTTAAAAAAGTGGTGTTACATTAGCTACCCTCCAGTGGATAGGAACTGATCCAGAATTGATAGACTGTTGGAAAATGATCACCAATACATCCACTATTTCTAGGGCCACTTCCTTAAGTACTCTGGGATGCAGACTATCAGGCCCCGGGGATTTATCGGCCTTCAATCCCATCAATTTCCCTAACACAATTTCCCGCCTAATAAGGATATCCTTCAGTTCCTCCTTCTCACTAGACCTACTGTCCCCTAGTACATTCGTAAGGTTATTTGTGTCTTCCTTCGTGAAGACAGAACCGAAGTATTTGTTCAATTGGTCTGCCATTTCTTTGTTCCCCATTATAAATTCACCTGAATTGACTGCAAGGGACCAACGTTTGTCTTCACTAATCTTTTTCTCTTCACAAGGTCCATATTAACAGTATCAACCATGTCCATATTAACAATATCAATGGCATGAGTTTAGGTTCACCGTGGTACTAGATCAGGGGTGCCCCAAGCACACAGCAGAATCTCCCTGCAGGAAGAAAGGGGTTGTCATGGTGGGGTTACGATTGCATGCCTCCTGGTGAAGCAGGGTGCCTGCGTCATGACTATAGATAAATGTGGAGGTGAGGTGAGGCCATGAAGAGCCTGGATGGTCATGGAGGAATTACTTCTTCACTTTCGAGGGACTGCCTATGATGATGATGATGACTTCTTCACTACAAGAGCAAGCAGTTGTCAGAGTGCCTTTTGTCCACACGTAGCATGGTTAAAGGTGACCTCCATTTTAATGACAGTAGGTGATATCTTGGACCTTGTGGCATTTCATCCTCCAAATTAGTCATCACCATATAAAATAGACACATTCCTGCACTGTTTACTACAGTGAGCCTTTGACGTGACAGTCAAAAGAAGTTGGGATTTCCCATATTTCTGCTGAGTCATTTTACATTTTCTTGGTTTCCCCACTTTAAAAAAAAAATCTCCTTCTGTTCTCTCTTTTTTCTCTTTGTAATCTCTAATATTTGTAAACCCTATTATTTGTAACCCCGATTATTTGTAACCCCGATTATTTGTAACCCCTATTATTTGGATTATGCCAACAGTTTTTTTTTAGTTCCAGAAAACTGGAGTGCAATATGCCCAGAAAACAATTATTTTCAAAGCCCCCGTTCTGTCCCATGCTCATTGTTTATTCAGCTTTCAGTGGGAGAATTTGGCCATCATCCTGGGTGGTGCCAACAATTGCGATTTTGTTATTAATTTATTGACTTTGCAGTCCAGTTCCAATGTGTGTGATTCATCAAGACAGAACATAAGAACATAAGAAATAGGAGCAGGACTAGTCCATTCGGTCCATCGAGCCTACTCCGCCATTCAATGAGATAATGGCTGATCTGCCACCTCAACTCCAGAAGAGAGAAATAAAGAGAAGAATTGTCGTTTCACTCTGTTATTCATGTACATACTATAACAATCGCGCAGAATCAATCCATTGCTAATGAAATTGTGAGCGTTCCACACACCATCCTTATCAATTTGAGTCAATCTGGTTCCACAGTCTTCAGTCTTCATACCAGTCTCCTCATCAGTGGGACCTGCCCTGCCCTTGAATATATTTCCTTTATTTTTGCCAGTAATTCTCCTCTCCATGGGCACTAACCTTTAACAGGATACAGTTCTCTGAGCACTGGAATCCCTTCGAAACCATGCCGAAGGACCCACTTTGTAGATGAGTCTGGAAAGTGAGTAGCAGGGTGCAATTTAGCTCTTTTTAAAAAATTGTTCATGGGATGTGGGCATCGCTGACGAGGCTGGCATTTATTGCCCATCCCTAATTGCCCCTTGAGAAGGTGGTGGTGAGCCGCCTTCTTGAACCGCTGCAGTCCGTGTGGTGAAGGTACTCCCACAGTGCTGTTAGGGAGGGAGTTCCAGGATTGTGACCCAGCGACGATGAAGGAACGGCCGATATATTTCCAAGTCAGGACGGTGTGTGACTTGGAGGGGAACTTGCAGGTGGTGGTGTTCCTATTCGCCTGCTGCCCTTGTCCTTCGAAGTGGTAGAGGTCGCGGGTTTGGGAGGTGCTGCCGAAGAAGCCTTGGCGAGTTGCTGCAGTGCATCTTTTAGATG
Source organism: Pristiophorus japonicus (assembly GCF_044704955.1). Taxonomy (NCBI): domain Eukaryota; kingdom Metazoa; phylum Chordata; class Chondrichthyes; family Pristiophoridae; genus Pristiophorus; species Pristiophorus japonicus. The sequence goes on from NC_091987.1 coordinate 5,682,973, forward strand.
GAGCCATCAAAGTCAAACTTGATCCTGAGCACCAGCAAAGGACTCTGAATAGCAATCAGGAACAGGATTGAGGGGTGATTATTTTCTCTCCCTAATGCAGAGGAGCTGAGACTGATTTTTGCATTCCTTTTTCACTCAAATGATCAGAGTTTTCACAGAACTGAGACCAACAAGCAAAACACACATGATAACAGTTAATACCCAGCGCCATCTATTGGTTCTTCCTGTACACATCAGGAGATGTGAACTAGCTGTGAGAGCAGAAATTCCAGCCACACAATCAGGATTAATTTCCATACTTTTACCTCCTCCCCAATTCACATTGACACCCCTTGGTCAAGAGATTCAGCCTGCTGCGGGAGTATCTGTCTGTCCCCTGACAGTGCAGTGGGATCAGTGGTTACTGTAATATCCTTACTCAATGGCACAAAACCCACACGAGGCACATTCTGTGGACAAGGTCACTCTATGAACCTATGAACCTTTATTCACAGGACCAAGAAGTGATGACCCTGCGTGGGACCTCCCTTTATATACCTGGATGACCAGGTAAGGAGTGTCTCCCACAAGTTCACCCCCTGTGGTCAAGATGTGCATTGCTTACGTATAGATAGTATTGCAGTGGTGTTACATAGAGGTTACATACATGACATCACCTCCCCCCCAAAGTCTTATTGGGATCATAGGTTAAGTCTTTCAGATGGTCTACGCTCCCTCATAGAGCGCCGCAGTTGGGGCTCCGGTTGATGAGCCTTGGCGTGAGTGTCTGTCACCTGTGGTGATTCCGGCCTGTCCAGGCTGACCGCAGGGACTGTGCATGCTGCTGAATGTTCTTGTTGCTCGTTCACTGGCGGTGGTGTGAGCACCATCTCATGATCTTCCTCGGGTTCCTCTGTGTCCATGCTGAAACTTTTTTTTACTTGGTCCAGATGCTTACGGCATATCTGCCCATTGTTAAGTTTAACCACCATGACCCTATTCCCCTCTTTGTCTATTACAGTACCCTCAAGCCATTTGGGCCCCACGGCGTGATTGAGGACAAACACGGGGTCATTTATTTCTATACATCTCCCCCTTGAGTTTCGGTCATGGTACTCATTTTGGGACTGGCGCTTGCCCTCAACTATGTCGGTCAGGACTGGGAGAATGAGGGACAACCGAGTTTTGAGTGTTTGTTTCATAAGCAGCTCAGCGGGCGGGAACCCCCGTGAGCGAGTGTGGTCGGGACCTATAGGCCAGCGCGAGGCGCGATAGGCGGCTTTGAAGGGAGGGTCCTTGAATCCTGAGCATGCCTTGTTTAATGTTTTGGACCGCACGTTCCGCCTGGTCATTGGAGGCCGGCTTGAACGGTGCTGTCCTGACATGGTTGATGCCATTGCCCGACATGAACTCCCGGAATTCGTAGCTCGTGAAACATGGGCCATTATCGCTAACAAGGATGTCCGGCAAGCCGTGGGTTGCAAAGACCGCACGTAGACTCTCCACAGTGGTGGATATTGTGCACGAATTCAAAATGATGCACTCGATCCATTTCAAGTACGCATCTACCACAATGAGAAATATTTTTCCCATGAACGGGCCCATGTAGTTTACATGAATACGTGACCATGGCCTGGAGGGCCAAGGCCATGGGCTGAACGGGGCCTCCCTGGGGGCATTACCCAGCTGGGCATACGTTGTGCACCTGTGAACACAGTGTTCCAGGTCTGAATCAATTCCCGGCCACCATACATGTGACCGGGTAATGGCCTTCATCAGAATGATGCCAGGGTGCGCGCTGTGGAGTTCCCTGATGAATGCTTCCTTGCCCCTCTGGGGCATGACTACCCAGCTGCCCCATAGTAGGCAGTCAGCTTGGATGGAGAGCTCATCCATCCGCCTGTGAAACGGTCTGACCTCCTCAGGGCATGCTCCGTGTGCGGGCGCCCAATCCCCAGTCAGGACACATTTCTTAATCAGAGATAGGAGGGGAACTCTGTTGGTCCAGATTTTGATCTGGCGGGCTGTGATGGGGGAGCCTGCGCTGCCAAAGGCATCAACGGCCATGACCATCTCAGTGCTTTGCTCAGCTGCCCCCTCGGCGGTGGCCAGTGGAAGCCTGCTGAGCGTGTCAACGCAAATTTCAGTGCCGGGCCGGGGTCGTATACATTTCATCAAGATTGGAAGTAAATGCTCTCTTTTCCTCATGCTTTTATTCCAATTTCTCTCTTCTTTTTTTTTATTCATTCCTGGGATGTGGGTGTCACTGGCAAAGCCAGCATTTATTGCCCATCCCCAATTGCCCCAGATTCAACCATATTGTGGATCTAGAGTTACATATCGGCCAGACCAGGTAAAGACAGCAGATTTCTTTCTTAAATCACATTAGTAAACCAGATGGGTTTTTACAATAATCCAGCAGTTTCATGGTCACCATTACTAGCTTTTTATACCAGACTTATTTAATTAACTGAATTTAAATTCCCCAGTTACCATGGTGGGATTTGAACTCATGTCTCTGGATCATTAATCCAGATCTCTGGATTACTAGCCACGTAACATAACCACTATGCTACCGTACCCCTACTCCTGAAGATGCAGACTCTTTCCTGAATGCTGATCGTGCCTAAATGGCCATCCTTCATGTGTGAGGCTTACCAGTGAGCGCCACAAGGCTATGACTATTACCACGGGTGGATGAGGGGAGTTAGTGCTCATGGGGATGGGGAGAGTCGGAGACCATGGGGAGGCGGGGGAGTTGCAGATTGCAGGGAGCTGGGGGGGAGTTGGAGATCACGGAGGTGAGGGAGAGACGGAAGACACAGGGGGGATTCGGAGAGCGCTGGACGATGGAGATGGGTCAGCCTATTGCGATGTGTGTAATGAGGTTAGATCGTTGGTCTGAGGGGAAATTAAGGGAATCAAGGGATATGGGGAATTGTGCGGGAAGATGGAGTTGAGGTAGAAGATCAGCCATGATCTCACTGAATGGCGGAGCAGGCTCCAAGGGCTGAATGGCCTACTCCTGCTTCTATTTTTTATGTTTTTGTGTTCCTTTGAAACACTCCTGCTCCTCCTGGCCCACAAGCATGGATCCAGCCCTTTTCGCCCCCTTTTACCCACTAGTAACCCTAGGAAATCTGGCCTCTATGAATTAAAAATTAAAATCCTGTTAAAATGGAGGCACACAGCCTCCTTAAATATTTTTGCTGACTAACCCGCCATCTGAGAGTGGATTGGTCGCTCGCTCCCTGACTCGACTCTGATAAAAGCGGCAGTGGCTGGGTTGGAGGAGGGTACGGGTCGTGTGTGAGATTTTTTTAAGTTTACTTCCCAGCCACCTGACAGATTGTGAAGTGAGTTTTGATTCAGCACAGTTGGGATATGGAGGAGCCTCACTAAACCTCTCCGCCTCTTTCCTCCTTTAAGACGCTCACTAAAATCTACCTCTTTGACCAAGCTTTTAGTCACCTACCCTAATATCTCCTTTGGTGCGGTGTCGATTTTGTCTGATAACGCTCCTGTGAAGAACCTTGAGAGTTTTACTAAGTTAAAGGCACTATATAAATGCAAGTTATAGTTATTGTTGAAGGAAGAGAAGGTGGCATGTCATACTTGCAGCTTTAAAAGAGCAAGAGAGGAATGTTCAGAGGAACACTGACCAGGGGCTGAATTTTCACCACCATTCCGTGCCATTTCTTTGGCCTACGCTGTTTTTTTTGGAGCAGACTAAAATCTGCAACTTTCTGCGCCGTTCTCAACTGCTTACGGCCGATTTTTTTAGTTCCTGATTTTTTGACGTCACTGGGGGCGGAACCTGCTGGCTGCACCATTTCTGGCCATTTAAGTGAGTTTGGCCAACAAGGATTTTTTTTTTTAAATGGCGCAGTGCACCATTCTGAAAAACCTGACGGCAACTGGCGCAGAGAAGATGCCATTGTTTTAGCAGAGCTGAGGTTTTGGAGGGAGGGAAGAAGACACGGCATGGGGAGTGGGGGGGGCCATTCGACCGGAATTTTTTTTCAAAGGAACAAATAACTTTTAATAGTTTTGATTATAAAGTCAAGGGTCAGTCGTTCCTGCTGTTCACACCGGTTAAATGTGACAAACTAATCCGTTGGATCATTGTCCTTTTTAGTTAGTTTCGAGCGGAGTTTACATTGCAAGCAATGGGTTACGTACACCCAGTGAAGCAATTTATTTTCACAGCACATTTTAATGAAAGGCTATAACTCAACAGTCCGGGACAAAACATTTTAGCTCATAAATCTCAGAAAGCAAAAATGTCCTCTGGCAAACCTGTTGAGTTCTTCAAATTAAATCGGAGAGAAACTGGATGAAGTTCCTTAGAAAGAGAAGCTGGGTGGCTCTTAAAGAGCCTTTGTGGTTTGTTGAATTGATTTGACTTATTCTTCAGGTGTAAACCTTGCTGGCGTGGCGGGTTTTCTTGGGCAGCAGCACGGCTTGGATGTTGGGCAGGACCTCGCTCTGGGCCATGGTGAGCCCACCCAGGGGCTTGCAGATGGCGAGCTGTATGTGGCGGGGGATGATGCGGGTCTTCTTGTTGTCGCGGGCCGGGTTGCCAGCCAGCTCGAGGATCTCGGTGGTCAGGTACCCGAAGACAGCAGCCAGGTAAACCAGGGCTCCGGCCCCTATACACTAGGCGTAGTGACCTTCGTGCAGCAGGCGGTGGGTGTGGCCTACTGGAGACCGTCTTGGGAGGAATGGGTCTTGGACTTGGTGGGCCCTTTTCCTCCGATTTTACCGCGGCCCAACATCTTGTTAAATAATCCTCAGCGATTCTAATAGGTAATAGATAGCAGCGGCACCAGGGGCAGTGGTCCGTTCGGCCTGGGATAGAAGTGGCATCGGGGGAGGGGGGCCATTCGGCCCGGGATAGCAATGGCATCGTGGGGGGGGGGCGCCATTCCGCCCGGGATAGCAGTTGCACCGGGGGGGGGGGGGGGCGGGGGTCGGTGCGCGGGACATTCTTCTGTAAGTGGTTTCCTTAGGTGTTTTCAACGCACCCCCACGTTACAATAGTTCTAGAGCTGGGACTGATTACTGTACTGACCAGATGAACGAGTCACAGAGAAATACCTTGGTCACGACCGTCAATGCTTTAATAAAGCTGCCTCAACACAGCAAAACTACAAATAAATACAGTGATAATGTAGTACAATCCAATACCCTGGTGTGTCTAAACCGCCCCTATCGTGAAGTACCCAACATCTAAAACCTCTGCTCAGATCCACAGTGTACCCAGAATCTGTACCAACCGGCTGGGCGTACCCCTATGGTCCTTGCAGCAAATCCTCCCCACTAAAACCCTTCTAAGGCTTGGTTGGGACAACACACGACATCTCCTCACACAGTGGCTGTGATCTTAAAGCTGCTTGGACAGGGATGATGCTCACCGATTCGTTGGCTGACTCACTGCTTCTCCTGGTGAAAACGTGTCTCTTCTGGTTCCGTACTGTCTATGGTTTCTTCTCTCCATCCCAGACAGAGTGCTCGGTCCTTGTAGAGGTGAAGCAAGCGAGAGCAAAAGACAGAGAGAGCTATGGCCATGTGGCCACCTTTTATATCCAAAGTCTGTTTGCTTTTTCCGGCCAAATAAAGCTTTTCCTTGTTTCGAGGATCCTGTTTGTTTCTTCTTCTGGCCAATAAAGTTTTCCTTGTTTCGAGGCTTCTGTCTGAGTGGCCCATGTGTATTTCACTGATGGCTGGTGATGGGGTTTCGCTTCCAACCGGTCTGGAGCTTAATGGATTTCTATTGTTCTGGTTTCCCGCCTCTCGGGGTTATCTCATTCCAGGTAATGGCTTGATCACTGATCAGTTCACATTGCTAAACAATGGACCCACCATCTTCGCCCATTACCTGTGATGAGTTGCTTTATCCTGGCCATTGTAAAGTCCTGTACAGTATAGTACAGTACAGTATAGACCACCCCCGCCCATCAGGTGTGGATTTCGAATATAACATGGAAAAGAACCTGGGCCCCTCCCACAACAGGCTGCCAGCTTTTTCTACAGTGACAAATATTAAAACAAATGTCCAGATATCCAACAATCCTTGGGGAGCCAAAGTTTACAGTCCCCCCTATGATATCTCAAGAGTCCTTCCAGAAAATATCAATGTCTGCTGGTGAGCAAGCATCGTGGTTTCCAACCAATCCTATCCCTTTTACTTTTAAAACACCCCGAATATACGTCCCCAAAATACAACCGTGCACCACACTGTTACCACATATACACAGAAAGTTACATTCAAGGTTCATTAACTACGGCCTCCCAACGACTCCGGAGCGCCTGACTTCTCTTTTTACAAGAAATAAACAACAGGTATATCACAAGCAAAAACTGGTGCAAGGGTCAAGGAAGTCTCGGAGCGGCTACAGGGCATTCTGGAGGGGGAGGGTGAACAGCCAGTTTCTGTGGTGCATATAGGTACCAACGATATAGGTAAACAACGGGATGAGGTCCTACAGGCTGAATTTAGGGAGCTAGGAGTTAAATTAAAAAGTAGGACTTCAAAGGTAGTAATCTCAGGATTGCGACCAGTGCCACGTGCGAGTCAGAGTAGGAATCACAGGATAGTTAAGCTTAATACATGGCTTGAGAAATGTTGCAAGAGGGAGGGATTCAAATTCCTGGGATATTGGAACCGGTTCTGGGGGAGGTGGGACCAGTACAAACCAGACGGTCTGCACCTGGGCAGGACCGGAACCAATGTCCCAGGGGGAGTGTTTGCTAGTGCTGTTGGGGAGGGTTAAAACTAATATGGCAGGGGGATGGGAATCTAAGCAGGGAGACAGAGGGAAGTAAAATGTGGGCAGAAGCAAAAAGAAGAAAGGAGATAAGTAATAGTGGAGGGCAGAGAAATCAAAGCCAAAAGTCAAAAAGTGCCACATTACAACATAATTCGAAAAGGACAAAGAGTGTTAAAAAAACAAGCCTAAAGGCTCTGTGTCTCAATGCAAGGAACATTCGTAATAAGGTGGATGAGTTACCTGCGCAGACAGCTGTTAACGGACATGATGTAATTGGGATTACGGAGACATGGCTCCAGGATGACCAAGGCTGGGAACTCAACATCTAGAGGTATTGGATGATGTGGAATCTGTATGGGTAGAGCTGCGGAACACCAAAGGGCAGTAAACACTAGTGGGAATTATGTACAGACCAACAAACAGTAGTAGTGAGCTTGGGGATGGCATCAAACAGGAAATTAGGAAATGAGGGATGCGTGCAATAAAGGTTCAGCAGTTATCATGGGTGACTTGAATCTACATATTGATTGGGCTAACCAAACTGGTAGCAATACGGTGGAGGAGGATTTCTTGGAGTGTATAAGGGATGGTTTTCTAGACCAATATATCGAGGAACCAACTAGAGAGCTGGCCATCCTAGACTGGGTGTTCTTTAATGAGAGAGGATTAATTAGCAATCTTGTTATGAGAGGCCCCTTGGAGAAGAGTGGCCATAATATGGTAGAAATTTTTCATTAAGATGGAGAGTGACACAGTTAATTTAGAGACTAGGGTCCTGAACTTAAAGAAAGGTAACTTCGATGGGATGAGACGTGAATTGGCTAGGATAGACTGGCGAGTGATACATAGAAACATAGAAACATAGAAACATAGAAACATAGAAAATAGGTGCAGGAGTAGGCCATTCGGCCCTTCGAGCCTGCACCACCATTCAATAAGATCATGGCTGATCATTCCCTCAGTTCCCTTTCCTGCTTTCTCTCCATACCCCTTGATCCCCTTAGCCGTAAGGGCCACATCTAACTCCCTCTTGAATATATCCTATGAACTGGCATCAATAACTCTCGGCGGCAGGGAATTCCACAGGTTAACAACTCTCTGAGTGAAGAAGTTTCTCCTAAACTCAGTCCTAAATGGCCTACCCCTTATCCTAAGACTGTGTCCCCTGGTTCTGGACTTCCTCAACATCGGGAACATTCTACCCGCATCTAACCTGTCCCGTCCCGTCAGAATCTTATATGTTTCTATGAGATCCCCTCTCATCCTTCTAAACTCCAATATATAAAGGCCCAGTTGATCACTTCTCCTCATATGTCAGTCCTGCCATCCCTGGAATCAGTCTGGTGAACCTTCGGCACTCTCTCAATAGCAAGAACGTCCTTCCTCAGATTAGGAGACCAAAACTGATCACAATATTCCAGGTGAGGCCTCACCAAGGCCCTGTACAACTGCAGTAAGATCTCCCTGCTCCTATACTCAAATCCCCCAGCTATGAAGGCCAACATACCATTTGCCTTCTTCACCGCCTGCTGTACCTGTATGCCAACTTTCAATGACTGATGAACCATGACACCCAGGTCTTTTAGCACCTCCCCTTTTTCTAATCTGCCGCCATTCAGATAATATTCTGTCTTCGCGTTTTTGCCCCCAAAATGGATAACCTCACATTTATCCACATTATACTGCATCTGCCATGCACTTGCCCACTCACCTAAAATGTCTAAGTCACCCTGCAGCCTATTAGCGTCCCCTTCTCAGCTCACACCGCCACCTAGTTTAGTGTCAGCTGCAAACTTGGAGATATTACACTCAATTCCTTCATCCAAATCATTGATGTATATTGTAAAGTGCTGGGGTCCCAGCACTGAGCCCTGCGGCACCCCACTAGTCACTGCCTGCCATTCTGAATAGGACCCGTTTATCCCGACTCTCAGCTTCCTGTCTGCCAACCAGTTCTCTATCCACATCAGTATATTATCCTCAATACCATGTGCTTTGATTTTGCACACCAATCTCTTGTGTGGGACCTTGTCAAAAGCCTTTTGGAAGTCCAAATACACCACATCCACTGGTTCTCCCTTGTCCACTCTGCTAGTTACATCCTCAAAAAATTCCAGGAAATTTGTCAAGCATGATTTCCCCTTCATAAATCCATGCTGACTTGGACTGATCCTGTCACTGCTTTCCAAATGCGCTGCTATTTCATCCTTAATAATTGATTCCAACATTTTCCCCACTACTGATGTCAGGCTAACCGATCTATAATAACCCGTTTTCTCTTTCCCTCCTTTTTTAAAAAGTGGTGTTGCATTAGCTACCCTCCTGTCCATAGGAACTGATCCAGAGTCGATAGACTGTTGGAAAATGATCACCAATGCATCCACTATTTCTAGGGCCACTTCCTTAAGTACTCTGGGATGCAGACTATCAGGCCCCAGGGATTTATCGGCCTTCAATCCCATCAATTTCCCCAACACAATTTCCCGCCTAATAAGGATATCCTTCAGTTCCTCCTTTTCACTCGACCCTCGGTCCCATAATACATTCGGAAGGTTATTTGTGTCTTCCTTCGTGAAGACAGAATTTGTTCAATTGGTCTGCCATTTCTTTGTTCCCCATTATAAATTCACCTGAATCCGACTGCAAGGGACCTACATTTGTCTTAACTAATCTTTTTCTCTTCACATATCTATAGAAGCTTTTGCAGTCAGTTTTTATGTTCCTGGCAAGCTTCTGCTTGTACTCTATTTTCCCCCTCTTAATTAAACCCTTTGTCCTCCTCTGTTGAATTTTAAATTTCTCCCAATCCTCAGGTTTGTTACACTTTCTAGCCAATTTATATGCCTCTTCCTTGGTTTTAACACTATCCTTAATTTCCCTTGTTAGCCACGGTTGAGCCAGCTTCCCCGTTTTATTTTTACTCCAGACAGGGATGTACAATTGCTGAAGTTCATTCATGTGATCTTTAAATGTTTACCATTGCTTATCCACCGTCAACCCTTTAAGTATCCTTTGCCAGTCTATTCTAGCCAATTCACGCTTCATACCGTCGAAGTTACCTTTCCTTAAGTTCGGGAGCCTAGTTTCCGAATTAACTGTGTCACTCTCCATCATAATAAAGAATTCTACCATATTATGGTCACTCTTCCCCAAGGGGCCTCACACAACAAGATTGCTAATTAGTCCCTTCTCATTACACATCACCCAGTCTAGGATGGCCAGCTCTCTAGTTGGTTCCTCGACATATTGGGCTAGAAAACCATCCCTAATACACTCCAGGAAATCCTCCTCCACCACATTGCTACCAGTTTGGTTAGCCCAATCAATATGTAGCTTGAAGTCGCCCATGATAACTGCTGTACCTTTATTGCACACATCCCTAATTTCTTGTTTGATGCTGTCCCCAACCTTACTACTACTGTTTGGTGGTCTATACACAACTCCCACTAGCGTTTTTTGCCCTTTGGTATTCCGTAGCTCCACCTATACCAATTCTACATCATCCAAGCTAATGTTCCTCCTTACTATTGCATTAATTTCCTCTTTCACCAGCAATGCCACTCCGCCTTCTTTTCCTTTCTGTCTATCCTTCCTAAATGTTGAACACCCCTGGATGTTGAGTTCCCAGCCTTGGTCACCCTGGAGCCATGTCTCCGTGATGCCAATTACATCATACCCGTTAACTGCTATCTGCGCAGTTAATTCGTCCACCTTATTCCGAATACTCCTCTCATTGAGGCACAGAGCCTTCAGGCTTGTCTTTCTAACACATTTTGCCCCTTAGAATTTTGCTGCAACGTGGCCCTTTTTGCTTTTTTTTTAGGTTTCTCTACCCTCCATTTTTACTTTTCTTTTTCTATCTTTTGTTTCTGCCCCCTTTCTACTTCCCTCTGTCTCCCTACATAGGTTCGATCCCCCTGCCATATTAATTTAACTCCTCCCCAACAGCACTAGCAAACACCCCGCCTAGGATATCAGTTCCGGTCCTGCCCAGGTGCAGACCGTCCGGTTTGTACTGGTCCCACCTCCCCCAGAACCGGTTCCAATGTCCCAAGAATTTGAATCCCTCCCTTCTGCACCACTCCTCAAGCCACGTATTCATCTGAGCTATCCTGCGATTCCTACTCTGACTAGCACGTGGCACCAGTAGCAATCCTGAGATTACTACTTTTGAGGTACGACTTTTTAATTTAGCTCCTAGCTCCTTAATTTCATCTTGTAGGACCTCATCCCGTTTTTTACCTATATCGTTGGTACCTATATGCACCACGACAATTGGCTGTTCCTCCTCCCTTTTCAGAATGCCCTGCACCCGATCCGAGACATCCTTGACCCTTGCACCAGGGAGGCAACATACCATCCTGGAGTCTCGGTTGCGGCCGCAGAAACATCTATCTATTTCCCTTACAATTGAATCCTCTATCACTATAGCTCTCCCACTCTTTTTCCTGCCCTCCTGTGAGGCAGAGCCACCCACGGTGCCATGAACTTGGCTGCTGCTGCCCTCCCCTGATGAGTCACACCCCCCCCCCCCCCCAACAGTACCCAAAGCGGTGTATCTGTTTTGCAGGGGGATGACCCCAGGGGACCCCTGCACTACCTTCCTTGCACTGCTCTTCCTGTTGGTCACCCATTCCCTATCTGGCTGTGTACCCTTTGCCTGCGGTAAGACCAACTCGCTAAACGTGCTATTCACGTCATTCTCAGCATTGTGGATGCTCCAGAGTGAATCCACCCGCAGCTCCAGTGCCACAATGCGGTCCGTCAGGATTTCAGGTGGATGCACTTCCCGCACACGTAGTCGTCAGGGACAGCGGAAGCGTCTCTGACTTCTCACATACTACAGGAGGAGCAGAACACGTGTCTGAGCTCTCCTGCCATGACTTAACCCTTAGATAAACTTAATTTGGCAACAACAATGTTACTTACTGAAAAAAGAAAAAGAAAAACTACTTACCAATCACCAGCCAATCATTTACCCCCTAGGCTGTGACATCACCTTTCGATTTCTTTCTACTTTTTTGCCTTCTCTCCCTGCTGCAACTGCACCAGCTCGCCTCTCCGACCATGAACTTCTGCCGGGCCTTTCATATGGCCCCCCACGCTGCCTCACGAATGACTGCTGCCCCCCGCTGGCCTAAGCGGGAATAAACGCGTCCTTTCAGAATGGCAGGCAGTGTTGTTCAGTTCGATGCTGGGACCCCAGCTACTTACAATATACATTAATAATTTAGACAAAGGAATTGAATGTAATGTCTCCAAGTTTGCTGATGACACTAAGCTGGGTGGCAGTGTGAGCTGTGAGGAGGATGCTAAGAGGCTGCAGGGTGACTTAGACAGGTTAGGTGAGTGGCCAAATGCATGGTAGATGCAGTATAATGTAGAAAAATGTGAGGTTATCCACGTTGGTGGCAAAAACAGGAAGGTAGAATATTATCTGAATGGCGACAGATTAGGAAAAAGGGGAGGTTCAACGTGACCTGGGTGTCATGGTACATCAGTCATTGAAAGTTGGCATGCAGGTACAGCAAGCAGTGAAGAAGGCAAATGGCATGTTGGCCTTCATAGTGAGAGGATTTGATTGTAGGAGCAGGGAGGTCTTACTACAGTTGTACAGGGCCTTAGTGAGACCACACCTGGAATATTGTGTTCAGTTTTGGTCTCCTAATCTGATGAAGGACATTCTTGCTATTGAGGGAGTGCAGCGAAGGTTCACCAGACTGATTTCCGGGATGGCAGGACTGACATATGAAGAAAGACTGGATCAACTAGGCTTATATTCACTGGAATTTAGAAGAATGAGAGGGGATCTCATAGAAACATAGAAAATTCTGACGGGATTGGACAGGTTAGATACAGCAAGAATGTTCCCGATGTTGGGGAAGTCCAGAACCTGGGGTCACAGTCTAAGGATAAGAGGTAAGCCATTTAGGAATGAGATGAGGAGAAACTTCTTCACTCAGAGAATTGTGAACCTGTGGAATTCTCTACCACAGAAAGTTGTTGAGGCCAGTTCGTTAGATATATTAAAAAGGGAGTTAGATATGGCCCTTATGGCTAAAGGGATCAAGGGGTATGGAGAGAAAGCAGGAATGGGGTACTGAAGTTGCATGATCAGCCATGATCATATTGAATGGTGGTGCAGGCTCGAAGGGCGAATGGCCTGCTCCTGCACCTATTTTCTATGTTTCTATGACGAGAGCATGTGAGCATATCCGGATCCACGAAGGAACCTCCAGACTTTTTTCAAGGTCCCACCAGGGCAGGGAAGTTATCCCTTTAATTCTTTCCCCTATGTTCCGGTTCGTCTGTTCCAGTGTGAAATAATATTTTTGGGATAGCTCGACGGCCTTTAATAACATTGTTAGGTGTTCCGGCAGAAAAGGAATCTGATTCCCGAACTGGGTAATGTACTGTTGCAGGTTTGGGATCGTGTTGTTTACCGTAATGTGTCCCGTGGATGGCTCTGGGATCGGAATAATACGTTCCTATGCCACTTGAACTTCGGCGTGGGATTTGAAGCAGAAAGTGCTGTCGGTGACACCAAGTGTCCCGGTGCACTCGATACCGGTCCACACTACGAAGATTGTATCATTACCACTGCCCTCACTGACTCCTGGCCCTCAAAGCCTCAAATTTAAAATTCTCACTTTTGTATCTAAACCTTTCCATGTCCTCACCCATCTCTATCTCTGCAACCTCCTCCAGCCCTACAATCCCCTCCCCGAATTAATTGTTCATCTGAATCCGATCTTCTGGTATCACTCCCTCCATTGGCAACCAATTCTTCAGCCAACTAGGTCCCAATCTGGACTGCCCCCCTTAAACCCCTACAGCTCTCCACATTTAAGCCCCTCTTTGACCAAGCTTTTAGTCGCTCCTCCAAATCTGTACTTTGGCTTTATGTCCATTTATTCTCTTCCGCCTCTGTGAAGCACCTTGACAGGATTTTCTATGTTAAAGGCATGATTTGATTGCTAGTTGTTGTAAACGTTTAACCATTGCACTGAGAGGACAAGAGGGTGATTATAGTTTGAAGGAAATTGATAAATGTAGAGTGGAATTCACCAAAAAAAGTAATAGGTTTGGAGCTGATGATTGGAGGAATTTGTTGATATGGGCTGTTGGTGATGGCAAGCCCACTGGGGACAGTGACAGTATGTTCATGCCCTTTGTCTCTTATCTGAGAACATTTACTCCTGAAACCACATGCCTTACTCACTTTACATATAAATGTCCTGTGTCACCTCCTTCTTCCCTTCCTGCCCCTCCCCTGCTGCTAACTTCTGTCGCTTTGTGCTCACAGATAATGAGCCAGAGGCACAACAGCCTGTCCGCCAGGCATCCCGCTCCAACGATGGGGAAGACAAGGAGGAAGGGGACGGCAGTTCTGCGCCAGTCTGGGACACTCCGTCAGCAGCACCAAGTGTGGACACCACCTCGGTGGGAGAGTTGACATTCCTTGGGTTTGACGAGAGCGAGGTTCCTGGACCCAGTGGTCTGCAGCAACGCCAAGCCCGAGGGGAAGCTCGGGGGCCAGCTCCCCGGAGGGTGAGTCGGTGCCCGAGTCCTGCTGAGCCTGACTCAGAGGCTATGGTGATAGAGTCAATGGGAATGCACCGCGAGCTTCTGGACGCATTGGCAAGGGTCCCGTAGAGCATGGATGCACTTGCTGTGAGCTTGGGGAGGCTTCCTTAAGCATTGCCCGTGCCTCTCAGCAGCCCATCGAGCCCATCCTTTTGCAGTACCAGAGGAAGTTGGACTCGACAAGCGACCGTGGGGCCCCAGAAGTGATGGCACGTGCCATACTGATGTGGCAGCAGCTATTACAGCACAGGCCTTTGTGATGTGATGCAGTCACTGGTTGGTGGCATCAATTCTCAGTCTGCTGCGTTGCAGACTCAGTCTACCCTGACGCAGACACAGATTGATGTCACGCAAACACTGACTGCTGCTCTGGTGTATGAAATGATTCAATGAAGTCCGTACTGTGAGCCAGTGACCAGGTGTAACCTGGTCAGTCTTTAATGGCTTTCAGAAGTGAAGATACAAAGGTGAAGTTCAGATTATATACTGGGTCCAGCACGTGTGTACCTATGACCCTAGGACCCCTGATGGTAGTGCCCCCTGTTGGTGGACAGACCTTATGTTCAGACATTACATCATTCCACCCCCAGTTCTTGGCACAAGTCCATATTACAAGTTCAGACGGTCCGGAGCCCTTCGCTCCCTGGTTGACCGTCTCAGTACAATCCCCGTGCTTTCCGAGTCTCTCACGACTTGGGGCTGGGCGTTGACCACAGTGAGTTCTTCTGATGGCTGGACGTGAGTTGATTGGTTGTCTAAGCTCGCGGTGTCTTCTTCCAACTGTTCCGGTTTGTCAGTGTGTCTTCGCTTGATTTGATCAATGTGTTTCCTGCACATCTGCCCATTCTTGAGATTAACCACATACACCCGGTTACCCTTCTTATCCGTAGCATTGCCCAGGAGCCACTTGGGCCCTTGACCATGGTTAAGTACATACACTGGATCATTTACAGATATGTCGCGTGACACTGCGGCGCGATCGTGATACCACTGCTGGCGTTGCCGTCGGGTTTTGGCATGATCGTTAAGGTCAGGATGGACTAGAGAGAGCCTGGTTTTGAGGCCTCTCTTCATCAATAGTTCCGCAGGCGGGACCTCGGTGAGTGTGTGTGGCTTTGTCCTGTAACTGAGCAGTCTGCGTGACAGGCGTGTCTGCAAGGAACCGTAAGTTACGCGTTTCAGGCTCTGCTTGATGGTTTGAACTGCCCACTCCGCTTGACCATTGGACGCGAGATTGAACGGGGCTGACCTCACGTGTTTTATGCCGTTGCGTTTCAAGAAGTCTTGAAACTCCAGGCTTGTGAAACACGGTTCCTGTCGCTGTCAACGATGTCTGGCAGACCATGTGTGGCAAACATGGCTCTCAGGTTCTCAATGGTGGCAGTGGAAGTGCTGGATGATATGATCACACATTCTATCCATTTGGAGTATGCATCCACCACCACAAAAAACACTTTACCGAGGAAGGGGCCCACAAAGTCGATGTGGATTCTAGACCACGGTTTGGATGGCCATGACCACAGAGTGAGCGGAGCTTCCTTTGGGACATTGCTTAACTGCATGCAGGTGCTGCACTGATGCACGCATGACTCTAAGTCCGAGTCAATGCCAGGCCACCAAACACGGGAACTGGTGATGGCCTTCATCATGACAATACCGGGATGCGTACTATGTAACTCCTGTACAAATCTCACCCTGCCTTTCTTGGGCGTTACAGCACGATTACTCCACAGTAAACAGTCGGTCTGGATGGAAAGCTCATCTTTGCAATGGCTGTACGGTTTGGTTTCATCACCCATTTCCTTGGGGATGGTCGACCAGTCCCCGTTAAGAACACAATGTTTTACAACCGATAAGGTCGGATCCTGGCTGGTCCAGGTCTTAACTTGTTGAGCAGTGACAGGTGACCCTTCACTCTCAAAGGCATCCATGACCATGAGTAGCTCTGCGGGCATTGGCGGCTCCACCTCCGGTGTGGGCAACGGTAACCGGCTCAATGTATCAGCGCAGTTGTCGGTGCCTGGTCTATGGCTAATGACATAATCATAGGCAGATAATGTCAGCGGCCACCTCTGGATGTGGGACGACGCGTTGGTATTGATACCTTTATGTTCCGAGAACAACAATATAAGCAGCTTGTGATTGGTTTCCAGCTTGCAGGAAAGCCCAAACAGTTCTGGAGCATTTATTTTACCCCATAAACACATGCTAAAGCCTCTTTCTCTACCGTGCCGTAGGCTCTTTCCACCTTGGACAGGCTTCGAGACGTGTATGCAACTGGTTGTCATTTGCCTGACTCATTGGCTTGCTGGAGTACGCAGCCGAACCCATAGGACGAAATATCACAGGTCAAAACTAGATGCTTGCATGGGTCATACAGGACCAGTAGCTTGTGGGAACACAACAGATTTCCCTTCACAAAGGCTCTGTCTTGAAGTTCACCCCACACCCAGTCGACTCCTTTCCTGAGCAGCTTGTGCAAAGGCTCTAATACTGTGCTCAACTTGGGTAGGAAGTTACCGAAGTAGTTGAGAAGACCCAGGAACGAACGCAGCTCCGTCACATTCTGGGGCCTGGGCGCATTTTTGATGGCCTCTGTTTTTGAATCTGTAGGCCTGATTCCATCTGCAGTAATCTTTCATCCAAGGAATTCGACCTCTGGTGCCATGAAAACGCACTTCGAACGAGTCCCACTTTGTCCAGACGACGCAGAACCTCTTCCAGATTGTGCAGGTGCTCGGCGGTGTCACGACCTGTGACTAGGATGTCGTCTTGGAATACCACGGTCCTGGGGACGGATTGCAATAGGCTCTCCAAAAAGGCACCTGTTGTAAATAAACAGTCCTTTGTGCGTGTTGATGCACGTAAGTTTTTTTGATGATTCAACCAGCTCCTGTGTCATGTAGGCCAACGTTAGATCCAATTTGGTGAACGATTTTCCCCCGGCCAGCATTGCAAACAGGTCATCAGCTTTCGGTAGCGGGTACTGATCTTGTTTCGAAACTCAGTTGATCGTGACCTTGTAGACTCCACAAATCCAGACCGTGCCATCGCTCTTCAACACTGGAACAATGGGGCTGGCCCATTCATTAAATTCGACCGGTGAGATGACCCCCTCCTGTCCAATTCGAGCTCGACCTTTTCTCTCATGTGCAGGATCGCTCTGGCTTTGTGATGGATGGGTCTTGCATCTGGGCCTAGATGAATCTGCACCTTGGCTGTCTTGAAGCTGCCAATTCCCGGTTCAAACAGTGAGGGAAATTTGCTCAGCACTTGAGCACACAAATCATCATCCGCTGATGACAAAGCTTTGATATCGTATCATTTCCATTGTATTTTCTCGAGCCAACTCCTGCCGAATAACGATGGGCCGTTGCCTGGGATAATCCATAATGGTAGATCATGAACCACTCCCTTGTATGACAATCTTACTGCTGCATTACTGATCACTGGTATGAGCTCTTTGGTGTAGGTACGCAACTTTGCATTTATCAGACTCAACTTGAGTTTCTCTGCCTTGGTCTCCCACAGCTTTTCGAAAGTCCTCTGGCTCATTATCAATTGACTCACACCCGTGTCTAATTCCATGGATACCGGCACACAGTTTAATTTTACCTCCATCATTATAGGTTGACTCTTTGTTAGGAACGCACGTGCGCTATACACTTCCTCGTCGGAACTCTCAAATATCTCGGGCTGCATCGCCAGATCCACACTGAATTGATCATCATCTACGTGGTGTGTCGCAGCTCGCTTGCTCTGCTGTGGACACGTCCGCTGACGATGCCCCGTCTGCGCATACCCTATGCATACATACTGCCTGAAGCGGCGCTGATGGGGTCGGTGATTGCCCCCGCAACGCTAACACGTTGAGCTCGGATTTGCGCCCGATGGCGGGCTTTGAGCGGCTCCCGTTCTCGCATACACAGTCGAGTAGGCCCTGCCATGTGCAGCTCTGCCAGCCGTCGGTACAATTTTGTGCACTTGCCGTGGAGTTCCTGTTTTGTCGCGATATCTGCTTCGTGCTTTTCTGCGTGGACATGCAAGCCTGAGTGATGGTGATGACCTTGCTGAGGTCCAGCGTCTCCGTGGCCAGCAGCTTACTTAAGATCACCTCATGGTTGACCCTGATCACGAAAAAGTCACGTGCATGTCTTCCAACGCAGGCCCAAATTTGCAAGGCCCTGCAAGACGTCTCAGGTCGGCAACAAATGCCGCTACGTCCTGGCCTTCTGGACGAATGTGCATATAGAAACATAGAAACATAGAAAATAGGTGCGGGTGTAGGCTACTTGGCCCTTCGAGCCTGCGCCACCATTCAATAAGATCATGGCTGATCATTCCCTCAGTACCCCTTTCCTGCTGTCTCTCCATACCCCTTGATCCCTTTAGCAGTAAGGGCCAAATCTAACTCCCTCTTGAATATATCCAATGAACTGGCATCAACAACTCTCTGCGGCAGGGAATTCCACAGGTTAACCACTCTCTGAGTGAAGAAGTTTCTCCTCATCTCAGTCCTAAATGGCCTACCCCTTATCCTTAGACTGTGTCCGCTGGTTCTGGACTTCCCCAACATCGGGAACATTTTTCCAGCATCTAACCTGTCCAGTCCCTTCAGAATTTTATAAGTTTCTATGAGATCCCTTCTCATCCTTCTAAACTCCAGTGAATACAGGCTCAGTCGATCCAGTCTCTCATATGTCAGTCCTGCCATCCCGGGAATCAGTCTGGTGACCCTTCGCTGCATTCCCTCAATAGCAAGAACGTCCTACCTCAGATTAGGAGACCAAAACTGAACATAATATTCCAGGTGAGGCCTCACCAAGGCCCTTTACAACTGCAGTAAGACCTCCCTGCTCCTATACTCAAATCCCCTTGCTATGAAGGCCAACATACCATTTGCCTTCTTCACTGCCTGCTGTACCTGCATGCCAACTTTCAATGACTGATGTACCATGACACCCAGGTCTCGTTGCACCTCCCCTTTTCCTAATCTGCCGCTATTCAGATAATATCCCGCCTTCGTGTTTTTGCCACCAAAGTGGATAACCTCACATTTATCCACATTATACTGCATCTGCCATGCATTTGCCCACTCACCGAACCTGTCCAAGTCACCCTACAGCTTCTTAGCGTCCTACTCACAGCTCACACCGCCACCCAGCTTAGTGTCATCCGCAATATCTGGATATCTGGATATGAGGATTCCTTCCGTGGGTTTAAGATGTTCCCGAACTAGAGCACACAGTTCTTTGTAATCCTTTTCTATAAGAAGAGTGGGTGAGAGCAGATTCTTGATGAGTGCATAGATCGTGGGGCCACAGACGGTGAGACGAACTGCCCTGCACTTCTCTGCATCCTTGACTTTGTTTAGGTCGTTTGCCACGAAATACTGGTCAAGACAATCCGTGAAATCTCCCCAATCCTCTCCTTCATTGAAGCTCTCGAGAATTCCAACAGTACTCGATCGTGCTGTGCTCACCATACTTTTGCGTGAGTTCGTATTTGACTCGTCGCCAGTTGTGGTGTATGAAATGATAAAATGAACTCCGTACTGTGAGCCAGTGACCAGGTGTAACCTGGTCAGTCTTTAATGGCTTCCAGAAGTGAAGATGCAAAGATGAAGTTCAGGTTATATACCGGACCCAGCACGAGTGTACCTATGACCCTAGGACCTCCGACGGTAGTGCCCCCTGTTGGTGGGCAGACTTTATGTACATACATTACAGCTGCCATCCTCTCTGGATTACCCACAGTCCAACGGGGAACTCACGGTGTCGAAGCAGGCCAGCAATCTGAGCTCCAGACGATTGCTCCTGATGCCGAGGCTCTGCCCCGGGGGAGTGGCAGTGTGTCGATGGAAATGGAAGGTGCTGTCCTCTCTCAACATGACAGCATACCGGCTCCCACCACTGCCACTCCACCTTTGCACCTGCACCCCACCCAGCCGAGACTGCTGCCGCCCATGCTGAGATGCTGCAGTCCGCAGACAGGCTCTCCAAGGCCCAGAGCTGGTTCAGTGCATCCTGCTCGACCTTCTGCAGTCTCTGCCTCACAGACACAGCAGCCTTCAAGCAGCCTTGCTGCAGGCACTGCGGGCATATTAAGGAGAGCACGTCCCAACAAGGACTTTCCAAACCATGGCCAGATGTCCACATCTTGTAAATATAATGCGACATATTACGTTACTGATGTTTGATGCCTGTTATTTGCGGAAAGATCTTGGCATAATATGGTTCATGGGAGCTGGTCTTGCATTTCAGATGGGAGGGGCATTTGTATATATATTCCTGAAGTTAACTGTGTGCTGTGCTGTTTGAAGGGGCATTTGTTACATTCTTTGTTCGTTGCTGGTGAAGGGTTATTGGTGATCTACTTGAGGATACACTCTTGTTCCAGATAATAAAATGTTAATTTGACCGTTTGCACTGCCGTGACGTGTATTAATGGAGAATTTCACGGAGCTGCGCCATGAGACTAGCACATAGCGAGGTGACTATCGGGCCCAGTCGTCATCTGGTCGTTGATTCATCGGAATTGATGCAGGATGAGGCACTGACGTGTGGCCAGCATTGGCACGGTGCGTCCTCCATGGCTGCTGATCCTCCTCCTGGTCTGCCTGGCCGTGTGGTGCATCAGCACGCTCATCTTCCTCTTCCTCTTGAGGTGGCACTACAATCGCCGGAGGCAATGCCTGGGCCCTCAGGTTGTACAACATGCAGCAGACCACATTGAAGAGCGAGATCTGATCAGGGGAGTACTGAAGGCTGCCTCCAGAACGGTCAAGACATCGGACACGCTGCTTTATCAGCACGATAGTCTGCTCTATGAGGTTCCGGGTGGCCACATGGCTCTCGCTGTACCGATGCTCAGCACGGGTGTTGGGGTTGCAGGGGGTGTCATGAGCCAAGAGGCTAAACCATAGTCTTTGTCGCTGAGCAGCCAGCCGAGCCCTTCATGAGGTGGCTCGAAGAGTCGTGGCCCAGTGCTCTCCCGCAGGATGAAAGCATCGTGTGAGCTGCCAGGATAGCGGGCATTCACAGTAAGGATACACTGCCAGGATAGCGGGCATTCACAGTAAGGATACACTGCCAGGATAGCGGGCATTCACTGCAAGGATACACTGCCAGGATAGCGGGCATTCACAGTAATGATACACTGCCAGGATAGCGGGCATTCACTGCAAGGATACACTGCCAGGATAGCGGGCATTCACAGTAAGGATACACTGCCAGGATAGCGGGCATTCACAGTAAGGATACACTGCCAGTATAGCGGGCATTCACTGCAAGGATACACTGCCAGGATAGCGGGCATTCACAGTAATGATACACTGCCAGGATAGCGGGCATTCACTGCAAGGATACACTGCCAGGATAGCGGGCATTCACAGTAAGGATACACTGCCAGGATAGCGGGCATTCACAGTAAGGATACACTGCCAGTATAGCGGGCATTCACTGCAAGGATACACTGCCAGGATAGCGGGCATTCACAGTAAGGATACACTGCCAGTATAGCGGGCATTCACTGCAAGGGTACACTGCCAGGATAGCGGGCATTCACAGTAAGGATGCGCTGCATGTGGTCACACACCAACTGTACATTGAGAGTGGAAGCCTTTATGGTTGTAAAACACCTCTGCATTCGGGCATGGTGCACGCAATGCCACGTGGGTGCAATCAATGGCGCCCTGAACCATCGGAAAGCCCGCTATCCTGGCGAACCCACATGACCATTCCTCCTGTTTCGCGCTCGTCATGGTGAACGTTATGTTCCATTGTCCTGCGGTCGAGAGCGTCTGTGACCTGGGGACGCAGCGATGAGCAGCAAATTGCGAGATGCCGCGGATGTCGCCTGCTGCAGCCTGGAAGGAGCCGGAGGCAGAGAAACTGAGCCCCATTGCCCTTTACTGCGACGGCCAGCGAAGTCCTGGTCCTGGTCTAAGTCGGTAGGTCTGGCTGCAGGAGATGGCATCGCTCGGTCACCACCTCCTTGCAGAGCCACAGCCTTCGAACACACTGCTCTTCAGACGTGTCCAGGTATGAGAGGATCTCCCGATAAACCCGTGGTGGGTAAGGCCTCCTGCCCCGACGTCTGCGGGATCTCCTCATTCATGGCCTGACATTCCCAAGATCCCTTCTCTGAAGACACCGCCTACCAATAGCTTGGAGGAGGCGATGGTGGCGTGTTAGTAATGCACCCATATAAATGCAGACCTCACTCGCTGCTTATCTGTATGTTTGAGCTCAATCTGCCGCAGAAATCTAAGAGGTTCACGCACTGTGCTGTGTGGAAACGTAGCACTCACTATGACCTCTGAATAACCCGGTTGCTCATCCCTTTTAAATACCTTCCGGATATCACCAAAGAAACTGGGACCGCCTGGTTTTTCTGGCATGTTCAGCGGCTGTCGGGAAGTGAGGCGCACAAACCTAATTTTGCATCTGAGGCACTGGCGGGTGGTCGCACGAGGACTGACGTCACAATCTGGCTGAAGTTAGACGGCGAGGCGATAACATTTAGCTCCATTGTTAAAATTCAACCAAATTTCCCAGGGGGACGCTAAAATCTGCACAGCCGGGCATTAAGCCATGAGAAACGCATTAACGCCCCTCTAGGGCGCTAATAGGAAGCGATACCTAACCAAGCAATCAGCTACAACACAGGTCGAGCTGCTACCGAGGCACTGAGGGCAGTTCAGTCCCATGGAGTGCGCGGCCTGTGCTATGTGTGAACTCCAGGACGCTTCCCGTATCCAGGACAACCACATGTGCTGGAAGTGTCATCGGCTGGAGGAGCTCGAGCTCCGGGTTTCGGAGCAGCAGCTGGCATCACTGCGGTGCATCCGCGAGGCTGAGAGCTACGTGGATAGTACGCTTCATGAAGTGGTCGTCCCGCCGCTTAAGAGTGTGCGGGCAGAGAGGGAATGGGTGACCGCCAGACAGAAGAGGAGAACCAGGCAGGTAGTGCAGGAGTCCCCTGAGTGCATCTCGCTCTCCAACCAGTATTCTGTTCTCAGCACTAGTGCGGGCAATGGTGCCTCTTGGGACTGCAGCCAGAGCCATGTCCACGGCACCACGGGTGGCTCAGCTGTGCAGGGGGAGGAGGAAGAAGAATGGGAGAGCAATAGTGGTAAGGGATTCAATAGTTAAGGGAAAAGACAGGCCTTTCTGCGGCCGCAGACGTGACTCCAGGATGGTATGTTGCCTCCCTGGTGCCAGGGTTAAGGATGTCGCTGAGTGGCTGCAGAACATTCTGAGGGGTGGGTGGATGGGGTGAACAGCCAGAGGTCGTGGTCCATATCGGTACCAATGACATCGGTAGAAAGAGGGATGACGTCCTGCAGGCAGATTTTAGGGAACTAGGGAGGAGATTTAAAAGCAGAACATCAAAGGTACCCCGGGCTAGCGAGTATAGAAATAGGAGGATAGAGCAGATCGATGTGTGGCTGGACAGATGGTGAAGGAGTGTAAGAATAAAAGTGTTTATTAATAATCAAAATTGATTCTGTGTAAGTATAAATGTTAAAAGTGTAGATTATGCGGAAAGGCCTGTTTGTGTTGAAACAAAATGGAAGCCCACAGGTTGCCAGTATGGGTTTTGTGTATTGGAAAGGCAGTTAAACTAAGCAAGAGATGGCTGAGCGTGGCCAGACAGACACATGTGTGAGGAGAGCTAATAAGGAACTACCCTTCAACCAAGGTCCAATCGCGAGGCTTTCGGAGGGACAATGGCTTTTGAGAGGTATAAAGAACTCAGCCTAAGACTTTTCTCTCTCTCTGCTGGACACACAGCACAAGACCTCCTGTTGAAGACCAGCCAAAACAGCAAGCCGTGTGTTCAAACCAGCCAGCCAAAGGGAAGTAACGTATATCGCTTGTTATTATAACCTCATTGTACCTGTTGTAACTAAGGTTGATGTGCATGTGTGTGTGTGTTTTTTAATAAACTGTTCCAATTGTTTTAAAAGAATTGTCTCACTGTCAAATTTAATGCCAGAGATTTAGAAATGTTACAATTGGTGGAGAATGCAGGCAACTGTCGAGACAGCTTTTTGATGATTCTTTTGAACAATTGGAAATCTCGGGAGTTGCGATTCTAAACTGTGTTGCGAAATATAGCTTGAAACGATTAAACGGATCGGGAGAAATTGAGTCTTAAGGAGCGGTCATCTTGATAGTTGTAACTGTTTAAGTGGGGTGGGTTGTAACTGATTAAGTGGGGACCCACCAGTAGTTATATTCAAAAGACACAGGATGAAGGGATCGGTCATGGACAGAAAGCCAATAATAAAAAGTAATGTTGAGCTAGTTTATCAGGAGAAGTTGTCCAAAAAGTTCCCGATACAAGACATAGAAGAGTTAAGGGCACAGGCACGACACATAACGAGGGTCAACTTGCGTCGTTTGGGGAGATGGTGAAACTTATCCAGGAGAGGGCAGATAAGGGAGAGCTAAGGTCAAAACGGGCGAACAGTCTCATGGCATTCAGCGCATTTTATTGTGCCCGGAGAAATGAGGAATTAATGAGACAGGACACCAAAGTGATACAAGATTTGAAAGAATTGCAAGTAAAAGAGATTCAACTAAAAGAGAGATTGAAGGTATAAAGCAACAAAAGGAAGAAGGCGTCCAACTTGTGAAGCAGTTAAAAGAGGGAGAAATACAGCATTTAAGACAGAAAATTGGTCAATTAAACCACAGTATTAAGCAATTAGAAAGAGGGGCCGAACAGGCAGCTTCATTGCTACAACAACAAAGTCTCTCAAACTTAAATGCCACAGCAGCCGTTGATGAAGAAAATGAAAACTAATTAGAGTTAAAAAATATATAAATTGGAAAACTTGAGACTCCAGCAAGAGATAGAAGATGCTAGGGGAGCATTAAGGGAAGTAATTAAGAAGCCACATAGGGAGGCAGATCACTCCCAGTGCCAACTAGAAATAGCGAGGCTAAAAAGTAAGTTAGGGGAGCAGCAGGCCCTGGTATCGGCAGTAACACAGGGAGCCATAACAGAGACAGCAGAAGGGGACGGAGAAGGAAGTCAGTATAATCCCCAAGAGAGTGGTGTAGAATGTGATATCTTGGAGACACAAGAGCCAATCATAGCCGTAGTAACCACTGCTTCACAACGTAATGCGCACGGCCACATCACCAGTAACCATACCGACTCATGGCCCATATCTGATGCTGACGCCATGGCGTGTAGCCACGAGTTGGGTCCCATTAATGATGGGGACGTACCACTGGAAGTTAATAGGAGGTGCGCAAGTTTCAGGAGGCCTCACCCTGAGTTGGAAGAGAGAGACTTAACACGAGTTGTGGCAAAACAGATACACCGCTTTGAGTGCTGTTGAGGGGGATGACTCATCAGGGAAGAGCAGCAGCAGCCAAGTTCATGGCACCGTGGGTGGCTCTGCTGCACGGGAGGGCAGGAAAAAGAGTGGGAGAGCGATAGTGATAGGGGATTCGATTGTAAGGGGAATAGATAGGCGTTTCTGCTGCCGCAACCGAAACTCCAGGATGGTATGTTGCCTCCCTGGTGCAAGGGTCAAGGATGTCTCTGAGCGGGTGCAGGACATTCTGAAAAGGGAGGGTGAACAGTCAGTTGTTGTGGTACATATACGTACCAACGATATAGGTAAAAAATGGAATGAGTTCCTACGAGGCGAATTTAGGGAGCTAGGAGCTAAATTAAAAAGTAGGACCTCAAAAGTAGTAATCTCAGGATTGCTACCATGCCACGTGCTAGTCATAGTAGGAATCGCAGGATAGCTCAGATGAATACGTAGCTTGAGGAGTGGTGCAGAAGAGAGGGATTCAAATTCCTGGGACGTTGGAACCGGTTCTGGGGGGTGGGACCAGTACAAACCGGACGGTCTGCACCTGGGCAGGACCGGAACCAATGTCATGGGCAAGTGCTGTTGGGGAGGACTTAAACTAATATGGCAGGGGAATGGGAACCTATGCAGGGAGACAGAGGGAAATAAAAAGGAGGCAGAAGCAAAAGATAGAAAGGAGAATAATAAAAGTGGAGGGAAGAGAAACCCAAGGCAAAAAACAAAAAGGGCCACATTACAGCAAAGTGTGTTAGAAAAACAAGCCTGAAGGCTCTGTGCCTCAATGCGAGGAGTATTCGCAGTAAAGTGGACTTAACTGCGTAGATAGCAGTTAACGGATATGATGTAATTGGCATCACGGAGACATGGCTCCAGGGTGAGCAAGGCTGGGAACTCAACATCCAAGGGTATTCAACATTTAGGAAGGATGGATAGACAGAAAGGAAAAGGAGGCGGGGTGGCGTTGCTGGTTAAAGAGGAAAGTAATGCAATGGTAAGGAGAGACATTAGCCTGGATGAAGTGAAATCGGTATGGGTGGAGCTGTGGAATACCAAAGGGCAGAAAATGCTAATAGGAGTTGTGTACAGACCACCAAACAGTAGTAGTGAGGTTGGGAACAGCATCAAACAAGAAATAAGGGATGTGTGCAATAAAGGTACAGCAGTTATCATGGGCAACTTTAATCGACATATTGATTGGGCTAACCAAACTGGTAGCAATGCAGTGGAGGAGGATTTCCTGGAGTGTATTAGCGATGGTTTTCTAGACCAATATGTCGAGGAACCAACTAGAGAACTGGCCATCCTAGACTGGATGATGTGTAATGAGAAGGAACTAATTAACAATCTTGTTATGCGAGGCCCCTTGGGGAAGAGTGACCATATTATGGTAGAATTCTTTATTAAGATGGAGAGTGACACAGTTAATTCAAAAACTAGAGTCCTGAACTTAAGGAAAGGTAACTTTGATGGTATGAGGCGTGAATTGGCTAGAATAGACTGGCAAATGATACTTAAAGGGTTGACAGTGGATAGGCAATGGCAAATATTTAAAGATCACATGGATGAACTTCAACAATTGTACATCCCTGTCTGGAGTAAAAATAAAATGGGGAAGGTGGCTCAATCGTGGCTAACAAGGGAAATTGTTAAATCCAAAGAAGTGGCATATAAATTGGCCAGAAAAAGCAGCAAACTTGAGGACTGGAAGAAATTTAGAATTCAGCAGATGAAGACAAAGGGTTTGATTAGGAGGGGGGAAATAGAGTACAAGAGGAAGCTTGCCAGGAACTTAAAATTGACTGCAAAAGCTTCTATAGATATGTGAAGAGAAAAAGATTAGTGAAGACAAATGTAAGTCCCTTGCGGATTCAGGTGACTTTATAATGGGGAACAAAGAAATGGCAGATCAATTGAACAAATACTTCGGTTCTGTCTTCACGAAGGAAGACACAAATAACCTTCCGGAAGTACTAGGGAACTGAGGGTCTAGTGAGAAGGAGGAACTGAAGGATATTCTTATTAGGTGGGAAATTGTGTTAGGGAAATTGATGGGATTGAAGGCCGATAAATCCCTGGGGCCTGATAGTCTGCATCCCAGAGTACTTAAGGAAGTGGCCCTAGAAATAGTGGATGCATTGGTGATCATTTTCCAACACTCTATCGATTCTGGATCAATTCCTATGGACTGGAGGATAGCTAATGTAACATCACTTTTTTAAAAAGGAGGGAGAGAGAAAACGGGTAAATATAGACCGGTTAGCCTGACATCAGTAGTGGGGAAAATGTTGGAATCAATCATTAAGGATGAAATAGCAACGCATTTGGAAAGCAGTGACAGGATCGGTCCAATTCAGCATGGATTTATGAAAGGGAAATCATGCATGATGAATCTTCTGGAGTTTATTGAGGATGTAACTAGCAGAGTGGGCAAGGGAGAACCAGTGGATGTGGTATATTTGGACTTTCAAAGGCTTTTGACAAGGTCCCACACAAGAGATTGATGTGCAAAATCAAAGCACATGGTATTGGGGGTAATGTACTGACATGGATAGAGAAGTAGTTGGCAGATCGGAAGCAGAGAGTCGGGATAAATGGGTCTTTTTCAGAATGGCAGGCACTGACTAGTGGAGTGCCGCAGGGTCAGTGCTGGGACCCCAGCTCTTTACAATATACATTAATGATTTAGATGAAGGAATTGAGTGTAATATTTCCAAGTTTGCAGATGACACTAAACTGGGTGGCGGTGTGAGCTGTGTGGAGGACGCTAAGAGGCTGCAGGGTGACTTGGACAGGTTAGGTGAGTGGGCAAATGCATGGCAGATGCAGTATAATGTGGATAAATGTGAGGTTATCCACTTTGGGGGCAAAAACACAAAGGCAGAATATTATCTGAATGGTGACAGATTAGGAAAAGGAGAGAAGCAACGAGACCTGGATGTTATGGTTCATCAGTCATTGAAAGTTGGCATGCAGGCACAGCAGGCAGTCAAGAAGGCAAATGGTATGTTGGCCTTCATAGCTAGGGGTTTTGAGTATAGGAGCAGGGAGGTCTTACTGCAGTTGTACAGGGCCTTAGTGAGGCCTCACCTGGAATATTGTGTTCAGTTTTGGTCTCCTAATCTGAGGAAGAGCGTTCTTGCTATTGAGGGAGTGCAGCAAAGGTTCACCAGACTGATTCCAGGGATGGCTGGACTGACATATGAGGAGAGACTGGATCAACTGGGCCTTAATACACTGGAGTTTAGAAGGATGAGAGGGGATCTCATAGAAACGAATAAGATTCTTACAGGACTGGACAGGTTAGATGCGGGAAGAATGTTCCCGATGTTGGGGAAGTCCAGAACCAGGGGACATAGTCTTAGGATAAGGGGTAGGCCATTTAGGACTGAGATGAGGAGAAACTTCTTCATTCAGAGTTGTTAACCTGTGGAATTCCCTGCTGCAGAGAGTTGTTGATGCCAGTTAGAAAACATAGAAACATAGAAAATAGGTGCAGGAGTAGGCCATTCGGCCCTGCTAGCCTGCACCGCCATTCAATGAGTTCATGGCTGAACATGCAACTTCAGTACCCAATTCCTGCTTTCTCACCATACCCCTTGATTCCCCTAGTAGTAAGGACTTCATCTGACTCCTTTTTGAATATATTTAGTGAATTGGCCTCAACAACTTTCTGTGGTAGAGAATTCCACAGGTTCACCACTCTCTGGGTGAAGAAATTCCTCCTCATCTCGGTCCTAATGGCTTCCCCCTTATCCTTAGACTGTGTCCCCTGGTTCTGGACTTCCCCAACATTGGGAACATTCTTCCTGCATCTAACCTGTCTAACCCCGTCAGAATTTTAAACGTTTCTATGAGGTCCCCTCTCATTCTTCTGAACTCCAGTGAATACAAGCCCAGTTGATCCAGTCTTTCTTGATAGGTCAGTCCCGCCATCCCGGGAATCAGTCTGGTGAACCTTCGCTGCACTCCCTCAATAGCAAGAATGTCCTTCCTCAGGTTAGGAGACCAAAACTGTACACAATACTCCAGGTGTGGCCTCACCAAGGCCCTGTACAATTGTAGCAACACCTCCCTGCCCTTGTACTCAAATCCCCTCGCTATGAAGGCCAACATGCCATTTGCTTTCTTAACCGCCTGCTGTACCTGCATGCCAACCTTCAATGACTGATGTACCATGACACCCAGGTCTCTTTGCACCTCCCCTTTTCCTAATCTGTCACCATTCAGATAATAGTCTGTCTCTCTGTTTTTACCACCAAAGTGGATAACCTCACATTTATCCACATTATACTTCATCTGCCATGCATTTGCCCACTCACCTAACCTATCCAAGTCGCTCTGCAGCCTCATAGAATCCTCCTTGCAGCTCACACTGCCACCCAACTTAGTGTCATCCGCAAATTTGGAGATACTACATTTAATCCCCTCGTCTAAATCATTAATGTACAGTGTAAACAGCTGGGGCCCCAGCACAGAACCTTGCGGTACCCCACTAGTCACTGCCTGCCATTCTGAAAAGTCCCCATTTACTCCTACTCTTTGCTTCCTGTCTGACAACCAGTTCTCAATCCATGTTAGCACACTACCCCCAATCCCATGTGCTTTAACTTTGCACATTAATCTCTTGTGTGGGACCTTGTCGAAAGCCTTCTGAAAGTCCAATTATACCACATCGACTGGTTCTCCCTTGTCCACTCTACTGGAAACATCCTCAAAAAATTCCAGAAGATTTGTCAAGCATGATTTCCCTTTCACAAATCCATGCTGACTTGGACCTATCATATTACCTCTTTCCAAATGCACTGCTATGACATCCTTAATAATTGATTCCATCATTTTACCCACTACCGATGTCAGGCTGACCGGTCTGTAATTCCCTGTTTTCTCTCTCCCTCCTTTTTTAAAAAGTGGGGTTACATTGGCTACCCTCCACTCCATAGGAACTGATCCAGAGTCAATGGAATGTTGGAAAATGACTGTCAATGCATCCACTATTTCCAAGGCCACCTCCTTAAGTACTCTGGGATGCAGTCCATCAGGCCCTGGGGATTTATCGGCCTTCAATCCCATCAATTTCCCCAACACAATTTCCCGACTAATAAGGATTTCCCTCAGTTCCTCCTCCTTACTAGACCCTCCGACCCCTTTTATATCCGGAAGGTTGTTTGTGTCCTCCTCAGTGAATACCGAACCAAAGTACTTGTTCAATTGGTCCGCCATTTTTTTGTTCCCCGTTATGACTTCCCCTGATTCTGACTGCAGGGGACCTACGTTTGTCTTTACTAACCTTTTTCTCTTTACATACCTATAGAAATTGGATATATTCAAGAGGGAGTTAGATATGGTCCTTACGGCTTAAGGGATCAAGGGGTATGGAGAGAAAGCGGGAAAGGGGTACTGAGGGAATGTTCAGCCATGATCTTATTGAATGGTGGTGCAGGCTCGAAGGGCCGAATGGCCTACTCCTGCACCTATTTTCTATGTTTATGTTTCTATGAGTCCTCTTCTTGGCTTGTTCCACTTTCCTAAAAGATAATCTGCCAGATGCAGCCCTCCAGCCTGGCGCAGCGGCCGATGTGGTCATGAACGAGACCCTAAACCATTTAGGGATGCAAAACTTGAACTTAGTGGCTCTGCTTAATCAGACCAAGCAGCGCCCAGAAGAGACGCCAAGAGCCTTCAGTAATTGCCTGTACGATATCTATCAACGTACGCAGAACCAGACACCCACAAATGCTACAGTAGGAAAGAATCAGGAACAATTTAAACCGATGTTCCTGACCCAACTCCGCCCTTTAGTTAAAACCACCCTGGGAATAGCCATGAGGCCCACCAATCAGTGGACAGATATAGGGACCAGCGTTCAAAGAGCCTGGGAGATGGTAAAAGACCAGTTAAAGGGGAAGTCACCATCTACGGTAAATAAGCCAGTGTCAATGGTGGAGGGATCTCGAAACTACCCCTTTAAGGGACAGTGCTTTAATTGTAAGAAGGTAGGCCACCGAGCAAAAGACTGCAGCAGACCCAGACCAGCACCGAACCATGTTGCAATGCATAGATACCTCCCGAGGGACGAATCCAAGCCCTCTGGGACAGATCAACGATTGGATCAATTGATAACCCTCATACAAACCCAAATTGCCATAGGGAGGATGCAAAATCATTTACCGGTGCACGCAATCGCCGATGCACTCTCATTAGAGAGACCCATTCCAGGATCGACTGGCTTCGGCCCCCAAAGATTGGTCGGAAGTGCGGTTCCGACATGATGGTAGACCAGTAGTCCTTCTTGTCTTAAAAGGGGGCAGGCAGCAGATTATGCTTATCGATACCGGCTCAGCTGTTACCATCATCCCCACCCCATACCCTGAACGCCATGTGGCGGCGGGCAAGGGTTGTATGACCCTTAAAGGGTTTAACGGTGACACAACCACCGTGTATACAGGGAAGGCCACTGAACTTCAGTTGGGAAGCCTCACCTGTAAGGTCCCGGCACCTATGCTGATGACCAGCCCCGACGGAAGGGGAATTGTAGGGACTGATGTATTGGATCAGTATGGTGCGGTGATAGATTATAATCAGGACTGTGTTTGGATGGGATTGAGAGATAAGGCAGGAGTGATAGAAATTTCAGATGCTCACTCGGTTTTTGCAATTAAAAAGCCATCTAAGTATGACCCTCCGGGGAGCGAAATTGAAGCTGTGGCAAAACTAATTCAGGAACACAACCGGTGTTTGCCACATGCAAGCATGACTGTGGAAAAATGGCAGGCGAAGAATCTATTGAGGGACCACCTACTCATTCACTAAACAGTACCCCATCCCAAGGGAGAGTTACCCCAATATCCAAGACACCATAAAATCCCGAGTCGAGCAGGGTGTTCTTAGGACAGGCACTTTCACGACCAATTCACCCGCATGGCCGGTTAAAAAGCCTGATAGCAGCTGGCGACTGACTATTGATTACAAAAAGTTAAATTCTGTAACACCAGCCTGCTCACGGTAGTAAGAGAAACTCCAATCATATTATCTCAAATTCCTGCTGGTTACAAATACTTCTCGACCCTCGACATCGCCAATGGATTCTGGAGTATCCCTGTTAAAGGGGAAGACCAGTACAAATTCGCGTTCACATTTGAGGACCAGAGCTACACCTGGACATGCTTGCCTCAGGGGTTCCACAATGCCCCCACGATATTCCACAAAAAAATGGCTGCAATTTTAAAAGACTTTTCCCACCTTATCTGCTTGCTGCAGTACGTAGACGACCTATTGCTGGCAACCGACAGCATGGAGGAGTATCTGTCCCTTTTGCACGAAATTTTGACATTGTTGGCTCAGGCGGGACTAAAGGTAAATCCCCATAAGGCTCAATGAGTAAAAGAACGGGTCACCTTTTTAGGAGTGTCCATTTCTCCAGAGGGATCATCCTGTGACTCTCACAAGGTGAAGATAGTACAGCGACTGCCATTACCCATTTCAAAAACAGCCCTACGATCATTCGTTGGTTTGGTGGGGTACCAAAGGAACTTTATCCCAGGCTTTGCAGAGTGTGCAAAGCCCCTGTATGATTTACTAAAACTGCAGGGTGATGACATACGCCCGGCATGGACTGATACCCACACCCAGTCTGGATCTAAATTAAAAACTGCAGTGATACAGGCCGCATGTCTGATCCCTCCTGATCCCACGCAGCGCTTCCATTTGGAGGTCGGGGCCACAGAGCAAAGCTTCACTGCAGTGCTGTGCCAAATGTGAGCTGATCGACTGCAGCCCATTGCATATGCGTCTCGAATCCTGCAGGAGGCAGAAAAGATGTATACCGCATGCGAGCACCACCTACTGGCCTTCTTCTGGTCGGTACATCACTTTACCTTTATTACTGGGTCACAGGCTACAATCCTGCACAGCAGACACACAACTTTGAAACTACTGATGAAACCTGGAGATTCGCTAGTTTCCTCACAGCGCCTCAGCAAATGGACATTGGAATTTATGGGAAGAGACATTGATACCATTTCCAAACCCACCACCTTACTGCCACAATTTCTGATCTATGAGGGGAACCTGCATGAATGTCCGTTACCCCTGGTTAACCTTGAGACCCATCCTGTGCAGAAAGAGCCCATGCAGGGTGCCCCAGATATCTACATCGATGGGTCCTCATATCACATTGAGGGATCCCCCACACCGGATATGCTGTGGTATTGCCAGAAAGAACCATCCAGCGAAGATACAACAGACAGTCTTCACAATATGCAGAAATCGCCGCACTTCTAACTGCTGTAAAGGAGACCTCAGATAGACCGGTGAATATTTGGTCCAATAGTGCCTATGCTATGAACACCATGCTCTCCCTGCCCCTATACCACAAAAATGACTATCATACGATAGACGGTAAGGCCCTGGTCCATAGGCCCTGTTTACGCCTGCTCAGGTCATACCTTGAATAGCGATCCCTGCCCTGCTTTATAGGAAAGATAGCAGCCCATAGAAAAGGAGGTCCACATAGTGAGGGAAATTCCAGAGCAGACAGAGCAGCCAAGGACACTGCGATTGATGGGGAGATAGAGAATATAGTTGTTGAGCCCTGCAATGCTGTTAGCAATGCCTCCCCAACAGATCAACTCGATTTAAAATCCCTGCAGCAGCAATACTGGTCAAATGCTGTGGTAAGCGCCTGGCACGAGGATGGCAGACCCCTTCCTCAACCAGCAGCCTGGGCCCCCAATACCAGACTAGCCACTGCCCCTGACTCAGATGAGCAGTTGATGATGTTCAAAAGAAAGCGAAACGCTTGCCCGGTGGTGTGTGTTCCACCAGAGGTGGGTCAGGAACTGCTCTCCCTCTTTCACTCCCACCCCACAGCAGGGCACTATTCGGCCCTGGTAACCTTCTACAAGGTAGCATCCACAGCTTGGTGGCCTTCCCTGAGGGCAACAATCAACCAATACTTGGCACGGTGCCTACTGTGCCTGGAACACACTCCTCTCGCATGCACTAACCGAGCCTTGCTTCAAAGTGCACCCCCACCTCAAGGGTCATGGACTCACCTCCAGATAGACTTCATTGGGCCACTTCCACAGGTACAAGGCAATTTTCAGCATGTCCTAGTGGTGGTGGATCAATTCACTAAATGGATCGAAGCATTCCCCTGCCACTCCAACACCGCAATCACAGCAGCCTAAACACTATTGAATCATGTGTTTTGTAGGTGGGGAGTACCAGTGCAAGTGGGCAGCGATCAAGTTTCACACTTTACCGGTAACATTTTTACCCATCTGCAGGAAATGTTGGGGATAAAACACAAATTACATATAGCTCACCACCCCCAGTCATCCGGAGGGGTCGAAAGGGGAAACAGGACCCTCAAGGTAATGTTAAAAAAATTGTGCGTGGACCACCCCACTCAATGGGCTAACATGCTGCCAATGTGCTTAATGGCAATGAGGCCCACACCTCATAGAACAACAGGGGTCTCCCCATATCAGGCCATGATGGGGAGGCTCATGAGAACACCAGGCCAGTTAACACTAACAGGGATGAGTCCCCTGACAATGAAAACATGTAGTTCCAAGTGGTAGATCACACCGATCAGATCAATCGATTTGTGGCCACCAAATTGAGGAAGTCAAAAGACAAATTAAAAAGTACTTTGAGAAGAAAGTACGTCCCTTTGAATACGAGGTGGGAAACTCAGTAATGATTCCAAATTATGGGAAAAAGCAGCTGCCTTTGAGCCCAGGTGGTGGGGACCGCATAAGATTATAGACCGATTGAACCCCGCGATTTATTTTATTCAGTTACCGGGGGAAAAGGGTGTTAAGTACAAGAAGTGGTTTCACATTAATCAGTTAAAAACTGCCAAATACTGCACTGATCTTGTTTCCCACGGACCATGTTACGGATCCTCGCGATTGTCAGGACGATACCGGCCACGACCGGAGCCGAGGGAAGATGGAGAAGCGGGAGCTGCAGCATGACTCACGGACATCTTCAATCATCAATGTGCTGTGAGAAGCGACGGTGCACTGAAGGTACGGGAAGGGGAGAGTCTCCGCTGGAGATGTGATTGGACTACAGTAAATCCCCTACGTGGCCTACACCTTACGAGGTGAGGACCAAGTCAGGCCATCCACTTTTCTCTCTCTCCCTCTCAATATGACATGTTGACCTTCATAGCGAGGGGATTTGAGTATAGGAGCAGGAAGGTCTTACTGCAGTTGTACAGGGCCTTGGTGAGGCCACACCTTGAATATTGTGTTCAGTTTTGGTCTCCTAATCTGAGGAAGGCCATTCTTGCTATTGAGGGAGTGCAGCGAAGGTTCACCAGACTGATTCCCGGGATGGCAGGACTGACAAATGAAGAAAGACTGGATCGACTAGGCTTATATTCACTGGAATTTAGAAGAATCAGAGGGGATCTCATAGAAACATATAAAATTCTGACGGGACTGGACAGGTTAGATGCAGGAAGAAGGTTCCCGATGTTGGGGAAGTCCAGAACCAGGGATCACAGTCTAAGGATAAGGGGTAAGCCATTTAGGACCGAGATGAGGAGAAACTTCTTCACTCAAAGAATTGTGAACCTGTGGAATTCTCTACCACAGAAAGTTGTTGAGGCCAGTTCGTTAGATATATTCAAAAGGGAGTTAGATGTGGCCCTTACGGCTAAAGGGATCAAGGGGTATGGAGAGAAAGCAGGAAAGGGGTACTGAGGTTGCATGATCAGCCATGAGCATATTGAATGGTGGTGCAGGCTCGAAAGGCTGAATGGCCTACTCCTGCACCTATTTTCTATGTTTCTATTTTTCTATGTAATATGTGAACCCTGAGGAGATAAACCATATGAGGGGTTAATATTTCCCCCTCAAGGTGGGGAGTTTGTAAGAATAAAAGTGTTTATTAATGATTAAAATTGATTCTGTGCATGTATAAATGTTAAAAGTGTAGATTATACGGAAAGGCCTGTTTGTGTTGAAATAAAATGAAAGCCCACAGTTTGCCAGCATGGGCTGAGTTTTGAAAGAAACAAAATGGAAGCCCACAGAGCTACCGTATGGGTTTTGTGTATTGGAAAGCCATTTAACTTAATCAAGAGATGGCTGAGTGTGGCCAGTCAGCCACATGTGTGAGGAGACTCAATATGGAACTGCCCTGGAACCAAGGTCCAATCGTGAGGCTTTTGGAGGGACAATAGTTTTTGAGAGGTATAAAGAACGCAGCAAAAGACTTTTCTCTCTCTCTGCTGGACACACAGCACAAGACCTCCTGTTGAAGACCAGCCAAAACAGCAAGCCGTGTGTTCAAACCAGCCAGCCAAAGGGAAGTAACGTATATCGCTTGTTATTCTAACCTCATTGTATCTGTTGTAACTAAGGTTGATGTGCATGTGTGTGTGTGGTTTTTTAATGAACTGTTCCAATTGTTTTAAAAGAATTGTCTCACTGTCAAATTTAATGCCAGAGATTTAGAAATGTTACAATTGGTGGAGAATGCGGGCAACTGGCGAGACAGCTTTTTGATGATTCTTTTGAACAATTGGAAATCTCGGGAGGTGCGATTCTAAACTGTGTTGCGAAGTATAGCTTGAAACGATTAAACGGATCGGGAGATGCCAGAGATTTAGAAATCTTACAGGAGGGAGGGCTTCAGGTTTTGGGGGCATTGGGACTGGTTCTGGGGGATTTGGGACATATACAAGCCAGACGGGTTGCACCTCAACAGGGCCCAAACAAATATCCTCGCGGGGAGGTTTACGAGTGTTGTTGGGGAGGGTTTAAACTAATTTGGCACCAGGATGTAACATTAGAAAGGGGAAATAATGTGCTCAACGGATTGGGAGAGGCAGAAAGCACTAAAGTAAGAAATAGTAAGGTATTAGGTGGGGTCCTACTAAGAGAATACAGGATGGTCCAAGATGGGTTTGCAGTATATGTATGTGAACGCACAAAGCGTAGTAAACAAGGTAAGTGAGCTGCAGGCACAAATAGCCACATGGGAATACAATGTTGTGGCAATAACTGAGACTTGGCTCAAAAAAGGGCAGGATTATGTATTACATATTCCAGGTTATAAGGTGTTCAGGTAAGATAGGAAAGGAAAGATAGGAGATGGTGTCACAGTATTAGTTAAGGAGAATGTTACAGCGCTGGAGAGGGAGGATGTCCTGGAGGGAGAGAATCTATATCACTAGAGTTAACAAATAATAGATGCATCATTACACTACTAGGTGTATTCTATAAAACACCAACTAGTGGTAAACATATGGAGGAGAAAATTCACAGAGAAATTACAGAGAAAGGCAAGAACTATGAAGTAGTCATCAGGTGAATTTATAATGGGGAACAAAGAAATGGCAGACCATTTGAAGAAATACTTTGGTTCTGTCTTCACTAAGGAAGACACAAATAACCTTCCGGAAATATTAGGGGACCAATGGTCTAGCGAGAAGGAGGAACTAAAGGAAATCCTTATTAGTCAGGAAATTGTGTTAGGGAAATTGATGGGATTGAAGGCCGATAAATCCCCAAGGCCTGATAGTCTGCATTCCAGAGTACTTAAAAATAGTGGATGCATTGGTGATCATTTTCTAACATTCTATAGACTCTGGATCAGTTCCTATGGATTGGAGAGTAGCTAATATAACTCCAGTTTTTAAAACAGGAGGGAGAGAGAAAACAGGGAATTATAGACCAGTTAGCCTGACATCAGTAGTGGGGAAAATGTTGGAATCAATTATTAAAGATGTAATAGCAGCACATTTGGAAAGCAGTAACAGGATCGGTCCAAGTCAGCATGGATTTATGAAAGGGAAATTATGCTTGACAAATCTTCTAGAATTTTTTGAGGATGTAACTAGTAGAGTGGACAACAGAGAACCAGTGGATGTGGTGTATTTGGACTTTCAAGAGGCTTTTGACAAGATCCCATACAAGGGATTAGTGTTCAAAATTAAAGCACATGGTATTGGGGGTAATGTATTGACGTGGATAGAGAACTGGTTGGCAGACAGGAAGCAAAGAGTCGGGATAAACGGGTCCTTTTCAGAATGGCAGGCAGTGACTAGTGGGGTACCGTAAGGTTCAGTGCTGGGACCCCAGCTATTTGCAATACACATTAATGATTTGGACGAAGGAATTAAATGTAATAACTCCAAGTTTGCAGATGAAACTAAGCTGAGTGGCAGTGTGAGCTGTGAGGAGGATGCTAAGAGGTTGTAGGGTGACTTGGACAGGTTAGGTGAGTGAGCAAATGCATAGCAGATGCAGTATAATGTAGATAAATGTGAGATTATCCACTTTGGTGGCAAAAACAGGAAGGCAGAATATTATCTGAATGGTGACAGATTAGGAAAAGGGGAGGTGCAACGAGACCTGGGTGTCATGGTACATCAGTCATTGAAAGTTGGCATGCAGGTACAGCAAGTGGTGAAGAAGGCAAATGGCATGTTGGCCTTCATAGCGAGAGGATTTGAGTAGGAGCAGGGAGGTCTTACTGCAGTTGTACAGGGCCTTGGTGAGGCCACACCTTGAATATTGTTTACAGTTTTGGTCTCCTAATCTGAGGAAGGACATTCTTGCTATTGAGGGAATGCAGCGAAGGTTCACCAGACTGATTCCCAGGATGGCAGGACTGACATATGAAGAAAGACTGGATCGAATAGGCTTATATTCACTGGAATTTAGAAGAATGAGAGGGGATCTCATGGAAACATAAAAATTCTGACAGGATTGGACAGGTTAGATGCAGGAAGATTGTTCCCGATATTGGGGAAGTCCAGAACCAGGGATCACAGTCTAAGGATAAGGGGTAAGCCATTTAAGACCGAGATGAGGAGAAACTTCTTCACTCAGAGAATTGTGAACCTGTGAAATTTTCTACCACAGAAAGTTGTTGAGGCCAGTTTGTTAGATATATTCAAAAGGGAGTTAGATGTGGCCCTTACAACTAAAGGGATCAAGGGGTATGGAGAGAAAGCAAGAATGGCGTACTGAGGTGAATGATCAGCCATGATCATATTGAATGGTGGCGCAGGCTTGAAGGGCCGAATGGCCTACTCCTGCACCTATTTTCCATGTTTCTATGTATTATAATGGGGGACTTGAACTATCCTAATATAGACTGGGATTGTAATGGTGTAAAGGGCAGTGAAGGGGAAGAATTTCTGAAGTGTGTTCTGGAGAACTTTCTTGATCAGTATGTTTCCGGCCCGACGAGGGAGGAGGCATTGCTGGTTCTGGTTCTGGGGGATGAGGTGAGTCAAGTGGAGCAAGTGTCAGTAGGGGAACATTTAGGGAACAGAGATCATAGTATCATAAGGTTTAGATTATCTATGGAAAATGTAAGATTTCTCAAAATTCACAGATCCCGCAATGCTTGAAGAAACCCTAAGGAGAATAACTTTAGACTCTTTTAAACAAGCTTTGGGACGGTAAAATACATGCTGGGCCTAAGAGAGGGAGATTGAAGGTCGAAAACCAAGGTTAAAGGTGCATGTTGGGCCTGTAAAGGGAAAAATGCTGCAAACCAGGGGATGGGATCGACCTCTGTAAAGCCAGTTTGGATATTGGAGTTAATCACATTGTCTGGGGGAACTGTTTAACCTCAGTCAGCCCCCTAAAAGACATTAACATTTCCAACAATCCACCCACGGAAGAGCAGTCCCACACCCTAATCACAGGACCCAATAAACGCATGCATCATTCGAATCACCTCTCCAACCTGCAGAGAAATCTCAGACCCAGACAGGCAACTCAACTTTAACAATAGCTGGGAGCACATCAACTCATCACTAGTGAGTGCAGCAGTCCCGAAAACATTTTCGCAACATTGGCACATTTTAATCAGGTTACCGTTGACGAGCCCGCCAAAAATTAAGCAAAGAACGGGGATCGATTTGGCGCGCAGATTAGAAGGCCTCTCAAGGTATAATTGAGAGCCTGTCTCACAGTCAAGTCAGTCAAGGCAAGTCAAGACGGGGCAGTTAAAAGTCGAGACGGTGCAGTTAAGAGTTCTACAGTGCACCCAAGTTCAGTGACATCTTCAAACAGCTTCAGTGGCCCAGAGCATCATCGGACACATCGCGACAACAAGAGCCTTACGAAACTACCAACAAAGCATTACCATCAACCAACTTGGCAATACTGAGCCACCACGACCGACAAATTTCGGCAAAAAACCAACTCGGGAGAAACCCAGAGATTTGAAAGTTTTCCAGTCTGTTCCTGACCTGCCAGCGGGTAAATCCTTACCTAAAGTAACTCAAAACCCAATCTCTGCAAGAAGAAAAGTGGGTACTTACCCCATACATCCAACACGCGCACTACCGCATCAGCGGACTCACCCCAACTGAAGGAGAACGCAGTAAGAGGTCTTCTACCACGTTCGGGGTACGACAGGCAGAACCTACGGAATCCAGCGAACCCTGAAATCCAAAGGAAGGATCGGTAAGCATTATCCCTGGTACCCTAGAGTTCAACTTAGCTAGAGAGAGGAATTGCGGGGTGGAAGGTATTTTCTGCTGTATCTTCCTTGCCTATATTAAAGTGTTCCCCATTTTAGAGAGTGTAAGATTTTGACAGTGCATCATAATATTGTATTTTATTTCTCGAATAAAACCAAAAGTTTCTTGCACCAAAAACCAGTTGCCTGCTGCACTTTTGTCACATCCCCAAATAAATCCGAGGTCTAGAATCGAGGGAGTGGGAGCGATTCGAACCACTCAGAAAGTCAGAGGTGAAGCTGATCCACACACCACCTCTTACAAAAAGGACAGGGAGCAATCTGGAGTAAAAATGTTTAACTGGGGGAAGGCCAATTTCAG
Organism: Pristiophorus japonicus; assembly: GCF_044704955.1. Classification (NCBI taxonomy): domain Eukaryota; kingdom Metazoa; phylum Chordata; class Chondrichthyes; family Pristiophoridae; genus Pristiophorus; species Pristiophorus japonicus. Next base: position 5,724,482 of record NC_091987.1, read on the forward strand.
TGGGATGAAATCTGGCCCGGGTAAACTGGAATCAAAGCTTGGCAGGCAAAAGTGTAGCGGAACAATGGGCTGCCTTTAAGGAGGACATCGTTCATATCACAGTTGAGGTACATTCCCACGAGGGGGAAAGGTAGAGCAACTAAAGTCAGAGAGCTTCATGGATGACAAAACAGATGGAGAATATGATGAAGCAGAAAAGGAACACGTGTGACATGTCAGGTTGCAAATACATCTGAGAATCAGGCTATATATAGAAAGATCAGAGGAGGTGAAAAAGAAAATAAGAGGGGCAAAGAGAGGGTATGAGAATAGAATGGCCGCCAACATAAAAGGTAATCTAAAAATCTTCTATAGGCCTATAAATAGTAAACAGGTAGTAAGGGGAGGGATGGGGCTGATTAGGGACTAAAAAGGAGACCTATGCGTGGAGACAGAGGGTATGGCTGAGGTACTAAATGATTACTTTGCATCTGTCTTCACCAAAAGGATGCAGACAGACATAGTGAAGGAGCAGGTAGTGGACACACTTGATAGGATAAAAATTGATAAGAGGTATTAGAAATGCTGGCTGTACTTAAAGTAGATAAATCACCAGGAGCAGATGGGATGCACCCGAAGATGCTGAGGGAATGGAGGGCGGAAATCGCGGAGATACTGGCCATAATATTCCAATCCTCCATAGATAAGGGGGTGGTGCCAGAGGACTAGAGAATTGCAAACGTTACACCATTGTTCAAAACAGGGTGTGAAGATAATATGTTCAGAATAACTGTAAGCTCAAACTGGTGTGACCTTAGTCTCTTTAATCAAACTCCAGAGTGCCAAAGCAGCATGGCAGACAACCTTTTATACTTGCTTGCACGAGGTGTGCAGGTGACCCTTGGGTCTCCAACAGGTGCGCCCCCTGGTGGAAAGTCTTACACTATTATAAAGTTTACATACATAACATCACCTCCCCCCCCCCCAAAGTCTTAGCTACGTTATTTACAAGTTGAGACGATCTGGGGCTCTTCGTTCCCGGGTTGATCACCTGAGTTGAAGTCCTGGCATGGGTGAGTTGGTCGGATCATTACTGCTCTGCAGTGTGGCTGGTCTGATCGGACTGTCGGGCATGGTGGGTTCATCCTCGTGGTTGACAGCAAGGTCAATTGCTGGTTGGGTGTGTTGGTGGAGCAATGATGGTAATGTCCTCTTCAAACTGTTCTTGGTTGTCAGTGAATCGCCGTTTGGTCTGATCCAAGTGCTTTCTGCACATTTGTCCATTCAGAAGTTTGACAACAAACACTCTATTCCCCTCCTTGGCTAAAACAGTGCCAGCAACCCATTTGGGACCATGACCATAATTAAGAACAAACACAGGGTCATTAACTTCAATGTCACGTGTTACAGCCACGCGATCGTGGTATATGTTATGTCGGTGACACCGGGTTTCTACATGATCATTGAGATCCGGGTGGACTAAGGAGAGCCTGGTTTTGAGCGCTCTCTTCATTAACAATTCAGCCGGGGCAACCCCGGTAAGCACGTGGGGTCACGTCCGGTAGCTGAGCAGAATCCGGGATAACCCTCTGCTTGATGGTTTGGACTGCCCGTTCCACTTGACCATTGGATGTGGACTTAAACGGGGCAGACCTGACATGTTTGATGCTATTGCAAGTCATGAACTCGTTGAACTCCGAGTTGATGAAACATGGTCCATTGTCACTAACAAGGACGTTGGGCAAACCATGGGTGGCGAACATGGCCCGGAGACGTTCAATGGTGGCAGTGGATGTACATGATGACATTATTACACGTTCAATCCATTTAGACTAAGCATCCACTGCTACTAGGAACATCTTTCCTAGAAAGGGGCCAGCGAAATCTCCGTGGACCCTGGACCACAGTTTGGAGGGCCATGACCACAGACTCAGTGGGGCCTCCCTAGGTGCATTGCTCAACTGTGAGCAAGTGTTACATTGGTGTACACATGACTCCAATTCGCAGTCAATGCCGGGCCACCAAACGTGCGACCTGGCGATAGCCTTCATCATGACTATGCCTGGGCGAGTACTGTGTAGGTCGCGTATAAACGTTTCCCTGCCTTTCTTTGGCAAAACCACACGATTCCCCCATAGGAGACAATCCGATTGGATGGACATTTCATCCTTGTGTCGGTAAAACAGCTTCATTTCGTCTTGCATTTCCCCGGGAACAGCCGACCAGCTCCCATTAAGGACACAGCTTTTTATTAGTGATAGCTCAGGATCCTGGCTGGTCCAGGTCCTGATCTGGTGAGCAGTGACGGGTGACCCCTCACTCTCAAAAACATCCATTACAAGAAGCAAGTCTGCGGGCCGCGTCATTTCCACCCCGGTGGTGGGCAATGGTAGACGACTGAGGGGATCAGCACAGTTCTCAGTGCCTGGTGTGTGGCGGATTACCTAGTCATACCCAGATAACGTTAGTGCCCATCTTTGGATGCGGGATGAAGCATTGGTGTTAATACCTTTGCTTTCTGAGAACAGCGAAGTGAGCGGTTTGTGGTCGGTTTCGAGCTCGAACCGGAATCCAAATAGGTATTGGTGCATTTTCTTAACCCCGTTTACGCATGCTAATGCTTCTTTCTCAACCATACTGTAAGCTCTTTCAGCCTTAGATAAACTTCTGGATGCATATGCAAACCGGTTACAGTTTGCCTGACACATTGGCTTGTTGTAACACACAACCGACCCCGTACGAAGATGCATCACAAGCTAGTACTAAATGTTTACACGGGTCATACAATACAAGTAACTTGTTAGACATAGCAGGTTTCTGGCCTTATCGAAGGTTGTCTCTTGAGATTTACCCCAAACCCAGTTGTCACCCTTATGTAGCAATAAATGCAAAGATTCCAGCAAAGTGCTCAACCCGATAGAAAGTTACCAAAATAGTTGAGGAGTCCCAGGAACGAACATAGCTCCATCACATTCTGAGGTCTGGGTGCATTCTTGATGGCCTCCGTCTTGGAGTCCGTGGGTCTGATGCTGTCCGCCGCAATCTTTCTCCCCAAAAATTCAACCTCTGGCGCCAGGAAAATACACTTGGAGCGTTTCAGCCTGAGTCCCACTCTGTCCAGTCGCTTTAGAACCTCTTCCAGGTTGTGCAAGTGATCGGTAGTGTTGCGACCAGTGATCAGGATGTCATCTTGAAACACAATGGTGCGCGGAACCGATTTCAGCAGACTCTCCATGTTCCTCTGGAAGATGGCAGCAGCCGAGCGAATCCCAAAAGGGCATCTGTGGTATATAAACAGTCCGTTGTGTGTGTTGATGCACGTCAATCTTTTCGAAGGTTCAGCCAGCTACTGTGTCATGTAGGCGGAGGTTAGATCCAGCTTGCTAAAAGACTCCCCCCCGCTAACATTGCAAACAGGTCCTTCGCTTTGGGTAGTGGGTACTGGTCCTGTAACGAGACTCGGTCGATCGTCACTTTGTAGTCTCCGCAGATTCTGACCGTCCCATCGCTTTTCAACACCGGATCAATTGGGCTGACCCACTCGTTGAACTCGACTGGCGATATAATTCCCTCTCATTGAAGTCTGTCCAGTTCGATCTCGACTTTCTCCCACATCATATATGGAACCGCTCGGGCCTTGTGATGAACGGGCCGTGCATCAGGCACTTTGGCACCTGTGAAGTTGCCGATGCCTGGCTCAAATAGCGATGGAAATTTGTTTAGCACTTGAGTGCATGAGGCGTCACCACCGAAGACAGCGCTTTGATGTCGTCCCAGTTCCATCGAATCTTTCCTAGCCAGCTTCTGCCGAACAGCGTTGGGCCATCGCCTGGTACAATCTATAGTGATAAATCACGCACAGTCCATCGTACGATACCTTCACTGCCGCACTGCCAATGACTGGTATGAGCTTTTTGGTGTAAGTGCGCAGCTTTGTATGAATCGGGCTTAGTTTTGGCCTTTGCGCCTTGTTGCCCAACAGTTTCTCTCAAACCTTCTGGCTCATAATTGACTGACTCGCCCCCATATCCAATTCCATGGAAACTGGAATTCCGTTTAATTTGACTTTCAACATTATCAGAGGGCTTTTGGTGGTGAAGGTGTGTACCCCATACACTTCCTCTTCAGCCTCGGGTTGAGTTGCCTCTCTTACTCGTTCAGCGTGATTCGCGCCGCATCGGTCATCTTCTGCCGACTCTGCCACGTGGTGAGTCGCAGCACGTCTGCACATTCGCTGGAGGTGCCCCATTGTTCCACAGCCCTTGCACACGTAGTGCTTGAATCGACATTGATGGGCTCGATGATTACCCCCGCAGCGTCAACATGGTGTTAATAGATTCGCATTCACGCCCCACAGCGAACTCTGAGTCATCCTAGGTCTGGCCTCTGCAGGCGTGTAGGCCCTGCCATTTACAGTTCTGCCTGCTGAAGGTGTTATTCTATGCACAGTACTTGCCGGCGAGCTTCAATGCAGAGAAGATATCTGCTTAGTGTTATCATTCGTGGACATGAAAGCCTGGGCTATCGTGATGGCCTTGCTCAGATCTAGGGATTCGGCAGACAGCAGCTTGTGAAGAATGACCTCGTGGCCGATTTCAAGCACAAAAAAGACCCCCAACAGTTCCCCCAAAAATCCAGCAAATTCGCACGGTCCCGCAAGGCGTCTTAGGTCGGCGACATAGCTCGCCACGTCCTGGCCCTCAGAGCAATGGCGCGTGTAAAAGCGATACCTGGCCATTAAGATGCTCTCCTTCGGCTTGAGATGTTCCCGAACCAGCGTGCACAACTCTGCATATGTCTTGTCCGTTGGTTTCGTCGGTGCTAGCAGATTTTTGATGAGGGCATATATCGTGGACCCACAAACGATGAGGAGAATCGCCTTGCGCTTGACCGTGTTATTGTCCATATCAAGCTCGTTGGCCATGAAGTACTGGTCAAGACGCTCAATGAAGGCTTCCCAATCATCACCCTCAACAAATCTCTCAAAAATACCAACGGCAGCCATAACCGCGTGAAAGTTCGTGATCTGTTACTCGTCGCCAATTATTATGTTCAGAATAACTCCAGCTCAAACTGGTGTGACCTTAGTCTCTTTACTCAAACTCCAGAGTGCCAAAGCAGCATGGCAGGCAACCTTTTATACTTGCTTGCACGAGGTGTGCAGGTGACTCTTGGCAAGTCTTACACTATTATAAAGTTTACATACATAATAGATAAAACCAGCAACTACAGGCCAGTCATTTTAACCTCAGCAGTGGGGAAGCTGTTAAAAACAGTGATCGGGGACAAAATTAAACAGTCACTTGGATAGTTCTGCCTTCTTAGCACCTTCCTAGCGCAGTAAGTGCCTTCTTAGCGCAGTAGGCAGCGCGTCAGTCTATTTAGAAGAATAAGAGGGGATCGCATAGAAACATATAAAATTCTGAAGGGACTGGACAGGTTAGATGCAGGAAGAATGTTCCCGATGTTAGGGAAGTCCAGAACCAGGAGTCACAGTCTAAGGATAAGGGGTAAGCCATTTAGGACCGAGATGAGGAAAAACTTCTTCACTCAGAGAATTGTTAACCTGTGGAATTCTCAACACAGAAAGTTGTTGAGGACAGTTCGTTAGATATATGCAAAAGGGAGTTAGATATGGCCCTTACGGCTAAAGGGATCAAAGGGTATGGCGAGAAAGCAGGAATGGGGTACTGAAGTTGAATGATCAGCCATGATCATATTGAATGGCGGTGCAGGCTCGAAGGGCCGAATGGCCTACTCCTGCACCTATTTTCTATGTTTCTATGATTCTATGTGTGGATTAATTATGGAAAGCCAGCACGGATTTGTTAAATGCAAATCATGTTTAACCAACTTGATCGAGTTTTTTGATGAGGTAACAGAGAGGGTTGATGAGGGTAATGCGGTTGATGTGTACATGGATTTCCAAAAGGCATTTGATAAAGTGCCACATAACAGGCTTGTCAGCAAAGTTGAAGCCCATGGAATAAAAGGGACAGTGGCAGCATGGATACGGAATTGGCTCAGTGACAGGAAACAGAGAGTAGTGTGAACGGTTGTTGTTCAGACTGGAGGAAGGTATACAGTGGTATTCCCCCGGGGTCGGTACTGGGACCACTACTTTTCTTGATGTATATTAATGACTTGAACTTGGGTGTACAGGGCACAATTTAAAATTTTTAGATGACACAAAACTTGGAAGTATAGTGAACAGTGAGGAGGAGGGTGGTAGACTTCAAGAGGACATAGACAGCCTGCTGGAATGGGCGGGCACGGGGCAGGTGAAATTTAACGCAGAAAAGTGCGAAGTGATACATTTTGGTGGAAAAAAATGAGGCGAGGAAATATAAACTAAAGGACACAATTCTAAAGGGGGTGCACGAACAGAGAATTGGGATTATATGTGCACAAATTATTGAAGGTGGCAGGGCAGGTTGAGAAAGCGGTTAAAAAAGCTTATGGGATCCTGGGCTTCATAAATAGAGGCATAGAGTGTAAAAGCAAGGAAGTTATGATGAACTTTTATAAAACACTGGTTTGGCCTCAACTGGAGTATTGTGTCCAATTCTGGGCACCGCAGTTTAGGAAGGATATGAAGGCCTTAGAGAGGGTGCAGAAAAGATTTACGAGAATGGTTCCAGGGATGAGGGACTTCAGTTACGTGGACAGACTGGAGAAGCTGGGATTGTTCTCCTTGGAGCAGAGAAGGTTGAGAGGAGATTTGATCGAGGTGTTCAAAATCATGAGGGGTCTAGACAGAGCAGATAAAGAGAAACTGTTCCCATTGGTGGAAGGGTGGAGAACCAGAGGACACAGATTTAAGGTGATTGGCAGAAGAACTAGAGGCGACATGAGGAAAAAAGAATTTACGCAGCGAGTGGTTAGGATCTGTAATGCGCTGCCCGAGAGAGTGGTGGATGCAGACTCAATCACGGTTTCCAAAAGGGAATTGGATAAGTACCTGAAAGAAAATAATTTGCCGGGCTACGGAGAAAGGGCGGGAGAGTGGCACAAACTAAGGTACTCTTGCAGAGAGCCGGCACGGGCTTGAAGGGCCGAATGGCCTCCTCCCGTGCTGTAACCATTCTATGATACTACGAACAATTTGTGAAGGAGCTAAACTCTGATGGGAGATCATGAGGTCGATAATGTGATGGAAATTGTTGCAGTGATTCAAGCACCAAAGCCACGTGTTGCAGTGTGTAAAGCCCATAAAGGCTCCAAGTTCAATGCAAATGAGTTGGAAGCGTCATGATACGCTGGAATCCCAGATCAGAACTGCAGATACTGAGCACCTATTCAAAATGCACCTCCGGAAAAACTTATTGCTGATCTTCTCACATCGCAGGGACTCTTTCTGCCCATACTTATCGCCTCGTCATGTACATCACATCATGTACATTGCACTGAGAGAGCAACCAAAGCATTTCAATTAGCTTGCATCATATTACACTGTGAGCCAGCTCACAGTGTACAGACACACCAGTATCTCATGCTCATTCCTGGTTACACTCCACACTGTGATCCCTGAAAATCAGGGTATGGGGACCTGAGGGAGGGGATCAGTGGGAATGTGTGTGTGTGTGTGTGTGTGTGTGTGAGTGTGTGTGTGTGAGTGTGTGTGTGAGTGTGAGAGAGTGTGTGAGTGTGAGTGTGAGTGTGTGTGTGTGTGAGTGTGTGAGTGTGTGTGTGAGTGTGTGTGTGTGAGTGTGTGAGTGTGTGTGTGTGTGTGTGTGTGTGTGTGAGAGTGTGTGAGTGTGTGTGTGTGAGTGTGTGTGTGTGTGTGTGAGAGTGTGTGAGTGTGTGTGTGAGAGTGTGTGAGTGTGTGTGTGAGTGTGTGTGTGTGTGTGTGTGTGTGTGAGTGTGTGTGAGTGTGTGTGTGTGAGTGTGTGTGTGTGTGTGTGAGTGTGTGAGTGTGTGAGTGTGTGTGTGTGTGTGTGTGTGTGTGTGTGTGTGATAGAGAATTCAAAATCAAGCCACAGAACCGTCCAAACTGGGCCGATGTGGGAATTTTTAACGTAACGGGGATTCTGAATAAAACAGATGGAAAAGCCTGGACAGGCCCCGGACAAAGAAACAGCTAACATTCATTGCCTATAATGGCACCTATTGGGTGTGTGGCCACAAGGCCTACCCTTGGCTGCCCCAGAATTGGACGGGATCCTGCTATTTAGCCTACATTGTGCCTTATATGTATCATATAGAGTCACTGTCGGAACATTTACACCGTCCGAAGAGAGCTATCACAGAAACAGAGAGGTTCTTTGCCATTCTGATCCCTGGGTATGGGACCGCCAAACTGGCAAGGGAATCCATTAACATGGCCTCCGTTGTGGAACGGGTAGCCAATGATTACTCAGAGGCCCTAGTTAAAATCAATGCAGAAATGGTAGCAATCCGCACAGTAGCCCTACAGAATAGACTGGCCCTTGACTATATCCTGGCTGAAAAGGGAGGTACTTGCACCCTACTCGGAACTGAGTGTTGCACATATATCCCAGATAGCTCCGAAGAAATGACCCACTTAGCGGAGCATATCCAAAAGGAGGTAGAAAAACTTAAGCAACCCCCATCATTCACTTTGTGGAGTGGAGCCACTGAATGGCTAGGTTCAATAGGAACTTCATTGGTGGAAGGTTTAATTCTATTTGTTGTAATTATTTTACTTTTATATTGTTTGTTTATGTTGATTAAATGTTGTTGTGACCAGGCGGCTGTAGCTGCTGTCCCGCAGGTGAGACCTTGCAGGTCCCAGCAGACCGTCTGTACGTGGCACAGGGGTATGTTATGCTTAAGGGAAGGTTGTTCACTGGTTGAATTAAGATATTGATTTGGATTAAATTGGAATAAGGTTAATTAACCTACTAAAACCAGACTTCCATTGTGGCCACGATGGAACTCGGGTTGGTGTAAATTTGTGTGGAAGCTACTAGTCCGGACATGTGGCGAAACACATCAACAAATTTTGGAAGGAAACTCTATTAACATGTATGAAATTATTTTGTAGAATGTTTAACCAGTGATACCTGAAGTTTTATGATTCAGTTTGTGAAAGAATTAAAGGGGGGATTGATAGAGAATTCAAACAGGCTGCATTTAGACAGGCTGTGAAAATTCACAGACAACAAGTCAGAGATGCTACATGCATTTCAGCATGTTGCATTAAGGCATCAATCAACTTGACATTTTAGGACCCTTGGGTAGTGAGCCAATAAGGTCAAAGAAGGCGAGTTCTTTTCTGTAAATTGATCCAGGCATAAATACAGCCATTTTGGCCGTGTGGTTTCAGTAAGACAAAGGAACTGGCAATCAGCCAGCAGTTTGTTGCTCTCTGCCAAGATTAAAAAGTTAAAACTACCATCGGAGTTCGTATTTCATTGAAAATTAAGAGATCTAACAGTGTGTGTGTGTGTGAGTTTGTGAGTGTGTGTGTGAGTGTGTGTGTGTGTGTGAGTGTGTGAGTGTGTGAGTGTGTGTGTGAGAGTGTGTGAGTGCGTGTGTGAGTGTGAGTTTGTGTGTGTTTGTGAGTGTGTGTGTGTGTGAGAGAGTGTGTGAGTGTGTGTGTGTGAGTGTGTGAGTGAGTTTGTGTGAGTGTGTGTGTGTGTGCGTGAGTGAGTGTGTGTGTGAGTGTGAGCGTGAGTGGGTGTGTGTGTGTGTGAGTGTGTGTGAGTTTATGTGTGTGCGTGTGAGTGTGTGTGTGAGTTTGTGTGTATGCGTGTGTGAGTGTATGTGTGTGAGTGTGTGTGAGTGAGTGTGTGTGTGTGTGTGAGTGTGTGTGTGTGTGAGTGTGTGTATGTGTGTGTGTGAGTATGTGTGAGTGTGTGTGAGTGTGTGTGTGTGTGTGTGATAGTGTGTGTGTGAGTGTGTGTGTGTGTGTGTCTGTGTGTGTGTGTGAGAGTGTGTGTGTGTGTGTGTGAGTGTGTGTGTCTGTGTGTGTGTGTGTGTGTGTGAGTGTGTGTGTGTGAGAGTGTGTGTGTGAGAGTGTGTGTGTGTGAGTGTGCGTGTCTGTGTGTGAGTGTGTGTGTCTGTGTGAGTGTGTGTGTCTGTCTGTGTGAGTGTGTCTGTGTGTGTATGAGTGTGTGTGAGTGCGTGTGTGTGTATGAGTGAGTGTGTGTGTGTGTGTCCGTGTGAGTGTGTGTGTCTGTGTGTGTGTGTGTGTCTGTGTGTGTGTGTGTGTGTGTGTCTGTGTGTGTGTGCGTGGTGGGCAGAGGAAACGTTACAATGACACCCTCAAAGCCTCATTGATAAAGTGCAACATCCCCACTGACACCTGGGAGTCCCTGGCCAAAGACCGCCCTCAGTGGAGGAAGTGCATCCGGGAGGGCGCTGAGCACCTCGAGTCTCATCGCCGAGAGCGTGCAGAAAACAAGCGCAGGCAGCGGAAGGAGCGTGCAGCAAACCAGTCCCACCCTCCCCTTCCCTCAACCACTGTCTGTCCCACCACTATCATTCCCATATTGGACTGTACAGTCACTTGTGAACTCACGTTTCGAGTGGAAGCAAGGCTTACTCAATTTTGAGGGACTGCCTATGATGATGATGACCCTATCCTGGGTAAAATGTGAACAGAGCAGGAGTCAAGCCTGGGGTTTTGTGATCTGTGTGTCTCAGCCCCCAGTAACCATAACCCCAATTTTCATCGCCCAACTTTGCTTCCACCACAGTTTCAGCTGCCTGGTCCCTAAGCTCTGTAATTCCTTCCCTAAACCTCTCTGCCTTTCCAATTCCTTCCCTAAACCTCTCTGCCTCTCCACCTCTTTTTCCCTCCTTTAAGCTGCTCCTTAAAACCTACCTCTTTGACCTAATATCTCCTTATGTGGCTCTGTGTCAAATTGTGATTTATAACACTCCTGTGAGGCTCCGTGGGATGTTTTACTACATTAAATGGTGCCTTATAAATTCAAGTTGTTGTTGTACCACTCCAGGCTCATGTAGTATTTTTACAATTCATTCTCCCTGAGCAGCTTGCTAGAGACTGCAGAGAGTACGTAAGTGTCAACGACATTGCTGTGGGGCTGAAGCCAGACCAAGTAAGGGCGGGCGGTTTCCATCCCCAAAGGACGTTAGTGAACCAGTTGGGTTTAAGACAATCCAACAGTGTCATGGTCACTTTTACTGAGACCAGCTTTTTAATTTCCAGATTTTTTTGACCTGTGTTCAAATTCTCATGTGACATGGTGGGATTTGAACTCACCTTCTCTGAATTGACGAATTTCCTGGATGTGATCCTGCGGCTGCATAATTCAGTGAAACATCCATTAAAATACCAAAGCTGCTCCAAAATCTTTAGACAATTAAAAATCTGTTCCTGGACAGCAGTCTCATGGGGCGATGGTGTCACAGTCATTCCAGTCACTGGCTTTGGTGATTCAGAGCGGAAAACTGGTCATCTACTGCCACCTGGTGGACAATGAACATAAGGTTAATATAAACTTTCATTTAACCTTTAAGGATGCGTTTGTTTGTACTGCAAAAATGGCCACCATGCTCCACCCTTTGTCCATGATTGGTCCCCTTAGAGGATAAGCCACACCCTGAAGTTTCACAGGAATGTGTCACTGAAACCGCCCATCCCAAGGTCTCACTGACTTTGCAAATTGTAACTCGATCCACTTTGACTTCCTGAAGCGACAGAGGACAGAGCTCCCTAGAAGGCAGCAAGGGCCAGCCAAAGTGCCTTACCCCAGTCCAAGTACATCCTCCCCCACACCCCCACCATAGATGGGGCAGACAGAATGTTAACAGGTTTATTGCGTATGAAGTGAATAGTGACAGTGTCGTGACTCCTGGACATCATCCACTCCAACGATTTCCCTTGTAGGGTTGGAAGAACATGATCCGTCTTCCCTGAGTTCCCTCTCTCCCCTCTGATTCCCCCCACGCCCCCCCCCCCCATCTCCATCTCTCCCAGTCTCTCTCCCTCCCCCAGCTGCTCTCTCCCAGTCTCTCTCCCTCCCCCAGTCTCTCTCACACTCCCCCAGTCTCCCTCACACTCCCCCAGTCTCTCTCACACTCCCCCAGTCACCCTCACGCTCCCCCAGTCTCTCTCACACTCCCCCAGTCTCCCTCACACTCCCCCAGTCTCTCTCACACTCTCCCAGTCTCTCTCCCTCCCCCAGTCTCTCTCACACTCCCCCAGTCTCCCTCACACTCCCCCAGTCTCTCTCACACTCTCCCAGTCTCTCTCACACTCCCCCAGTCTCTCTCTCACTCCCCCAGTCTCTCTCTCACTCCCCCAGTCTCTCTCTCACTCCCCCAGTCTCTCTCTCACTCCCCCAGTCTCTCTCACACTCCCCCAGTCTCCCTCTCTCTCCCCCAGCCTCTCTCACTCCCCCAGTCTCTCTCACACTCCCCCAGTCTCCCTCTCTCTCCCCCAGTCTCTCACTCCCCCAGTCTCCCTCACGCTCCCCCAGTCTCTCTCTCACTCCCCCAGTCTCTCTCACACTCCCCCAGTCTCCCTCTCTCTCCCCCAGCCTCTCTCTCCCCCAGTCTCTCTCTCTTTCACACCCCTCCCGGCCTCCTGCCACCGCTCGCCAGCCTCTCTCGGCCCCCCGAGAGGGGTCGGGGTCAGAGCGGGGGAGAGAGTCTGGGGCGGGGGGAGAGAGTTGGGAGGGGTTAGTCGGGACCTCTGCGGAGACTCAGGACTCAGGTCCTGCTTCTTGGCGGGAATGATTCGGACCTGGGGGGGCGGGGGGAGGGGGGGCAGAGCTTGACACGGAGCGGGGCTTGACAGACACATATTTGTCAAAAAAAAGTGCAGTACAAATAGTTACACTGTCTCTTTAATTGCAGGCATGTTGAACAATGGATTCCCGGGAGAGAGTTACAGGCTGAAATGTAATTGAGGGTTCAGACGGTTTTATATATATATATATATATATAATAATGGATACCTGGCAGTTAGTTACAAGCTGGAATATAATCAAAGGGTTCAGACTTTTTATATATAGAGTAATGGATGCCCAGGAGTGAGTTACAGACTGTACTCTAATTGAGGCATTCAAATGATTTATATATAGAGTAACAGATATCTGGGAATGAGTTACAGGCTGGAATCTCATAGTGCGGTTGTTGGTTTAATAAACACACAAGCGCTGATTTTAAATAAAATGCTGAGTGGGATTGTTAGACCCCACATGTTGCACCATGAAAACTTGTATCCACTAAATCAGTATCAATGGGCTCTAGAACTTGCGTTTCAAGTTGCTGTGGAGTTATGACATTGCCTGTGGATCGTTAGTAAAAGTATTGACCAAGGATTGGACGCAGATTGTCCATCATCACAGGGTCTGGGCGTGTGGGGCTGAATGGACGAGGGGAGCGGGGAAGAAAATAGAACTGCTCCCTCACATGTTCATTTGGTGCCATCTACTGGTAGAATATGTAAATTGAATGAGGTTCAATACATGCACAAGAGGACAACTAAAATAAATTTTTTAAAGAGCTGGAAATACTCTCCCAAAAACAGAAATGAGATTAATGGCCAATTTATTTGTGGGGTTCTTTTGTGGTAATGGTCAAGATCAGAGAAACAGACCACACCAAATCAATTTCTGTTCCAAAGCTAGAGGAACAGCACTGGTGCAGGAACAGGAGTGTTCAAAAGGAATTACATAGAACACAGAAACAGGCTGTTTGGCCCAACCAGTCCATGGCGGTGCTTATTCTCTGTATGAGCAGTAGTCCTAATCCCATTTACCTGCCCTGTTCCGATATCACTTTAGTCCCACACTTTCGACTACCTCGCTGACCTATTCTGAAACGTTGATATGATCTCTGCAAGAAGGACCAGCGCAGCCATAAGACGCATGGACTTAAGCTTCAGCTGACAGAAGACCAGTGGTCACGAGAACTAGAAACAGGAAAAGAGGGAGATATTCTCCACGACTTTACACTCCACAACGAGCCTGAGACAGGTTTGATGGAGCAGATGGTCTTTCGCTGTCCATCACTGTCTGTATGTTTGTACATTCTATAGTTGTGTCTAATATGTTGAGCAAAAACAACAATAAATGGGTCAGAACATGGAGGAGCGGATTTCAAGACAGCAACACACCTCGAGTTGTGTTACATCGTCTCAGTTTCTGCCTCGTAATACATTGCCCTGCATCTGTTGAAAGTTAACTATGGCACTGATCTGAAGGTAAGTTGTTACTCCTGAAGGAATCATTGTGAGACTCCAGTTCAATTTATTTACGTTGAAGGTGTGACTGCCACATTATATTTCAATTTCTGCCCCTATCCTGTGCACCAACTGTGAGTAAGAGGGTATATAGCTGGTTGTGCAATTAGACCCTCAGAAGATCTCAGCCAACAAACAACCCCTGGGGGGTATAGATTGCAATTCTTGCCTTCGCTAACTTGAGAAAAAAAGAGTAGTTGGGTAAAAACCGGTATTTGCCACTTAACGTTAACATTTTTAGCAGTGACTTGAAACATACAAAATTCTTACAGGGCTTGACAGGGTACACGCTGGGAGGATGTTACCTGTGGCTGGGGAGTCTAGAACCAGGGGTCACAGTCCCGAAATAAGGCGTTGGTCATTTAGGACTGAGATGAGGCGAAATTTCTTCACTCAGAGGGTGGTGAATCTTTGGAATTCTCTACCTCGGTGGGCTGTGGAGGCTGAGTCATTGAGTGTATTCAAGACACAGATCGACAGATTTTTGGATATTAAGGGAATCAAGGCATATGGGGCTAGTGAAGGCAAGTGGAGTTGAGGTAGAAGATCAGCCATGATCTCATCGAATGGAGGAGCAGGCTTGAGGGGCCGAATGGCCGACACCTGCTCCTATTTTTATGGCTGGAATTTCACCCCCGAGGAGGTGTGTGAAACAGCACTAGGGACGGAGAGAAATCCCTCTGTTTCCAACTTCTCCCTAATGCCCCCTTGAGAACGCTGCTGGCCTCTAGCTGGTACCTTGCAACAGTAAATGTGAGGAATCGCGGGTATGAAATCAGTTCCACCATTCTGTGGCTCTTTGCCCTGCCATGCTCCACTGAGACCTTATTTTTAAACTTTTTTTTAGTTAAATTTTGAGCTTGTCAAGGTGACAGATGTCATTACTGTACGTTTTCCAATTTCAGGGCCTATTGGTAGGCTGTATCGAATGGTTCGGTCAGAATGAAGCTGCCTCTACTATGGCCCCCATCAATTTTCCCCAACCACAGTCACAGAAGAGCACCACCTACAGAATCACTGTTACATTTTCTCCTTTCTCACACCAGCTCATCTTGAGCAAGACTGTGATTTAGAAAACATAAGATTCTAAGTAATCTTCAACAAACAAAATGCTGCATAGATAAGTGAAACGTAATCATTTACTGTAAGCACCCAGAATAAAATTGCCGAAATACCGAGAAGAGTGTAAATTAAGCATCGTCAATGTTCTGTCTGTTTCTCCCTCCAGCTCACATCTGTATATTAGGTCAATATAGGCACTAAGTGAGAACTCTAGCTTTCAAATGATAGATGAAAGCAGGTGTCAGATCTAACCTGTTTGTTTACACTGGAATCATCAAAGAGTCTGAATTTCTGTTTATAACTGTCCTGTTGCACTCCACCTACAGGTTGGCTAAAAAATGACTCAGGTTGATGAGAGTTAAGGAATATGGTGCCAGTGGAGCGAAATGTGTGGTTAAGAGTCGCCATCTGCTGTCGGAGTTGTTTTATTGCGAATTCTCTGAACATTTAAATTTAACACTTGAGTACTGGGGAAAAATAACATTCAAAACGTGCCTTCCATATAACATCTACTTATATAGATGTAAATTTTGAATGGGCGATAAAGTTAACTTGGAAGAATTTTAAACTTGTATATTTGGAATTATTTTTGTTTCCAGTATTTTTACCTATCTTGTTACTGCAGTTCCTTGATTAATACAGTAACATAGTGGATCCTTTGACAGCCAGTACTTAAAATGGAAAAATGATTAACTAACTTGTAGTGCCGAGGCCCGGGGGAGGGAACACTAATCCAAAGTTGAACAAACTGTGATTTGTTTCATTTCAACCTGCCTGTTGTTACTGAAAGTGCTACTGATGTAAAAGCTGAGGTGTGGCTGGACGCTTCGCCTGCAGCAGCCCCAACACAATCGCGTTACAAGTTGCAAGTTCGGGCTGCGTTAAACCGGGCAGTTCGTAAATCAAGTCGCGGCCCAACAGGTCTATGCTGGTGAAAATAACATCAAATTGTGAAATGCACTCTAAAATCGAAAGTGGCTGAAGAAGCATCAATTCTTAGCCTCACCTGAAACACACACTGTTAGTAAATAAAGTCCCTGATAAAGGTTAGACTCAAAGTGGCACCGAGCTGGGGTCCAGCCAAGAGAGCCGTGGTTTTATCTTATCCACACCAATATTGTGTAATAAATGAACGGGACATTAGTAATGGGATTCTTAACTAAATGCCCTGTTTTTATTTAATTTTGACTTTTTTTAAATTACAAAGGGTTAATCAACTTGTTAAAATTATTTTTAGGAAGGGAGGGTTCCATATAGCGGGTCTTTCAAAAACAAAAGCTTGTCTAATGAACGATGGTTTCCGTTCGGATAGTTAATTGCTTTTGTCTGTAATTCCGTGATACACTGTTGCATTGATTCAACCCGGCTCTCGAAACTTTGTTTAAGGTGGAGAGGAAAGTAGACACTGGTTTAACGGGCAATGTCTCTCTGGCCATTTAAAACTGAACCTTAGCTTCTGGTATGGGGAGAGATATTTTCTTAAAAGTTACAAAATAGAAAAGTAATTGTAGAATATCTGTTTAAGGGCACCTCTAATGTGTGTTTAAGCGGCCGCTTGTAGGTGTTTCATAATATTGGACCTGAAAAGTTGCGATTTGCTGGTTCTCCAAACAAATCTTCTTCTTCATTTAAGCTTATTAACGAAAAAAAAATAATAAAATGTGTCATTGCAACTTTTTAAGTGGTGATTTGGACTTTTTGCCTACTTTATCGGCCGTGTCCACCTTAAAAAGCTGGGTCGCTTTGGGATCTACCCAAAGCCCAGAGCTGAAGTTGTCTTTAAGAGAGTTTTTGAAGAACTTTCATTTTGACTCAATGTGAAATGTATTTCTAAACGGTTGATGCTCAGTCCGCGAGTTCGGTTGAGGGGGAAGGGGAGGGGGGTTGTTTCAGGTAGTTTGAAACGGGGCCATTTACATCAAATTTGAAATTAAGGAGGGAATGTTTTTTGGAGTCACGTTGAATTAAATCTATGTAATCTGCATACGGAGGGGGGGGGGGGAAGAAGCAATATTGCCGGTGAGTTTACCCAGAATTTCACTTCGGGAGTATTGGATTGGCAATAATATGAAAGTTTGAGTGGAAGTTTGACTGAAGGAAGAGCTGGAAGAAAACGAGAGACTCACTGCGAATGTGACACAGAAACTGTGATACTTTGTGTTTGGCAGAAGGCGTTATATCAGGGCTACCTGGAATTTAAAAAAAAAAGGTGCAAAGAGAAAAATTGAGAATCGCTTGTTCAGTAAGCCTCCCCCCAACCCACCCCACCCCAAAGAAATCGGAAAGCCTTTTCCTGGCGATACGACGCGCTGGGCTCGGGGCCAGCTGGACTGCTCCCACTCTGACTTACGCACCGAGCTGGGATAGGCTACAGAGTCTTTGATCGACCAAAGGAAGGGGCCAGGGGAAGGGGCTGCCGGCGACCGAGCAGAGCTGGCGGCTGCTATAAAAGGAGTGGTTGCAGCGCGGAGTACAGCACAAACCAAAGAAGCGTTGGGGGAAAAAGGGTCAGAGAAACAACAGCAGCAGCAGCAGCAGCACTTTGGGGGAGAAAAATAATCCAGCAGCAACTCCACAAGGGAGGGGGGAAACTTGCAAATATAAAAACGAGGCAAAGCAGAGATTGGAACTGTGATCCCACTTTATAAAATATTTATTGCAAATCCAATTTCTTGGGGGGGGAGGAGGAAAAAAGTTGCATTTTAATTTTTTTTTTAATCCATTAAGTTTTTAAAAGTTTCCAGAAGTTTTTAAAAGTTTCCAGAAGTTTTTTTTTTGCAATTGACTGGCGGCTGCTGGAACTCGGTGAAAGCGGTGAGGATTTGTCGGCGGTCCCATCTGAAGATGAGTGCGGTGCTCCGGCTGGTTTTGCTGCCGCTTTTGGGCGTGCTGTGGCCCGGGCAGTCGGTGGCCGGCCGCCCCGAGGAGAGTGTGGTGTGGCCGGTGAGGCTGGACCAGGTGAAGGGAGGTTCGGCCGGGGCTTCCCGGGAGAGGCTGGGCGCCCCGGAGGAAGAGCTGGGGCAGAAAGTCTTGTACCGGCTTCAAGCTTTCGGCCAGCGGTTCGTCTTGGAGCTGGAGCCCGACCATAGCTTCCTGGCGCCGGCTGTCACCTTGCAGCGGCTGGGACAAGCCGGGGCCCAGCACCGGCAGAGGGAGGAGGAGGAGAAGGACTTACGGCATTGCTTCTACGCCGGCACCGTCAACTCCCAGCCCGGCACCTTGGCGGCTGTCAGCCTCTGCGGTGGGATCCAGGGCGCGTTCGTGATCGGAGGAGACGAATATCACATTCAGCCCAACAACCAGACGGGCCCGGGGGACATCCAACCTCACATAATCCGCAGGACCAGACTGAGAGCCTCGGCTAGTTCCAGCGGCACCAAGTGTGGGGTAAGGGCTCAGCTCGTTTCTGCTTCAGACCGTCCAGCTCCTTGCTACAAAACTCTCTCGTTTCTTCTTCTCGTGTCCATCTCTTAAATGTCTCACGTTTTGCACCTACAAGTCAACTCAGTTTAATTTTTTTGTTAAATTCGCTTTTTTTTTGCATAATTTTTTTTCCAATTTTTAAAAAAATATATAAATGTATTTTTTTTAAACACAAAGGAGGTGCATTCTTGTAATCCTGGAGGCTGCAGATGTCAGACACGCTGAAAGCCAGGAGCTGAGTTCCAAGGGGGTTGAATTCTGCCTTCTATGTTACATATGGACACTTGTGGATCTCACTGATTTCACTAAATGTTTTATTTCTCTCTCTCTCTCTTTGAATGTGTCTAGGTAAGTGATCAGGATGCGCCCCCGAGACCCGAGAGCACCCAGACCCAGCAGCCCGGGTCACAGGAAGAGCCCGCTACATCAGTCACCAGTGGGCACCGAAGAGCCAAGAGGTTTGTCTCGTCCCCTCGCTACGTGGAGACCTTGCTGGTGGCAGATCAGTCCATGGCCGAGTTCCACGGCAGCGGGCTCAAGCACTACCTCCTCACCCTGATGTCGGTGGCCGCCAAACTCTACAAGCACCCGAGTATCAAAAACTCCGTCAGCCTGGTGGTGGTGAAGATCCTGGTTGTCTACGAGAGGGAGAAGGGGCCCGCCGTGTCCTCCAACGCTGCCCTGACCTTGAGGAACTTCTGTGCGTGGCAAAGGCAGCACAACCCAGTCAGTGACCGTAATCCAGAACACTATGACACTGCTATACTTTTCACCAGAATGGTAAGCCTAGGCTCCTGCCCGAGCCTATTAGTATGCACGTCCAATCTGTTTAATGTGCACGCAGAAGGCCCTTTCACAAAGCATCTTTTGAAAATCATTTGATTTTTTTTTAAGTTCTTGGTATAGAAGGATGCCAGCATTTATAGTTAACATTTTTTTTTCCTATGATTTTGCTAAATGCTGCCCTTGTTTATTCTTATTAAGGATCTGTGTGGAGCCCAGACTTGTGATACCCTTGGGATGGCTGATGTTGGGACGATTTGTGATCCCAGCCGAAGCTGCTCGGTGATTGAAGATGATGGTCTTCAAGCTTCCTTTACTGCAGCTCACGAGTTGGGTAAGTGCCTGAGCCCCATGACCAACCTTTGGTAGTCGTTATTTTGTCATTTACTTTTACATTCACTTTCATCTGCTACAGACAAAGTTCCTCCTGCAGTTCCAGTGCATTTTGTAATTCCTGTTTAGCTCGTTACCTGTTCGCTCTGGGACAATGAGGAAAGACCCCTTTCGAGCATCTTTTTAATCCATCAGTTGTGTTAAATATTATCTGTGTAGGGGTAAGTTGCTAACTTTTAGCAATCACCTGGCATAAATTTAGTGTATTGACCTGGGAGAGATGTGCACAGATTATTAGTTCATGGCTAAATACATTCTATGGTACATCTGGGATGGGGAGCACATGTGTATAATATTGTCTGAGGCACAGCTGACGCTAGGATAGGTGCGTGGGGCACACATGGCACTGGAATGTGGCATAGTCTGGCATCAGTACAAGTGTAACATCAAGCGCTTGCATCATCTGAGACTGGAGTGATTTTTTTTTCCTCCTTCTAGGCCACGTGTTTAACATGCCCCATGATGACGCACGGCAGTGTCTCCATACCGTTGGTTTAACTAGGAATTCCCACATGATGGCGTCGACACTCTCCAACTTGGATAGAAACCAGCCTTGGTCTGCCTGCAGTGCTTACATGATCACTTCCTTCCTGGATAATGGACATGGTAAGAACCACGCCCTACCCCAAATAAAGTTTGTGTTTCTGGCAAACTGCATGAACATTTTTTTTTTTTGAATTTACAGGGTTGGCAACGGATTTCATTCTCTGTACACTATTATGGACAGATTCATTTATTATTAAATCCACAATAATAAATTTTATTTTGAATGAACCGTCTTTATTTTTAATAAGTGACTAGATACAAATTGTAGTGCACTTTAACTATTATACACACACGTTTTTTCAATTTCTCTTCCATTTCTAGACTAAGGGACCCAATAGTATATAATTATATAAATTAATATTTTTTCTTAATTCTAATCTAGTATTAGCATCTTACTTTGAATGCCCAATTTTTTGGAAGCATGCCAATGAACAAATAAGATTTTATGTTGTGCTGTTTTATATTGTGCAGCTGTTGTCACAGGGTAACAATCAGTTTGCGTCTCTTGTTTTCAGGAGAATGCCTGTTGGACAAGCCCCAGAAGCCGCTACAACTTCCTGGTGAGCTGCCAGGCAGCACCTACAATGCAGACCGCCAGTGCCAGTTCACCTTTGGGGAAGAATCAAGGCTTTGTCCTGATGCTGGCAATACCTGCTCGTTACTGTGGTGCACGGGAATGTCTGGTGGCATGCTCATCTGCCAAACCAAGCACTTCCCCTGGGCCGATGGGACCAGCTGCGGGGAAGGAAAATGGTGCATGGAGGGAAAGTGTGTTAATCAGACCAGCATGAAGGATTACAATGTAAGTATTGCATTGACATGTTTTGCTTTGGTTACTTGATCCTGATTGCTTTATTTACTCTTCCGATTAATTAGTGTCTGTCTTCTGTGATGCTGCATGCTAAAAATGCTCTGTAGTGGAGGGATAACTAGGGGGTTAGTAGACAGCCCCTTCACCTTTTAAGACTTATGGTCTGGATGATAATGGGTGAAAGTTCTCTCTCACTGTCACTCACTCCGCAATTGAGCGCGCTCGTGCTCTCATCCTAAGTGAAGTTAGGTTATCCCTGATATGATGACCCAGTTCTGAGAGAGCCAATGCTGCCTGTGGAACTGCATTCCAAAATGATCCCCATTGGGACAAGAAGCGAAGACAAATTAGAAAGGGGAAATAAATAATGGGAGAAAAATAATTGCAGTGACTGCTTGGAGAAAACCGTCGTATATTTAACTGTGTCGTTATCAATTTTATTCTTTTTTTCTCTAAATAATGTTTCCAATTTTTACAGACTCCTGTGCTTGGCAGCTGGGGCCCGTGGGGATCCTGGGGTGAGTGTTCCAGGACGTGCGGCGGAGGAGTACAGTACTCGTTTAGGCACTGCGACAGCCCAGTCCCAAGGAACGGTGGGAAGTACTGCGAAGGAAAGCGGGTGCAGTACAAATCCTGTAACACCATGGATTGCCCAGATAACAATGGTGAGATCCGTACAATAAACCATTTGCCTTACTGCAGCCAGTAATTCCAGCTGAGAGGGATTTACTCCTTTTCTCACTGTCGTGACGTTTAGGATTTGAGAATTTTTTTTTTTTTCAAATTCCTTGTTTTGACTTTGACTCAGTTCAGTGTATTTGATCTTTAGTTTTTGTTTCTGTCAAATGCAGGCAAAACATTCCGTGAAGAGCAGTGCGCGATGCACAATGATCTCTCAAAGTCCACTGCCTTTGGGGGCATGCCTGCAGTCGAATGGATCCCAAAATATGCTGGCGTATCTCCTAAGGATCGATGCAAACTCATTTGCCGGGCAAAAGGCACAGGCTACTACTTCGTGCTCCAACCCAAGGTATGTTTTCCAAATTGCTTAACAATTCTGTTTAGATTCTCCCCTGTTGTTTTGTTTGCCAGATCCTAAAGGAAAGGGGTGCAGTAGGTTGGTAGGATCGTGGTTTGAGCTCAGCGTTTATGGGGGATGTCTTGTCATCATTGCAACTGTCAAGCGTTCAAGAAATCTTTAAATTATGAGTATTGCAAACACCAGGCCAGGGCTTTCTCACCTGTACCATCCAGCCTGTGAATTCCATTCCTTTATTTTAATGGGTAGAAAATTCCCATCTCGTGAGCACAGGGCAGAACGCCCATCATGGACTGTTTTACTCTGCTATAACTACTATTCACGTACCCATTTCAAAAACTTGCAACAATTTGATGCAGTATAGATACTCGCAAAAATATCATGAAATCATCTGTAATGGCAAAAGCATTGAGAAGGGAAAAATTAAATCAAGCCCAAGAGAATTCATATTTCATCAAAATCATTCTAAATCGGCTCGGTCCAGATTCTGTTTAGTGCTCCCATTTCACTGCTGTGCTTATTTATCACTGGGATAGTTTGTTTTTTCTCGGATTAGTAATAATTGTATGGCTTTCCTTCACAGGTTGCTGACGGCAGCCAGTGTAGTCCAGACTCCACCTCTGTCTGTGTTCAAGGACAGTGTGTCAAGGCAGGTTGTGATAGAATCATCGGTTCAAACAAGAAGTTTGACAAGTGCGGTGTGTGCAGAGGCAAAGGCTCAACATGCAAGAAGATTGCCGGCTCGCTTGACCGATCAAAGTAAGTAGGAGTTCCTTGCTTATTGATTTAAATGTAAGACATGCAGCTAGGTTTACAGTTTCACCACTGTTTGGTGTGATGTTAGTAAACAATTTGACAGCCATTTTAAATTTTCACACTCCAGTTGCACGGGTGTCTTTCATGATTTCAGAAATGTATTCCAATACTTCTGGCTGCAGAACATTAAACTGTTGTTCAAACAGCCCAGTAGAGCACTAAGACACTTGTTGAAATTGCCTGCTAGTGCTATGGTTGGGACTGCCTTAAGAATATCCAATGATGGCAGAGCCTTGGACCCGTGCTCAAATGGCTAGCTTTAAATCTCGGCCTGGTCTTGTATTTAGACTGCCTCAGCTGCCTACTTCAGGAGAGTGTTGCTAGTTCTCAATCGGTTGTGTACACATTGAGCACCTCACGGTGGCAGGCGACAGGGGAAATAAAGGATTATAGCGAGTGAATCGTCATGAAAACCTGCCCGATTTCTCAAACTCATTTTGACTGGGAAAGTGGCACTGGTATCACCAGGCTAGGAACAGGGGAGATAATTAGCTCGTGTTCTTGCTTTTGATTGTTGTTGCTGCTGAAAAATGCATGTCACATCGGTCAAGACTGTGACTCGGGTGTGGGATGCTCCTGTGATTGAATAGCGTGTCAACATTCACACTTGAAAAATAACCACTTGAGTGTGCTTGTGGTCCACTGACACCTGTGGAAACCATGCACCCTGCATGAGTTAGCTTTACATACGAACATAAGAAATAGGAGCAGGAGTAGGCCACCTGGCCCCTCGAGCCTGCTCCGCCATTCAATACGATCATGGCTAATCTGATCATGGACTCAGCTCCACTTCCCTGCCCGCTCCCCATAACCCTTTACTCCCATATCGCTCAAAAATCTGTATCTGCGCCTTAAATATATTCCATGACCCAGCCTCCATAGCTCTCTGGGGCGGAGAATTCCATGGATTTACAACCCTCTGAGAGAAGAAATTTCTCATCTCAGAATAAGGGGCCGCCCATTTAAAACTAAGACTATGTCCCCAAGTTTTAGTTTCCCCTTCTAGAAGGGAAGGAAGGAAGAAAAACATAGAAAATTCAGGATGGTGGTGGTGGGGGAGGGGTGGGCAGGGAAAGAGAGAGGAGAGGAGGCACGAAAGAGATGGGGAACATTGTTGCCTGATGAGAGGTCATTGAAACTGAAAGCTGTCAGATTAATGTGGCCTTTTTTCTTTCAATCGTTTCCTCTAGACCTGGATACCAGGAGGTTGTCACCATTCCAGCTGGGGCAACCAACATTGACATAAAGCAACGCAGTCTCCGTGGTGCAAGACATGATGGGAACTATCTGGCATTGAAGAAAGTTGATGGCACATACCTCCTCAATGGAGAGTACACTTTGTCAACGCTAGAACAGGACATTTCATATCAAGGCACAATTTTCAGATACACTGGCTCCTCTGTGTCACTGGAAAGAATTCGTAGCTTTGGTGCCCTCAAGGAGCCCCTGGTTGTTGAGGTACTCACGGTGGGAGAATCATTGCGTCCAAGAATCAAATTTACATTCTTTGTGAAGAGAAACTTGCAGCATCACCCAGCTAAACCCAACCCCAAAAAGGAGTCTTTCAATGCCATTAAGGAAACAGTGACCTCCGAGTGGGTTATTGGCGAATGGGGAGAGTGCTCCAAGTCATGCGGCCTGGGATGGCAGCGCAGGTCCGTGAAATGTACCGACATCTACGGGAGGCCAGCTACTGATTGCGTGAAGGAACTGAAGCCCGATGACCTCCGACTGTGCGCGGACGTTCCCTGCCCACGGTGGCTGTTGGGAGAATGGTCAGCCTGCTCCAAGACATGCGGGAAGGGCTTTAGGAAAAGGTCTTTGAAATGCGTCATGCGTGATGGCCAGGTGCTGCCGCAGGAGAGTTGCAACATGTCAAAGAAGCCAAAACATTTGATTGGCCTTTGCACCATACGGGCTTGTAGTTAGAGACAACATAAGCAAAAGACAATTCAGATTTTAAAAAAAATTTCAACCTAAATGCACTGAAAGTAAGGGTGTCCCGATCCAGTTGTCATGTGATGTCATGTGACATGAAACGTGATAGTCATCTGACCCATTTTTTCTCTTTGACAATGAATGTTTGATTTACTCATAACGGACCAGTAGGTGGATAATGTTTGGGGGCAGGGGAGAATTGGGGAACTCAATGCTAGCATTGTTTATCTCTCAGGTCTGTTAGTAACTAGAGAAGGATTTTTAAATCCCAGGATCTCTCACTGTTGACAGTGAAATCCGAGGTTTTTCTCATTCTTTGATAAGCGTGTAAGACCCTAATTCATGAGTGCCACAGGCGAGCGTAGATGCGACCACCTTTTGTTACAAGTGAAGAACACCAGGAAACTCATTCTCTGCAATGCGGTGTTCTGAGATGAAACAAACCCTGTTAATCGCAGGGGACCATTTGTTTTAGATTATTTCTAGAATATCCTGCTGGTTCACAAATGATGTTCTCGTGGGTTGAATTCTGACACCACCGGGTGTTATAATTATTGTTCACTCCTCTACAGAATGATATCTAACATTACTATTGGTACTAAGGTAATAAAGTGATTATCAGTCAATTGCTATGCCACAGATTGGAAGTTGAAGATTCCGGTTTTGCCGCTGACTGACTACGCCCTTCATCCTGTGCCCCATTTTCTTTCAAATTGGGTGATTTTGCAATCTCATGCTCCCGGGGAGTGTGGGTCAGAGATGCTGTGTCTGTGAGCAAGATTCCGGTTTGGTTTTGCAGGATCAAGGAATTCATACACCAAAGTTCAGTTTATGTTGCATATGCTGCTTTATCGGTGACATTGCCAGCTACTGGCTTAAGTCCTTGCATGCAGCAAGGGTATATAGCTGGCATTAGTTGGACCACTGAAAAAACAAGAGGTGGGTATAGGACCTTGGAACGAGAGCTTAAAAGAAAAACAAATATTGGCTCCATTCCCAGTCTCAGCTGAATTAGGTGATTGTAACTGGGACAGCAGTTAGATGTTTGCCCTCTCATCCTAGGCTGGGGGTGGGGGATAGGGAGAAATCAGCCAGAATTCCCACTCTTGATCACAATCCAGTGATTTGTGCTGCAGAGTGCATGGGGGTGTGAAGACAGGATGAGGCTCAGCTGTGATGGGCTCAGCTGCCTGTCGAGACGTGTGAGCAGACACAGACACAGAGACAGAGAATGAAGAATGGCCACATGATACCGGAAAACCATCCCTTACCAAGAGTCACTGCCTGCAGAAAAGAAAGGTGTCAGGAATTGGATTGGGAAGGGGGGGTGGGGGGGGGAATTCTTCTTGTGACATCCTTGCTTCAAGGTATTGTCGAATAACATCCCAAGCTCCTGACATAAAGCTTGGTACTGGTCGTTCTCTCGGCTTGTGACAAAGTCAGTCCCCACCTACCTCAGTGATGAAGGGCAAGATTTATTTTATTCAAAAAAAAGAAAACAGCTTAAACTATTTTATACACAGGATGCTATTAATACAAAGCTACAGATTTGAAATCCGCAGTTACTCGAAGAATGTAAATATTAAACGAGCACCAAGGCCAGCAAGGTGTACTTTATAAGTAAGAGTATTTAAATTCCTTCTGCGAAGGACTTACCATTTTTGTACAGATTTCAAATAAACTTATTTATTTTTGTAAAGCTTTGTATAATATAATCTAAGTTATCGCTTTTTTTAAAAAAGAACAAAGAACATTTAACAAGAATAGACTATTTATACAGTATAATGTGTCACTAGGAGGTAATAAAAGTGATTGAATTCTCAACCTGTGTCGTCTTGTGTTTGCTGTGTGTCTCTGCTGGAAGTGGCAAAGAACACTGTAAAGTACTCCAGTCTAATAAGAACAATGCTTGAACTAGGCTTTCTGGTTTCAGTACTTCGGCTATTAGATTAAAGATCCCATTGCACTATTTGAAGAGGAGTAGGGAGATCGCCCTGTGTCTTGGCCAACATTCTTCTCTCACCCAAAAACAAATTAACTGATCATTCACCTCATTGCTATTTGTGGAATGTTGGTAATGTAAAATGGCACCCACGTTTGCCGACATAACTGTCACTGCACTTCAAAGTTTGTTGTATGTAATCCACTTCCTTATCAAAGATTGATCTTTCAGTCACAACATCCACTCCAGTTCTTTGAAAATCTCTTCACATCACTACATCTCCATTCTTTCTTAATTATTTTTCCTGTCTTCTGCTTGGTGCCCCTCCTGTCCCTTGTAAAGTACTCTGGGACTGGAGCTAGTAGTTAGCATGCCCTTACCCCATGACTTGAGTAAAATCTGTTGTCAATTTTTTTTTAAACTTCAGCTGAGCCAAGGTGGCTATCCAATGAATTATATTTCTCTCTTTAAAACTGTTGGTCTGTGGTTTTTTTCCCTTGGTGAAATTTGTTCCATTTTTTTTTTCCGCACAAATTCCCTCAAGAACTCCCACGCGCTGGACAGATTGGTTAAACATAGAAAATAGGTACAGGAGTAGGCCATTCGGCCCTTCGAGCCTGCACCACCATTCAATCTGATCATGGCTAATCGTGCAACTTCCGTACCCCATTTCTGCTTTCTCTCCATACCCCTTGATCCCTTTAGCTGTAAGGGCCATATCTAACTCCCTTTTGAATATATCTAACAAACTGGCCTCAACAACTTTCTGTGGTAGAGAATTCCACAGGTTAACCCTCTGAGTGAAGAAGTTTCTCCTCATCTCGGTCCTAAATGGCTTATCCCTTATCCTTAGTAAGTTCCCATTACTCTAATGTATCTTGATTCTTCGAAGATGATTCTCCATACCCTCAACTTCATGAGGCCACACCCCCATTGCATCAGTACATATTTTCATTTTGTACATGAGCTATCCTCTAATTGAGAATGTGTATCTGCACCGACTAGGAATTGAGATAAGATTGCTTCAAACTCTTTTCAGTTAGCTTATAGGCTATCCAATCTAATCTTGATATTCCAATCTAATTGTTGATGAGGTTTCTGCCTCAACCACTAACCCTGAAGTGAATTTTGCAAGCTCACAATTGTCTCTGTAATTACGTTTCTGCCTTTAATTCTAAATCTCTCGTGTGCACTATTCAGAGGTGCACATTCTGTTCCATTCCAGTTTGACCACTAGGGGCTCCTTTGCACAAAACCATTTAAGTCAGAGATCCAGTGAGGAGAAGCAGGAGGCCCTTCCTCCATGGAATAGTGTTATTCCAGTCTTGCAATTTGCATATTCCCTTTTATAACACTGTTAACGTCACACACAATCCTGTTTTAAGCAGCCACATTTAAGCATATTGAGACTGAATGGTGCCATCTGCCCAATGGTCCATAGTGCACTTATGTCATGCTGAACCATGCAGACCAAGAAAGTCTCAAATTCAATCCCAATGCTGTGCTAATCTCAGTCAAGGAAATAACTGGGGTGCTAAAACTTACCTCAATGGACCTGAGCTGAGAAGGTAAAAAAATGAACCAGATATCCTATTTCTGACCCATAGTCCTCCATTCCTGATGGCCTTATTTGATGAGTAGCCCACTGACACGGTGCAGACTCATAAGTAAAATAAAACTATATGGGTGAGAGACCAGAGAGCTGCTGGTGCCTGTGGAACATCAGCACGAGAAAATACATTCTGAAGACGAGGAGAGAAACTGGAAAAATAAGAGACAGTACATAGAAGTAATTCTATGAATAGTAAGGATGTGTTTGACAAACTTTTATTTGAAGAAGAGCTATATAGCCTTTTTATCATAACGTCATCACGTGCAACCAAAATGATCATTTGTTCTTCATGTTTGTAAATAAATTAAAAAAGGCTTGACAAATATTTTATTGCAAAGACATTGGCCCAGATTTTGCGGTCAGTGGTGAAGGAACAGTTGTTCATCAGGCTACCAGCTGCCTAAAGACCTTTCACAGGCTTTTGAGCACCAACTTACAATTCCCAGAGGCCATTTCCAGTGAGTGTGTGTGAGCAGGCTAAGTGGCAGTGTGGCTCTTCAACCAATCAGATTTAAGAATCCTCACTGAGACAGGCATGGCTGGATTTGAATGTGCAGGAGCGTGTGGATTTGGGAGAGGGTGGGTGGGGGGGGTTAAAACTGGAGAAACAGCGACAGGAAGCTGGCTCCAACCTGCCTGCTTCCGAGGTTCACTACAGTGCGTTAGGCTGTGGGTGAGCAACCCCCTCGGGACAGGCAGGTTACCACTTAACATATGTTAATCGCTTCATTAGAGTGATACTGACATCGATTTTTCAGTTTAACTTTGGGTCTGTGGGTTTCCTGGAACTCGCCACTGGAAGCAAGCTGAGTACACACAGGCAATTGAGGGGGATGAAACAATCTCAAGGAAATATGCCAATAAATACTCAGTGCTCACAGCTGCTTTCCTACCTGCTTGTGGGAAAGGATTTGCTCACCAGCTCTCTCTCCTCTGAGTTCACTACCCTCCTGTCCTCCCTTAATCTCTCTCTCCATGTGAATTCCTCAACCCATATTCACGGCCATCCCCTTGACCTTGCCATCTCTCGTGGCCTCGTTATTCCTACCGTGTCTATTAAAGATAAGGCCATCTCTGACCATTTCCTCGTATCGCTCTCCACCCACAGCCCCTTCCCCAATCCAAACCTACTTCCTTCTGCATCTGCCCCTGGAAAAAACTCTCTCCAAACTCTCTTACAACTGCACTTATCAACTCGAAACTATCCAGCCTTTGGTCCTCTTTTAACAATGGCATTTCTGCAGCCACCGATCTGCTCATCCACACCCTCACCACCACCTTTGATGCCCTAGTCCCGATTAAAAAGATTACTCTCTCCCAAGCTTACCGATCCCTCTGGTACAGCCCTCATTTTTGCTCCCTCAAATCAAAAGGGCGCAGACTTGAACGGATGTGGCGGACAACTGGTTTAGCCATTCACCGCCAGATCTGGCTCGAACACATAAAACACTATCGGTTACTACTCTTGTCTACAAAAACTCCTCTCCCCTGCCTCCACCACACTCACCTCCAACAAGTGCGAGGAGCTCATGGACTTCTTTGTCTCAAAGATTGAGACCATCCAATCAGCTGCCTCTGCGAGTTCCCTTCCTTCCCCTAGCCCACCGGGCCAAACTTCATCTGAGGTCCCCCCCTGCCCTAGTCCTAATCTCACATCTTTCTCCAGTTTCTCTTTGATCTCCCCTCTTGATCTCTCCACTCTCATCTTGTCCATGAGACCCACTTCCTGCTCCCTTGACCCTATTCCCACTAAACTGTTGACCACCCAACTTCCTTTTCTGGCTCCCATGTTAGCCGACATTGTTAACGGTTCTCTCTCTCCTCAGGTACTGTCCCCTCTCCCTCAAATCTGCCGTCATCACTCCTCTCAAAAAAACAATCTTGACCCCACTTTGCTTGCTAGCTATCGCCCCATCTCCAACCTCTCTTTCCTGTCCAAAGTACATGAACGTGTTGTCGCCCAAATCCGTGACCATCTTTCCATAAATTCAATGTTTGAATCTTTTCAATCTGGTTTCCGCCCCTGATACAGTACCAAAGTCATAAATGACATCCTTTGTGACTGTGACAAAGGTAAACTATCCCTCCTCATCCTTCTTGACATGTCTGCAGCGGTTGAACACTCCACCCTCCTCCAACACCTCCCCACCAACATCCAGCTGGGTGGGACTGCACTCGCCTTGTTCCATTCTTAGCTATCTAATCGTAGCCAGAAAATATCTTGCAATGGCTTCTCTTCCCATTCCCGCATCGTTACCTCTGGTGTCCCCTAAGGATCTGTCCTTGGCTCCCTCTTATTTCTCATCTACATGCTGCCCCTTGGCAATATCATCCGAAAACACGGAGTCAGTTTCCACACCCAGCTGACGACACCCAGCTCTTCCTCTCCACCACTTCTCTCGACCCCTCCATTGTCTCTAAATTGTCAGACTGCTTGTCCGACATCCAGTACTGGATGAGCAGAAACTTTCTCCAATTAAATATTGGGAAGACCGAAGCCATTATCTTTGGTCCCCGCCACAAACTGCGTTCCCTAACCACTGACTCCATCCCTCTCCTTAGCATTAATCCAAGGGTGAACCAGACTATTCGCAACCTAGGTTTCATATTTGACCCTGAAATGAGTTTCCAGCCACATATCCGCGACATAACTAAAACCGCCTTTTTCCACCTCCGTAACATTGCCCGCCTCTGCCCCTGCCTCAGCTCTTCTGCTGCTGAAACCCTCATTCATGCCTTTGTTACCTCTGGACTTGACTACTCCAACTCACTCCTGGCCGGCCTTCCACATTCCACACTACGTAAACTTGAGGTCATCCAAAACTCAGCAGCCCGTGTACTAACCCGCACCAAGTCACGATCGGCCATCACCCCCCTGTGCTTTCTGACCGACATTGGCTCCCGGTTAAACAACGACTCGATTTCAAAATTCTCATCCTTGTTTGCAAATCACTCCATGGCCTCGCCCCTCCCTATCTTTGTAATCTTTTTTAGCCTCACAACCCCACAAGATGCCTGCACTCCTAAAATTCTGACCTCTTGAACATCCCTCATTAAACTGCTCAACCATCGGTGGCCGTGCCTTCTGTTGCCTGGGCCCTAAGCTCTGGAACTCCCTCCCTAAACCTCTCCGCCTCTCTAGCTCTCTTTCCTCCTTTAAAACGCTCCCTTAAAACGTACCTCTTTAAACAAGCTCTTGGCTATCTGCCTTAATTTCTTCTTCTGTGGCTCGATGTCAAATTTATCTGTTTGTCTGTAACACTGTTGTGAAGCGCCTTGGGACATTTTACTATGTTAAAGGCGCTATATAAATACAAGTTATTATTATTATTATTATTATTACTACTTGTGCTGAGAGGTTACTTTGCTGGAGGTGTCATCTACACTTTGGAGGTGTGGAGGTCTGATTTGCACTTTGGAGTTGGGATCTATCAGATCAGGATGGGTGCCACTTATGTTGCCTTAGATTGGATCTCAGATGAGGACCAAGATGACCAGCAGCAGTAGTTTGCAGGTCACAGACCCGTAGCTCCACAGGGGGGGGGGGTGGGGAGCAGCAATAGGGTTCAGCTTGCAGGAGCTCACACCAGGAACAAGGATTATGGGCAGAGGATAAACCTCCTCGACATATCTGAACACCAGTGTCTCGGGAGGCTCAGGGTGTTGCGTCAGATGGTGGCAGACATTTTCAGCCTGCTGGAACAAGACTTGCTGCCGGCTGGACCTGGTGGCCATGCTTTACCAAAGGCTGTCAAAGCCACCACCGCCCTCAACTGTTTTGTCTCTGGATCCTTCCCAGGGTTCTCTTGGGCACATTTTCAGGACCCCCCCCCCCCCAAGCGACGGCACACAACAGCATAAGACAAATGCCGCAAGGGCTTCCGCTCCATCAATGTGCAGCTGGAGTGCAACCAGAAAAATATCTTTACACAGGTGCGCGCAAGATTCCCGGGCAGCTGCCATGATGGTTTCGTCCTGCGGCAGTCCACCCTCCCAAAAGTTTTCGCACCTGGAAACAGAGTTACTGGTTGGCTGCTCAGAGGCCCGAGAAATAAGGCCCCAGGAGCGTTATAATGAATATGAGCACCAGATGTGTCATCGAATAAGCCATCGGCATGCTTCGGGTGCCTGGATAAATCTGGAAGTGCCCTTCGGTTCGCAGCAGTCACAGTCTCCAGAATGGTCAGGGTATTGGTGAGGCCACACCTGGACTACTGCTTACAGTTTTGCTTTCCATATTTAAGAAAGGATATACTTGATTTGGAGGCGGTTCGGAGAAGGTTCACCAGGTTGATTCCTGAGATGAAGGGGTTGACTTATGAGGAAAGGTTGAGCAGGTCGGGCCTCTACTCATTGGAGTTTAGAAGAATGAGAGGGGATCTTATTGAAACAAATAAGATACTGAGGGGGCTCGACAAGCTAGATGCAGAGAGGATGTTTCCTCTCGTGGGGGAATCTAGGTCTAGGGGGCAAAGATTAAGAATAAAAGGCCGCCCATTTAGAACTGAGATGAGGAGGAATTTCTTCTCTCGGAGGGTTGTAAATCTATGGAATTCTCTGCCCCAGGCTGGGTGGAGGCTGGGTCATTGAATATACTTAAGGTGGAGATAGACAGATATTTGAGCGATAAGGGAGTAAAGGGTTTTGGGGAGCGGGTAGGGAAGTGGAACTGAGTCCATGATCAGATCAGCCATGATCTTATTAAATGGCAGAGCAACCTCGACAGGCCAAATGGCCTACTCCTATTTCTTATGTTCTTATGGTCGTGGTGTGCAGCACCCTGTACAACATTGCCCAACAGCGAAGTTTGGACTTGCAGGAGGACCAAGGCGCAGATCGCAGAGCCTATGCAGAGGATTCGAGGAGGAGGACGATGAGCAGATGAAAAGTGGTGAGGGTAATGCACCACCAGCGGCACACAATGCTGCACAGATTGCCTGGGTGGCCTGATTATTGCCAGATTCACTTCGCTTCACCAGTGCACACATCTCACGTCATGCAAGACCCACTTTTCGCTCCCCCCCCAATGTCACTAACACAAAGCAGTCCTGCAAACAATCAAGCATCCCTTTCACATCCCCTCATTGATCACTGTCAATTCAGGTCTTCTCATTCATCATCAAACAACTGAAAAGGTCACTTGCCAACCAGCAACCAAGAATGGGCAACACAGAAAAGTGGTGCAAAATAATAATATTTCTGTGCTTAAAATGAGAAAAAAACACATAACAATAGAACAATGATACCCATGTGCATACCCTTGTGTAACTATAAATCTTTACTCTGTCTCGTCCTGATACTTCTATATGATGCAACCCCAGTGGGTTAAGCAGAGGTTGAGGCAGGCTGCTCATATCCCTGCTCTGACTGCTGCGATGCTCTTGGTCAGTGTTCTGCGGGTTTTAGAGCCCGTGAGGGCCCCGGCCAAAGACTGCTCCACCTGCACTTGTGCAGGGGCAGTCTCAGCCATCGAGACACAAGGCAGCATGTGGGATACTGACTGGGGGAGGGCAAGGGGTGAAAAGCGAAAATGCTTTGAGAGCAGTCTCCTTTCACTATCATCCCTCTCATGGCCCAGCCGCACTTCCCTGCTACCACTGTGCTGGAGAACACTTTGCAGCAGATCGGTGGGGCGCTGGAAGGCCAAGGCTGGGGTATCGTTCATCCTATTCAAGGTGGCACCCAGAGGCCGCAAGCCCTTGGTCAAAGCCTGCATGCACTCGTTTGATTGCCACATTTGATGTTCCATGCAGTTAGCCAGTCTATCCACGGAAAAGATATCACAATGACCTGCAACAGCATCCCACTCTTGTTTGAGGCGGATGCCCCCTGTCTCTCTGCAATGATGAACAGTATGCTTGGAACGGTTGTCACTACATCGCACAATCTCTGTTGCTGCTCATGACTATCCTCTTCATCAACGGCCCCTGGGATACAACGTCTGTGTCCAGCTGAGCAGTGCTTGGACATGCTGTGCCCTCCGACAAGGGGGCAACGCTGCTGTCCCGGAATCCACCATCTGCTCGCGTTTCCCACGTTATTACAGTGACCACACTCTAAAAGTACTTCATTGACTGTAAAGCGCTTTGAGGCGTCCGATGGCCATGAAAAGCGCTGTATAAATGACGTGTGAGTCATCAAGTGAAAACTCAACGATCTCTGCATGGTCCCACTCAAATGTGAGTATCTGAGCTGGTGCATGGTCTGCATAAGTCCTGCGACAGTGCACCCTCAGAGGGATTCAGCTCCTCTAAGGAGTCATTGTCAGTGATCTCGACCAACTCCTGCTGTGCGCGTGAAGGCCATGCGGGAGATAAAAGACATGAGTGAGCACTGTCAAGGTAAGAATGTTTGAAGTTATCATTATAGAAACATAGAAATTTACAGCGCAGAAGGAGGCCATTTCGGCCCATCGTGTCCTCACCGGCCGACAAAGAGCCGCACGGCCCTCGGTCAGCAGCCCTGAAGGTTACATATAAACCTATGAACAATGAACAATGGCGGAAAGGTAAAGAGCACGCGGCCCAACCAGTCCGCCCCACACAACACCAAAACATTCTACACTCCACCCCAACCGGAGCCATGTGATCATAGTTCACTCACTTTGACATCAAGTCAACATTACCGAGATTTGGATGCCATGTGGCAGTCTGATATTTAATTCTGTCACCAGGTAGCTGGGAAGCCCCCATCCCCCCATCTCCGACAGCCAGGCACGCTGAATTCCGATGATCTCTAACGGCTTCTCCTCTGCAGCTTTTAATTGTGAGATGGCTGGAGGGCCGCCTCTGATACTCTGCCTCTCCCTGGTGTCCTCTGTTCTCTGCTCCTGTAAGGAGGGAAAGAAGAGACCTATGAGTGAGAGTGATGGCATGTGTTCATCCGATGGATGACGATCACTTGTTGAGGGTGACTATGAGGGAGACGTATGGCATTGCATATCATCATCATCATAGGCAGTCCCTAGGAGTCCTTAGGTGGCTGAACAGTCCAATACAAGAACCACAGTCCCTGTCACAGGTGGGACAGGTAGTCGTTGAGGGAAGGGGTGGGTGGGACAGGTTTGCCGTACGCTCCTTCCGCTGCCTGCGCTTGATTTCTGCACGCTCTCGGCGACGAGACTCGAGGTGTTCAGCGCCCTCCCGGATGCACTTCCTCCACTTAGGGCGGTCTTTGGCCAGGGTCTCCCAGGTGTCAATGGGGATGTTGCACTTTATCAGGGAGGCTTTGAGAGTGTCCTTGTAACGTTTCCTCTGCCCACCTTTGGCTCGTTTGCCGTGAAGGAGTTCCGAGTAGAGCGCTTGCTTTGAGAGTCTCGTGTCTGGCATGCGGACAATGTGGCCCCGCCCAGCGGAGCTGATCAAGTGTGGTCAGTGCTTCAATGCTGAGGATGTTGGCCTGGACGAGGACGCTAATGTTGGTGTGCCTGTCCTCCCAGGGGATTTGTAGGATCTTGTGGAGACATCGTTGGTGGTATTTCTCCAGCGACTTGAGGTGTCTACTGTACATTGCATAAGGATGAGGGTGAGTATCAGTGGTGGATTGACAGATGGGGATGTGAAGAAGTGCACAGACAGAGAGGGGTGGCTGTGCCTGTAAGGTAAGTTGGTATGAGGAGTGATGTGCTGCAGTAGGCTTGAGAAGGTAGAGTGAGGAGGTTGGCATGATGTCAGGATGTAGGTGAATTACTCTCACCTTTCACTCTCTTGTAGGTCATTAAACCGCTTCCTGCATTTGGCTCCAGGAGCGTGGCAGTAACTCCTGTGACTGTCCCCTCTGCCACCTCCAGCCACCTGGGTGCACAAGTGCTGGGTTTCTCTTGCAGGCATCTTCCTCCTATTGGAATGGAAGAGTATCTCCCTCCGTGTCCTTACAGCCCCCAGCAGCACATCCAAAGCGGCATACAAGAGGCAGGGTGCAACATTTGAACAGCTTGCTTCCATTTCTGACCTTCCTCCTCTCTTCTTCCCAACTCCAACTGCTTACATTTGCATGTTTGGACTATTCCTTTAAAATCTAGAGTTGAGATCGCATCATGCGGGTCCACATTACGCCCGCTGACGCTGAAATGACAGACCTGCTTAACATATTTCCGGGTTTCCCACCCGCTATTGTCCCACCCCGCCACCTTACCCACTCCCACTTTCAGTCCCAACATATAAAAATCCAGCTCGCAGAGTCTAAACCAGGAAGTATAAACCAGGAAGTATAAATTAGATTTAATTCATTGTAAAATTATGTACAGAAAGCAAAATAAAGAGAGGGAAAGAAAAATGGGATTAAGAGAAAGAGGAAAAAAATCCCGAAAAAGTTAAACACTGATTAAATTCTGAAGGAATGAGTTGCAACATTTATAAAATGTAATTTTCAGTGCCAGAGAGGTTGTTTGGCAGTAATTATGACTTATCACACTGTTAAAATATCACTTACAACTGAATGCACCATCCCTAACTTTTTCTGAAATGTTTAGTGGGTCACTAGCGGGTAAGTACAGCCACTTCACACCCTGACATAGGCCTCTTGAGCATCCCTGATTTTAATCACTCAACCATTGATGGCCGTGTCTTCAGCTGCCTGGGCCCTAAGCTCTGGAATTCCCTCCCTAAGCCTCTACGTCTCTCTACCTTTCTTTTCTCCTGTAAGATTCTCCTTAAACCCTATCTCTCATCTGGCCTAATTTTTCCTCAAGTAGCTCAATGTCAAATTTTGTTTTATAACAGTCCTGTGAAGCACCTTGTGACGTTTTACTATGTTAAAGGCGCTATATAAAAACAAGTTGTTGTTGTTGTCATTGATTTCAATGCTGTGTCTCTCGGGGAGTTAATGTTATAGTGCAGCCTGTAGAGGAGTATGGTAACTCGGACAGAAACTTCCAGATTTCCACATTTAACTGCGCATATGTGGACTCTTAAATTTGCTGCCCAATTTACTCCATAATAAAAATGAGCGCTATTAGCCTCACCATTATTCTCAACGCAAGATCCGAGCCAATGCTACTTTAACAAATCCCTTTTATAATATTCTGTGGAGACCTTTGTGTCTTCTATGTTAGTAGTTAATTGATGATGTTGATGCTTCACAGTGATATAAACCAAGTATTCCCTGGTGTGTGACCACAACCTCACATTGGTGTCAATATACATAGTTTAATCAAGGTCAAATATTTGTACCCTCAATTTTAACTGAAATATTGCTAATGAATAGCTTGAATGTTGTTTCCATATCTGGAAGGTCCTTCCAACAGCTGTCACACTTATATACAGGATAAAAGAACAAAACTTGATAAGCTAGTTGGTCATTTGCTCTTATCTAGCCTCCAACCGCCCCCTCTTTCACTATCATAAGTTTTCTTTTGCTCTCATTTGCAACGCTAAATTGTCCATGCACCTCTGAATTTTTCTCCCCAGTTTCTCCGAAACACCTACCTCTAAACACTCTTCCTCCTCTCTGCGCCCTCAGTGTTGAAATCAAAGCTCATCGCATCGTCTCTTACTATAAGAAATGTCTTTCCCAGAACCTCAAAACGTGGCTAACAAAAGAAATTAAAGATTAGATTAAAGGAAGAGGCTTATAATGTTGTCAAAAAGAGTAGTAAGCCTGAGGATTGGGAGGATTTTAGAATTCGGCAATAGCCAAGAAATTGATCAAGCGAGAGAAAATAGAATATGAGAGTAAACTAGCAAGAGGCATAAAAACAGACTGTAAAAGACTCTATAGATATGTAAAAAGGAAGAGATTAGCAAAAGAAAATGTGGGTCCCTTACAGGCAGAGATCGGAGAAATTATAATGGGGAGTATGGAAATGGCAGAGAAATTAAACAGCTACTTTGTGTCTGTCTTCATGGAAGAAGACACAAAAAACATTCTGAAAATAGTAGGGAACTAAGGGTCTAATGAGAATGAGGAACTTAAAGAAATTAGCATTAATAAAGAAATAGTACTGGAGAAATTAATGGAACTAAAAGCTGACAAATCCCTGGACCTGATGACCTACATCCTAGGGTTTTAAAAGAGGTGGCTGCAGAGATAGTGGATGCATTGGTTTTGATCTTCCAGAATTCCCTAGATTCTAGAATGTTCCCAGCAGATTGGAAGGTACAAACGCAACCCCGCTATTCAAGAAAGGAGAGCAAAAACAGGAAACTATAGACCAGTTAGCCTGACATCAGTAGTAGGGAAAATGCTAGAATCTATTGTTAGGGATGTGGTAACAGGACACTTAGAAGATCATAATATGATGGGACAGAGTCAATGTGGATTTATGAGAGGGAAATCATGTTTGACAAATCTGTAAGAGTTTTTTGAGTTTGTAACTAATAGGTTAGATAAGGGGAACCAGTGAATGTAGTGTATTTGGATTTCCAGAAAGTATTTGATAAGGTGCCACACAAGAGATTATGACACAAAATCAGGGCTCATGGGATTGGGGGTAATATACTAGCATGGATTGAGGATAGGTTAACAGACAGAAAACAGAGAGTAGGAATAAACGGGTCATTTTTGGCTTGGTAATCTGTAACTAGTGGGGTGCCGCAAGGATCAGTACTTGGACCTCACCTATTTACAATCTATATCAATGACTTAGATGAGCGGACTGAGTGAAATGTACCCAAATTTGCTGATGTTACAAAGCTAGGTGGGAAAGTAAGTTGTGTGAGGAGGATGCAAAGAGGCTGCAAAGGAATATAGTGAGTGGGCAAGAACATGGCGGATGGAATATAATGTGGAGAAATGTGAAATTATCCACTTGGTAGGAAAAATAGAAAAGCAGAGTATTTTTTAAATGGAGAGTGATTGGGAAATGTTGGTGTTCAGAGGGACCTGTGTGTCCTTGTACACCAATCACTGAACGTTAACATGCAGGTACAGCAAGCAATTCAGAAAGCAAATGGTACGTTAGCCTTTATTACAAAAGGATTGGTGTACAAAAAGGCCAAAATTGTCCCTTCCCTTAAGGCCTGTTACCGCCGGAAATCGGCGTGGAATGGCCGCTGATTTTTCGTGGAATGGCCGCCATTTTGAAAAATCCACTCCTGCAGTATCCCAGCGGTGACCCCCACCTCCCTACCACATCACTGGTGCTGATCCGTCCTTAATACAATTATATAGGATCTTGGTGAGACCGCACCTGGAGTATTATGTACAGTTTTGTTCTCCTTACCTGAGGAAGGATATACTTGCCTTAGAGGGAGTGCAACCAAGGTTCATCAGACTGATTCCTGGGATGGTGGTTTGTCCTATGAGGAGACATTGGGGCGACTAAGGCTACATTCTCTGGAATTTAGAAGAATGAGAGGTGATCGAATTGAAACATGTAAAATTCGTACAGGGCTTGACAGGGTACATGTTGGAAGGATGTTTCCCTGGCTGGGCAGGCTAGAACCAGGGGTCACAGTCTCAGAATAAGGGGTTGGTCATTTACGACAAGGAGGAGGTGAAATTTCTTCACTCAAAAGATTGTGGATCTTTGGAATTCTCTACCCCAGAGGGCTGTGGAGGCTCAGTCGTTGAGTATATTCAGGACAGAGATTGAAAGATTTTTGGATATTAAGGGGATAGTACGGGAAGGTGGAGATGAGCCATGACCTTATCGAATGGCGGAGGGGCCGAATGGCCTACTCCTGCTCCTATTTCTTACGTTAAGCTTTTATGTTCTTATGGAGCTCTTCAGCTCCTTAGTTTTCCCTTCCTTGTACAAAGTACAGGTTTTTAAAACCCAAGCTTGGGGTCAACTAATTAACTGGCTTCCTGATTTAGTTCATCTTCTTTCATACTATTTTCGGTGTTGGTACTACCTGGCAGTTTGCCCTTCACTTTAGTTTTCCAATAATATAAAAAATAGCTTTTGACTGCATTGTGTCCGTATATTGCTCCACAGTGAGGAACTAGCCAAGCTAAACATTGCTTTAGGGTATTTGTCTGTATTAAAATATATAATTCTGCAGGATATTCCAGTTGAGCTCGTAAGTCTGTTTGCAATATATTCCTAGCCAAGGGCTGCTATCAGTCACAATCAGCTGCCATTGTATATCTCTACCAATTTTTATTTCCATTGACTTCAATGAAAACTAAAATCGGGAGAGGTGTACAACAGATGGCCCACGTTATTCTATCGCCCAAAGTTAAAATGACCCCCAGTGAGTGTTGGGGGCAGATTACGTAATTGGGTAAACTTTGCAAAACTCTGTACTTTTGCGGGACCTTAAATGAGTGGGTACGGCCTGTTAAATCGAGGGTCGCACATCTGCCACTCTATCATCCCTATTGGCTACACACAATGATCCCTATTGGCTACACACAATGATCCTTATTGGCTACACACAATGATCCCTATTGGCTACACACAATGATCCCTATATGGCTACACACAATGATCCCTATTGGCTACACACAATGATCCCTATATGGCTACACACAATGATCCCTATTGGCTACACACAATGATTCCTATTGGCTACACACAATGTCTTGTCAGTGGCACAGGGTCTTGCAAAATTTACCCTTTGAATCAATTTGAAGCTGTTGTCAGCCAGGCTAGTCGAACTGGGATCCATTTCAAGGGCATGTAACTAAGAGTTAAAGTAAGCTATTCTAACTGTACATAGGTCACCAAATAGATACGAATGAAGTAGGCCATTTAATCACTTCTAGCTATTCTACACACCCCTCTGCCATCATGGCATCCATCATTCTATTCTGAAGTTTATTGCATGTGTTTTGATTGCCCACTCTGTATGAAGAAAAACTTCTATTCCTCAGTAACAAATTTGCCTCTTACTAGTTTGAACCTGTGCCATCTTGTCTTACTATCGGGTATTAGTTTGAAGTAGTGCTCTGAATCAACCTTTTCTCTATCATGTACTGTGTTATTATTGCTGAGGCTACATTTGGAGTATTGGGGTAAGAGTTCCATGCTCTGTTTAGCAGCATCTCGCCAGAAATATCAAACAGCGGAAACTTTCACAAATGTGTTTACATTGCTGCTACCAATAGCGACCAGAGGAATCCTTGTCC
The DNA here is from genome assembly GCF_044704955.1 of Pristiophorus japonicus. Taxonomy (NCBI): domain Eukaryota; kingdom Metazoa; phylum Chordata; class Chondrichthyes; family Pristiophoridae; genus Pristiophorus; species Pristiophorus japonicus. The sequence continues at coordinate 5,766,022 of NC_091987.1, forward strand.
CTGACATGTGCAGCTCTAAGAATGCTGCCTTCAAAAGGACATCAATGTATTGAAAAGGGTTGAGAGAAGAGGGATAAGGATGGTTTCATGGCAGGCTCTGAGTTGTGAAGAGAAACTCACAGAAAGAAGATCTGGTTCTAAAAATTCTGAGAGGCCTGGATGATGTATGTAAGCTAGTAAACTTGAGATGAGATCTTAGGATAATGAAGTTGCATACAGGTTACTTAATTTAGATTATGACCACTGACTGCAGGTACAAGTAGAAACCCAACAACCCTCAAGCAATACTTGAGAGTAGAAACATAGAAACAAAGAAAATAGGTGCAGGAGTAGGCCTTCGAGCCTGCACCGCCATTCAATAAGATCATGGCTGATCATTCCTTCAGTACCCCTTTCCTGCTTTCTCTCCAAACCCCTTGATGCCCTTAACCGTAAGGGCCATATCTAACTCCCTCTTGAATATATCCAATGAACTGGCATCAACAACTCTCTGCGGCAGGGAATTCCACAGGTTAACAACTCTCTGAGGGAAGAAGTTTCTCCTCATCTCAGTCCTAAATGGCCTACCCCTTATCCGAAGACTGTGTCCCCTGGTTCTGGACTTCCCCAACATCGAGAACATTCTTCCCGCATCTAACTTGTTTAGTCCCGTCAGAATCTTATATGTTTCTATGAGATCCCCTCTCATCCTTCTAAACTCCAGTGAATAAAGGCCCAGTTGATCCAGTCTCTCCTCATATGACAGCCCAGCCATCCCTGGAATCAGTCTGGTGAACCTTCACTGCACTCCCTCAATAGCAAGAATGTCCTTCCTCAGACAAGGAGACCAAAACTGAACACAATATTCCAGTTGAGACCTCACTAAGGCCCTGTACAACTGCAGGATGACCTCACAGCTCCAATATTCAAATCCCCTAGCTATGAAGGCCAACATACCATTTGCCTTCTTTACCGCCTGCTGTACCTGCGTGCCCATTTTCAGTGACTGATGAACCATGACACCCAGGTCTCGTTGCACCTCCCCTTTTCCTAGTCTGCCGCCGTTCAAATAATATTCTGCCTTTGTGTTTTTGCCCCCAAAATGGATAACCTCACCTTTATCCACATTATACTGCATCTGCCATGTATTTGCCCACTCACCTAATCTGTCCAAATCACCCTGCAGCCTCTTAGCGTCCTCCTCACAGCTCACATCGCCACCCAGTTTAGTGTCATCTGCAAACTTGGAGATATTACACTCTATTCCTTCATCCAAATCGTTAATGTATATTGTAAAGAGCTAGAGTCCCAGCACTGAGTCCTGCGGCACCCCACTAGTAACTACCTGCCATTCTGAAAAGGACCCGTTTATCCCGACTCCCTGCTTCCTGTCTGCCAACCAGTTCTCTATCCATGTCAGTACATTACCCCCAATACCATGTGCTTTGATTTTGTACACCAATCTCTTGTGCGGGACCTTGTCAAAAGCCTTTTGAAAGTCCAAATACACCACATCCACTGGTTCTCCCTTGTCCACTCTGCTACATCCTCAAAAAATTCCAGAAGATTCATCAAGCATGATTTCCCTTTCATAAATCCATGCTGACTCGGTCCGATCCTGTCACAGTTTTCCAAATGGGCTGCTATTTCATCCTTAATGATTGATTCTAACATTTTCCCCACTACCGATGTCAGGCTAATTACCCGCTTTCTCTCTCCCTCCTTTTTTAAAAAGTGGCATTACATTAGCTACCCTCCAGTCCATAGGAACTGATCCAGAGTCGATAGATTGTTGGAAAATGATCACCAATGCATCCATTATTTCTAGGGCCACTTCCTTAAGTACTCTGGGATGCAGACTATCAGGACCCAGGGATTTATCGGCCTTCAATCCCATCAATTTCCCTAACACAATTTCTCGCCTAATAAGGATATATTTCAGTTCCTCATTCTCACTAGACCCACTGTCCCCTAGTACATTTGGAAGGTTATATGTATCTTCCTTTGTGAAGACAGAACCGAAGTATTGGTTCAATTGGTCTGCCATTTCTTTGTTCCCCATTATAAATTCACCTGAATCCGACTGCAAGGGACCTACGTTTGTCTTTACTAATCTTTTTCTCTTCACATATCTATAGAAGCTTTTGAAGTCCGTTTTTATGTTCCCTGCAAGCTTCCTCTCGTACTCTATTTTCCCCTCCTAATTAAACACTTTATCCTCCTCTGTTGATTTCTAAATTTCTCTCAGTCCTCAGGTTTGTTGCTTTTTCTGGCCAATTTATATGCCTCTTCCTTGATTTTAACACTATCCTTAATTTCCCTTGTTAGCCATGGTTGAGCCACCTTCCCAGTTTTATTTTTACTCCAGATAGGGATGTACAATTGCTGAAGTTCATCCATGTGATCTTTAAATGTTTGCCATTGCTTATCCACCCTTTAAGTATCCTCTGCCAGTCTATTCTAGCCAATTCACACCTCATACCGTCGAAGTTACCTTTCCTTAAGTTCAGGACCCTAGTTTCCGAATTACTTTGTCACTCTATATCTTAATAAGGAATTCTACCATATTATTCTCACTTTTCCCCAAAGGGCCTCGCACAACAAGATTGCTAATTAGTCCCTTCTCATTACACATCACCCAGTCTAGGATGGCCAGCTCCCTGTTTGGTTCCTCGACATATTGTTCTAGAAAACCATCCCTAATACACTCCAGGAAATCCTCCTCCACCGCATTGCTACCAGTTAGGTTAGCCCAATCTATATGTAGATTAAAGTCGCCCATGATTACTGCTGTACCTTTATTGCACACATTCCTTATTTCTTGTTTGATGCTGTCCCCAACCTCACTACTACTGTTTGGTGGTCTGTACACAACTCCCACTAGCGTTTTCTGCCCTTTGGTATTCCGCAGCTCCACCCATACCAATTCCACATCATCCAGGCTAATGTCCTTCCTTACTATTGCATTAATTTCCTCTTTAACCAGCAACACCACCCCGCCTCCTTTTCCTTTCTGTCTATCCTTCCTAAATGCTGAATAACCTTGGATATTGAGTTCCCAGCCTTGGTCACCCTGGAGCCATGTCTCCGTGATGCCAATCACATTGTATCCGTTAACTGCTATCTGCGCTGTTAATTCATCCACCTTATTCCGAATACTCCTCGCAATGAGGCACAGAGCCTTCAGGCTTGTCTTTTTAACACACTTTGCCCCATTTGAATCTTGCTGTAATGTGGCCTTGCTGTAAAGAAGGAATCTTCTTTTCCGCAAGAAATAATGTAGAAATGAATATTGTGGTTATCATTAACTATAATGATGACTACAATTGCTGTTAATGAAAAATATATTTCTTAGCTAAATCTGGGCTAAGAATTCCTATGGCCACTATGTAGCATGATATCAGAAATATTATTCTTGGCTCAGTTTGTAGCACTCTCAACTGTGTGTCAGAAGATTGTGGATTCATGTCCCACTCCAAAGATTTGAGCACATAATCTGGGCTGACACTCCAGTGCAGTACTGAGGGATTGCTGCACGGTTAGAGATGTATTTTGGTTGAGGGGCTAAATGGAGACCCTTTCTGACCTCTCGGGTGGATGAAAAGATCTCATTGCAGTATTCGAAGAAGGGCAAGCAAGCTCTCCCTGGTGTCCTGACCAATTTTTATCCCTCAACCAACATCGATTATCTGATCATTATCTCATTGCTGTTTGTGGGACCTTGGCTGCTAATTGGTTGCCGTATTTCCTATATTACAAACGTGACTGCACTTCAAAAGTACCTCATTGGCTGTAAAGCGCTTTGGGATGTCATGAGGCCATGAAAGGCGCTATATAAAATGCATGTTCTTTGTTTCTTTACGTGTTGCACATTTAGGAGTGATCATTAATCATAATCTGAAAGCATATGGTCATTGTGAGGCATTTGCTAATAAGGCAAATAAGGTATTCAGGTTCAACTGGAGGGCAGTGGACTACAAATCAGGACAGGTAATTGATTATTGTACAGATCAATGGTGAGTCCAATTCTGGAGTAAAGCATGAATGTTTTGGTCACAAACACAAACAGAATACGGATCCATTGATAAAGATTTCAGTGGAAGGTAACCAGGGTGAATTCTAGACCTTTAGGCAATGAACTTCAGGCCGGATTTTCAGCTTTTGGGGTTTTTCAGCGAAAACAGAACGATATGTGAAACTTACCATTTTCGCTGTGCGACTGTTTTTAGGCCGAACTATCAGCCTTTACGTCTGTGCATGGGGTGCATCAGTAAGGGGGGTATTGCACAAACATTCACGGTGCAAAACGCGAGTTTCGGCAATTTTAGTCCGGGGCCGGGAGCGCAGCGAGAGAGGCCTTGGGAGGGAGGGGGAAGAAAAATTTCAAAAAACATTCCAAAAACATTTACAAGACTCTTAACTATCTAATCGCAAAAAAAAAAATTAAAAAATAAAAACTTTAACTTACTTTTTTTCAGGTTTTCATACTTGCTGCTGCTGCCAGGGCTGCACCGCTCGGTTTGACCTGTTGCTATTCTGGGCACGCCGTACAGGTTGGGGAGAGACGAAATTCAGACACAAACGCAATCCTCTCCCCGGCGGTACGTCCTATCGCCACCGCAAACAGGTCCCCGAGGATCCTGCCCGGCGTTTGCGGCAAAACCAACCAGATTTATTTTCACTGGAGAGGACTAATCAGAAACATGATAGGGATCTTCAAAATAATGAAAGGTATTGGTGAGGCAGAAGTAGACAAGCTATTTATTTTAGACAATGAGCAAAGGACTAGAAACCACAAGCACAACATTCACAAGCTTCCAGTAAGGTTACAGATTAGAAATAACTTTTTTTTCCCCACAGGATAATCAATATGTGCTACAGATTTGCAGAGAAGGAGTTCAAAAAGGAGTTCGATGTAGTCCTTACTACTAGGGGGATCAAGGGGTGTGGCGAGAAAGCAGGAATTGGGTACTGAAGTTACATGTTCAGCCATGAACTCATTGAATGGCGGTGCAGGCTCGAAGGGCCGAATGGCCTACTCCTGCACCTATTTTCTATGTTTCTATGTTTCTATGTTTCTAGAAGGTTGCTGATTTGGGGTCATAAGAACATAGGAACAGGAGAAGGCCATTCAGCCTCGCGAGCCTGTTCCGCCATTCAATTAGATCATGGATGATCTGTACCTTAACTCCATTTACGCAGAGCTTGATTCTATATCCTCAACAAAAATCTATCAATCTCAGTTTTGAAATTTTCAATTGACTCCCCCCTCCCAACCTCAACAGCTTTTTGGGGAGAGAGTTCCAGATTTCCACTACCCGAAAGGCTTCCAATTTTAAAGTTATGCCCCCTTGTTCTGGACTTACCCCACCAGAAGAAATAGTTTCTCTCTATCTACTCTATCAACTCTTTTAATCATCTTAAACAGCTCAATTATATCACCCCTTAATCTTCTACACTGGAGGGAATACAAGCCTAGTCTATGCAACCTGTCCTCATTATTTAAAATTTTTTGTCCCGGAATCATTCTGGTGAATCTATATTGCATCCCCTCCAAGACCAATATATCCTTCCTGAGATGTGGTGCCCAGAACTGAACACAGTACTCCAGATATGGTCTAACCAGAGCTTTTTACAACTGTAGCATGAATTCCACCCCTTTCTATTCCATCCCTCTTGAGATGAAGGCCAACATTCCATCAGTCTTTATAATTAATTTTTGTACCTGTCAATTAGTTTTTAGTGATTACCGTACTTGGATCCCTAAATCTCTCTGCTCCTTCACAGTTCCTAGCATCTCACCATTTGGAAAATACTCTGCTCTATCTTTCTCAGGTCCAAAATGGATGACCTGAAACTTCCCCATGATGAACTCCAGCTGCCACAGTTTTTCTCACTCAGTTAATCTATCAATGTCCCCTTGCAACTTTCTGCTCCCAATTACACTACTTATTGTTCCACCTAAAAATGTCGTCAGTAAACCTATTCCTTCATCTAAGTCATTTATAAATATGTCTTAAATTTATTCAATGTCCCAGCTTCCACAGCTCTCTGAGGCAGTGAATTCCACAGATTTACAACCCTCAGAGAGAAGAAGTTTCTCCTCATCTCTGTTTTAAATGGGCGGCCCCTTATTCTAAGATCATGCCCTCTAGTTCTAGTCTCCCCCATCAGTGGAACAACACCAGTCACATCCTGCCAATTGGAGCACATACCCATTATCCCTACATTCTGTCCCCTAAATCTAACCAATTCGCTACCTACGTTAAAAGTGTAATTCCATGCACTTCCATTTTCCCCAACAATCTCTGTATGGAATATTATCAAATGCCTTCTGGAAGTCCATATAAATAACATCTATCATAGGTGGTCCCTCGAACGAGGATGACTTGCTTCCACACCAAAATGGATGAGTTCACAGATGTTTCAATGAAGGACCCGATATTCCAGTCCTGAACTCCAGGGGTGGAAGATGCCTGTGCGTAGATTTGATTAACGTGTGGTGACCATTCGCCACAAACTCTCACCGCACCTCCTCACCAAACATTCGCCAAACCTCCACCACAATCACTCGCCGAACCTCAGCCACGATCTCTCATCGCTCCTCCGCCTCAATCACTCGATACACCTCTGGACAACGTCATCAAAACCCAGGTCGCCATTTGGAGCATGGGCGGGAACATCGGCAGGGCCCAGATACAGCGGAGGAGCGGGAAGGTCGGGCGGATGAGCAGCGAAAGATCATGACGGAGGTGTATAACATCTATAAGCACTTTCTATCTGCCATGTTAGTTATCTCCTCAAAAAATTCAGCTAGGTTTGTTAGATATGACTTACCCTTTACAAATCCGTGCTGGCTCTCTCATCAGTTCATACTTGTCCAAGTGCTCAATCAACGTGTACCTAATAACAGATTCTGATAATTTCACCACAACAGATGTTAGACCAATAGGTGTATAAGTTCCAGGTTTTTTTCTCTCATGCTTCTTAAATAATAGATTGACATTAGCAATTTTCCACTCCAAGGCGACAAATCCTGAATCAAGAGTATTTTGGAAGATCATGACGAAGGCATCTGGGGTGGAAACCATCAGGTCTTAGAGATGGGTCGATCTTCAGTGTTACTATTTTCTCCATTTACTGTTTTTTACTTGTATTAAATCTAGTAAGTTCCTCCCCTTGATTAATTATTGGTTTTCCTCATATCTCTGGTACTTAATCCTCTTCCTCTGCTGTGAAAACCGATACAAAGTAATTATTTAGCAAGTCTGCTATTTCCTTATTTACAATTACAATATCATCTGTGTCTGTTTCTAAAGAGCACACCTTACCTTACCTTACCTTACCTTAGCCACCTTCTTTCTCTTAACTTACACTGAGTCGGGAGTCCGTGAGTTCGGCGAGAGGCCTATAAAGGCCTTGAGATCGGGAGGTGCGTCGCTGAGTCGGGAGTCCGTGAGTTCGGCGAGAGGCGTACTTGTGCAGCTACAGAGAGAAGGCAAAAAAGTAGAAAGAAATAGAAAGGTGACGTCACAGCCAAGGGGGTAAGTGATTGGCTGGTGGTTGGTAAGTCGTTTTTTTTTCTTTTCTCTATCAGTGAGTAACTTTTAGCATTGTTGTTGCCAATTTAAGTGTATCTAAGGGTTAAGTCATGGCAGGAGAGCTCGGACACGTGTTATGCTCCTCCTGTACCATGTGGGAAATCAGGGACGCCTCCGTTATCCCTGACGACTAAGTGTGCGGGAAGTGTATTCGCCTCCAGCTCCTGATGAACCGCATTGCGGAATTGGAGCTGAGGGTGGATTCACTCTGGAGCATGTACGATGCTGAGAATGACGTGAATAGCACATTTAGTGAGTTGGTCTTACCGCAGGTAAAGGGTCCACAGCCAGATAGAGAATGGAAGAGCAGTGGAAGGAAGGTAGTGCAGGGGTCCCCTGTGGTCATCCCCCTGCAAAACAGATACACCGCTTTGAGTACTGTTGAGGGGGATGACTCATCAGGGGAGGGCAGCAGCAGCCAAGTTCATGGCACCGTGGTTGGCTCTGCTGCACAGGAGGGCAGGAAAAAGAGTGGGAGAGCGATAGTGATAGGAGATTCAATTGTAAGGGGAATAGATAGGCATTTCTGCGGCCGCAACCGAGACTCCAGGATGGTATGTTGCCTCCCTGGTGCAAGGGTCAAGGATGTCTTGGAGCAGGTGCAGGACATTCTGAAAAGGGAGGGTGAACAGCCAGTTGTCGTGGTGCATATAGATACCAATGACGTAGGTAAAAAATGGGATGAGGTCCTAGGCGAATTTAGGGAGCTAGGAGCTAAATTAAAAAGTAGGACCTCAAAAGTAGTAATCTCGGGATTGCTACCAGTGCCACGTGCTACTCAGAGTAGGAATCGCAGGATAGCTCAGATTAATACGTGGCTTGAGGAGTGGTGCAAGAGGGAGGGATTCAAATTCCTGGGACATTGAAACCGGTTCTGGAGGAGGTGGGGCCAGTACAAACTGGACGGTCTGCACCTGGGCAGGACCGGAACCAATGTCCTAGGGGGAGTGTTTGCTAGTGCTGTTGGGGAGGAGTTAAACTAATATGGCAGGGGGATGGGAACCTATGCAGGGAGACAGAGGGAAATAAAAAGGAGGCAGAAGCAAAATATAGAAAGGAGAATAGTAAAAGTGGAGGGCAGAGAAACCCAAGGCAAAAAACAAAAAGGGCCACATTACAGAAAAATTCTAAAGGGGTAAATTGTGTTAAAAAAACAAGCCTGAAGGCTCTGTGCCTCAGTGAGAGGAGTATTCGGAATAAGGTGGATGAATTAACTGCGCAGATAGCAGTTAACGGATACGATGTGATTGGCATCACGGAGACATGGCTCCAGGGTGACCAAGGCTGGGAACTCAACATCCAAGGATATTCAGCATTTAGACAGAAAGGAAAAGGAGGTGGGGTGGCGTTGCTGGTTAAAGATGAAATCAATGCAATTGTAAAGAAGGACATTAGCCTGGATGATGCGGAATCGGTATGGTGGAGCTGCGGAATTCCAACGGGCAGAAAACGCTAGTGGGAGTTGTGTATAGACCACCAAATAGTAGTAGTGAGGTTGGGGACAGCATCAAATAAGAAATAAGGGATGTGTGCAATAAAGGTACAGCAGTAATCATGGGCGACTTTAATCTACACATTGACTGGGCTAACCTAACTGGTAGCAATGTGGTGGAGGAGGATTTCCTGGAGTGTATTAGGGATGGTTTTCTAGACCAATATGTCGAGGAACCAACCAGGGAGCAGGCCATCCTAGACTGGGTGATGTGTAATGAGAAGGGACTAATTAGCAATCTTGTTGTGCGAGGCCCCTTGGGGAAAAGTGACCATAATATGGTAGAATTCCTTATTAAGATGGAGAGTGACAAATTTAATTCAGAAACTAGGGTCCTGAATTTAAGGAAAGGTAACTTCGACGGTATGAGGCGTGTATTGGCTAGAATAGACTGGCAAAAAATACTAAAAAGGTTCACGGTGGATAAGCAATGGCAAACATTTAAAGATCACATGGATGAACTTCAGCAAATGTACATCCCTGTCTGGAGTAAAAATAAAACTGGGAAGGTGGCTCAACCATGGCTAACAAAGGAAATTAAGGATAGTGTTAAAGCCAAGGAAGAGGCATATAAATTTGCTAGAAAAAGCAACAGACCTGAGAACTGGGAGAATTTTAGAATTCAACAGAGGAGGACTAAGGGTTTAATTAAGAGGAGGAAAATAGAGTACGAGAGGAAGTTTGCAGGGAATATAAAACTGACTGCAAAAGCTTCTATAAATATGTGAAAAGAAAAAGATTAGTGAAGACAAATGTAGGTCCCTTGCAGTCAGATTCAGGTGAAATTATAATGGGGAACAAAGAAATGGCAGACCAATTGAACCAATACTTCGGTTCTGTCTTCACGTAGGAAGATACAAATAATCTTCCGGAAATACTAGGGGACCGAGGGTCTAGTGAGAAGGAGGAACTGAAGGATATCCTTATTAGGCGGGAAATTGTGTTAGGGAAATTGATGGGATTAAAGGCCGATAAATCCCCGGGGCCTGATAGTCTGCATCCCAGAGTGCTCAAGGAAGTGGCCCAAGAAATAGTGGATGCATTGGTGATCATTTTCCAACAGTCTATCGACTCTGGATCAGTTCCCATGGACTGGAGGGTAGCTAATGTTACACCACTTTTTAAAAAAGGAGGGAGAGAGAAAACGGGTAATTATAGACCGGTTAGCTTGACATCAGTAGTGGGGAAAATGTTGGAATCGATCATGAAGGACGAAATAGGAGCGCATTTGGAAGGCGGTGAAAGGATCGGACCAAGTCAGCATGGATTTATGAAAGGGAAATCATGCTTGACGAATCTTCTGCAATGTTTTGAGGATGTAACTAGCAGAGTGGACAAGGGAGAACCAGTGGATGTGGTGCATTTGGACTTTCAGAAGGCTTTTGACAAGGTCCCGCACAAGAGATTGTTGTGCAAAATCAAAGCACATGGTATTGGGGGTAATATACTGACGTGGATAGAGAACTGGTTGGCAGACAGCAAGCAGAGAGTCGGGGAAACGGGTCCTATTCAGAATGGCAGACAGTGACTAGTGGAGTGCCGCAGGGCTCAGTGCTGGGAACCCAGCTCTTTATAATATATATCAATGATTTAGATGAAGGAATAGAGTGTAATATCTCCAAGTTTGCAGATGACACTGGATGGCGGTGTGAGCTTTGAGGAGGACGCTAAGTGGCTGCAGGGTGACTTGGACAGGTTAGGTGAGTGGGCAAATGCATGGTAGATGCAGAATAATGTGGATGAATGTGAGGTTATCCATTTTGGGGACAAAAATACGAAGGCAGAATATTATCTGAATGGCGGCAGACTAGGAAAAGGGGAGGTGCAATGAGACCTGGGTGTCATGGTTCATCAGTCATTGAAAGTGGGCACGCAAATACAGCAGGCGGTAAGGAAGGTAAATGGTACGTTGGCCTTCATAGCTAAGGGATTTGAATATAGAAGCAGGGAGGTCTTACTGCAATTGTACAGGGTCTTAGTGAGGCCTCACCTGGAATATTGTGTTCAGTTTTGGTCTCCTAGTCTGAGGAAGGACGTTCTTGCTATTGAGGGAGTGCAGCGAAGGTTCACCAGACTGATTCCCGGGATGGCTGGGCTGTCATATGAGGAGAGACTGGGTCAACTGGGCCTTTATTCACTGGAGTTTAGAAGGATGAGAGGGGATCTCATCGAAACATATAAGATTCTGACGGGACTGGACAGGTTAGATGCGGGAAGAATGTTCCCGATGTTGGGGAAGTCCAGAACCAGGGGACATAGTCTTAGGATAAGGGGTAGGCCATTTAGGACTGAGATAAGGAGAAACTTCTTCACTCAGAGAGTTGTTAACCTGTGGAATTCTCTGTCACAGAGAGTTGTTGATGCCAGTTCATTGGATATATTCAAGAGGGAGTTAGATATGGCCCTTACGGTTAAGGGGATCAAGGGGTATGGAGAGAAAGCAGGAAAGGGGTACTGAAGGAATGATCAGCCATGATCTTATTGAATGGTGGTGCAGGCTCGAAGGGCCGAATGGCCTATTCCTGCACCTATTTTCTATGTTTCTATGTATAAAGCTTCTATGTTGTCCTTGATATCCCTCACAAGTTTTTTTCTCGCATTCCCATTTACAGCTCTTACAACTTTCTTTGCATCCACTTGCTGGTCTTTATATCTCTCCCAGTACACCGGATCGCCCCTAATCTTTGCATTTCATAGAACCATAGAACAATACAGCACAGAAGAAGGCCATTCGGACCATCATAACTGCGCTAGCTCTTGCAAAGAACAACCTAGTTCGTTTCACTCCCCGCTCTTTCCCCATGTCCCTGCAATTCTTTTCTCCTTCAAGTATTTATCCAATTCCCTTTTAAAGGCTACTGTTGAATCTGTATCCACCAGCCTATCAGGCAGTGCATTCCGAATCCTAACCACTCGTTGTGTAAAAGGTTTTTCCTCATGTTGCCTCTGCTTCTTTTGGCAATCACCTTAAATCTGTGCCCTCTGGTCATCAACCCTTCAGCCGTTAGAGTAAATAAAGAGTAACTCTTTCTACCTAAACTGGTCTTGATGCTAAACATCTCTAGCAAATCTCCTCAGCCTTCTCTGCTCTAAGGAGAACAACCCCAGCTTCTCCAGTCTATCCACATAACTGGAGTCCCTCATCCCAGGAATGAGTCTCGTAAATCTCTTCTGCACCCGCTCCAAACCAATTCAGATCCTTCCTAAAGTGTATTGCCCAGAACTGGACACAATACTCTGCTGGGGCCGAGCTTGTATTCTGTATAGATATATATCTATATATCTATATTCTATATTCTATATAGGTATATCTATGTTCTTGGCTTTGTATTCTATGTGCTGGATTTTCGGCTTTGATGTTTTTGGCTCCGTGGCGGGAACAGTTTCAACCTCATTCAGTAAAATTGAGCAGCTGGGCCCTGAGTCGGGGGCACAGCACTGAGGGAGGCGTTGCACATCTCTCTTGGGGCATTAGCATGGGAAAATCCTGAGCTAAACATAGAAACATAGAAACATAGAAAATAGATGCAGGAGTAGGCTATTCGGCCCTTTGAGCCTGCACCACCATTCAATAAGATCATGGCTGATCATTCCCTCAGTACCCCTTTCCCGTTTTCTCTCCATACCCCTTGATCCCTTTAGCCGTAAGGGCCATATCTAACTCCCTCTTGAATATATCCAATGAACTGGCATCAACAACTCTCTGCGGTAGGGAATTCCACAGGTTAACAACTCTCTGAGTGAAGAAGTTTCTCCTCATCTCAGTCCTAAATGGCCTACCCCTTATCCTAAGACTGTGTCCCCTGGTTCTGGACTTCCCCAACATCGGGAACATTCTTCCCGCATCGAACCTGTCCAGTCCCGTCAGAATCTTGTAAGTTTCTATGAGATCCCCTCTCATCCTTCTAAACTCCAATGTATAACGGCCCAGTTGATCCAGTCTCTCCTCATATGTCAGTCTCGCCATCCCGGGAATCAGTCTGGTGAACCTTCGCTGCACTCCCTCAATAGCAAGAACGTCCTTCCTCAGATTAGGAGACCAAAATTGAACACAATATTTCAGATGAGGCCTCACCAAGGCCCTGTACAACTGCAGTAAGACCTCCCTGCTCCTATACTCAAATCTCCTAGCTATGAAGGCGAACATACCATTTGCCTTCTTCACCGCCTGCTGTACCTGCATGCCAACTTTCAATGACTGATAAACCATGACACCCAGGTCTCGTTGCACCTCCCCTTTTCCTAATCTGCCGCCATTCAGATAATATTCTGCCTTCATGTTTTTGTCACCAAAGTGGATAACCTCACATTTATCTACATTATACTGCATCTGCCATACATTTGCCCACTCACCTAACCTGTCCAAGTCACCCTGCAGCCTCTTAGCATTCTCCTCACAGCTTACACCGCCACCCAGTTTAGTGTCATCTGCAAACTTGGAGATATTACATTCAATTCCTTCATCTAAATCATTAATGTATATTGTAAAGAGCTGGGTTCCCAGCACTGAGCCCTGCGGCACTCCACTAGTCACTGCCTGCCATTCTGAAAAAGACCTGTTTATCCCGACTCTCTGCTTCCTGTCTGCCAACCAGTTCTCTATCCACGTCAGTATATTGCCCCCAATACCATGTGCTTTAATTTTGCACACCAATCTCTTGTGTGGGACCTTGTCAAAAGTCTTTTGAAAGTCCAAATACACCACATCCACTGGTTCTCCCTTGTCCACTCTACTAGTTACATCCTCAAAAAATTCCAGAAGATTTGTCAAACATGATTTCTCTTTCATAAATCCATGCTGACTTGGACCGATCCTGTCACTGCTTTCCAAATGCACTGCTATTTCATCTTTAATAATTGATTCCAACATTTTCCCTACTACTGATGTCAGGCTAACCGGTCTATAATTATCCACTTTCTCTCTCCCTCCCTTTTTAAAAAGTGGTGTTACATTAGCTACCCTCCAGTCCATAGAAACCGATCCAGAGTCGATAGACTGTTGGAAAATGATCACCAATGCATCCACTATTTCTATGGCCACTTCCTTAAGTACTCTAGGTTGCAGACTATCAGGCCCCAGGGACTTATCAGCCTTCAATCCCATCAATTTCCCTAACACAATTTCCCGTTTTATAAGGATATCCTTCAGTTCCTCTTTCTCACTAGATCCTCGGTCCCCTAGTATTTCCAGAAGGTTATTTGTGTCTTCTTTCGTGAAGACAGAACCAAAGTATTTGTTTAACTGGTTTGCCATTTCTTTGTTCCCCATTATAATTTCACCTGAATCTGACTGCAAGGGACCTACATTTGTTTTCACTAATCTTTTTCTCTTCACATGTCTATAGAAGCTTTTGCAGTCAGTTTTTATGTTCCCAGCAAGCTTCCTCTCGTACTCTATTTTCCCCCTCCTAATTAAACCCTTTGTCCTCCTCTGCTGCAAATTTCTCCCAGTCCTCAGGTTTGCTGCTTTTTCAGGCCAATTTATATGCCTCTTCCTTGGATTTAACACTATCCTTAATTTCCCTTGTTAGCCACGGTTGAGCCACCTTCCCCGTTTTATTTTTACTCCAGACAGGGGTGTACAATTGTTGAAGTTCATCCATGTGATCTTTAAATGTTTGCCATTGCCTATCCACTGTCAACCCTTTAAGTATCACTCGCCTGTCTATCCTAGCCAAGTCATGTCTCATACCGTCGAAGTTATCTTTTCCCAAGTTCAGGACCCTAGTCTCTGAATTAACTGTGTCACTCTCCAACTCAATAAAGATTTCCGTCACTCTCCATCTTAATAAAGAATTCGGGCTCCGAATGCTTTAAAGAGCCGAGCCTGGAGCGCTCCGAGAGACGTGTGTAGAGTGGGCGGGGGGGGGCTGTGGGGTGGGAGAACCTAAAAAAAACCCTCACAAAAAACATCCCCAAAACAGCATTGCCCATGGCACTACAAGACAAATCTAAAAAGAAAAGAAAAGCAATCACACTTACCTCAGGAGTGCATCACTTACCTCTCCGCTGTTGGTGTCATTGGACCGCCTGATTTCCCAGGCGTTCACTGCGGGGCGCGCTTTGGGGCGTATGGGTCGGGCAAGAGTCAAAACTCGCGCCAGTATCGCAACCAGCGGTGTTGCACACCAGGCATAGTTTTTCCAGGTGCTCCTGTCGCTAAACCGGACCCCAGGATCGCTGTGGGGCACTGGAGGCTGACCGCCCAGCCAAAACACCTCACCACCACCATTGCCACCACTCCCGAGCGAAAAACAGATCATAGAATCAAAGAAAATTACGCCACAGAAGGAGGCCGTTTGGCCCATCGTGTCTGTGTCAGTCAAAAGAGCTACACAGCCTAATCCCACCTTCCAGCTCTCGGTCCGTAGCCCTGTAAGTCACGGCTCTTTAAGTGCACATCCAAGTACTTTTTAAATGTGGTGAGGGTTTCTGCCTCTACCACCCTTTCAGGCAGTGAGTTCCAGACCCCCACCACCCTCTGGTGAAGAAATATTTCCTCATCTCCCCTCTAAACCTTCCACCAACTACTTTAAATCTATGCCCCCTGGTTGTTGACCCCTCTGCTAAGGGAAATAGGTCCTTCCTACCCACTCTATCCAGGCCCCTCATAATTTTATACACCTCAATTAAATCTCCCCTCACCCTCCTCTGTTCCAAGGAAAACAATACCAGCCTATCCAATCTTTCTTCATAGCTGATGTTTTCCAGTCCTGGCAACATCCTCGTAAATCTCCCCTGCACCCTTTCTAGTGTAATCCCATCCTTCCTGTAATGTGGTGACCAGAACTGTATGCAGTACTCAAGCTGTGGCCTAACTAGTATTGTGTACAGTTCTAGCAAAACTTCCCTGCTCTTGTATGCTATGCCTCGGCTAATAAAGGAAAGCATTCCGTATGCCTTTTTAGCCACCTTATCGACCTGTCCTGCTACCTTTAAGGATCTGTGGACATATACTCCAATGTCCCTCTGTTCCTCCACACCTCTTAGTATCCTACCATTTATTGTGTATTCCCTTTCCTTGTTGCTCCTCCCCAAATGCATTAACTCACACTTTTCCGGATTGAATTCCATTTGACACTTTTCTGCCCAACTGACCAGTTCATCGATATCTTCCCGTAATCTACAGCTTCCCTCCTCACTGTCAACCACACCGCCAATTTTTGTATCATCTGCAAATTTCTTTATCATGCCCCCTACATTTAAGTCTAAATCATTAAGTCTAAAGATGTATGGATATTGGATAATGAGAATCCCTTCCTGTCCTACAGGTGGGAAGTCATGCTTGGGTACAGATGCAGGGCTCAATGCTGGTGATTAGCTCAAAGTGTGTTGGGTGACAACTGAATCGTGTTTGTCTATAATGCCTTACATGTGAAATAAGCTGCCAACATTTACTTCGACATAAAGTACGACCATTTTGTTGAGGCAATTGAGGGGTTCTGGATGTCCATGGAAATGTACCCCAATATGTGTCAGCACCTTCCGGAGAGCAGGGGGCAAAATGAAGGACAGAAACATTTGGTTAATCCTGCAAATATTCTGCTTTTAAAAATTAAATATTTCAACATGGAATACTTTTCAGTCTAATGCAAAGTAGATTTGCCATTTTTTTCAAGTGCAAAACTGAATAGCGAGCAGGACTGGGACAGATGTGATGATGACATACGTGACCATGTTTATGGAATGTATTCAAAATAGTTTTCGAGATCAGTATTTCAAGGAACCAACTGAGGAACTGGATATTTTAGATCTAGTATTGTGCAATGAGAAAGGGTAATGACTTTAAAGTAAAGGAGCCTCTGGGGAATAGTAATCATAATATGATAGAAATTATATTGAGTTTCAGATTTAGTTAAGCAAACTAGGGTCTTAAATCTGAACAAAGCAAACTACATAGGTATCAGCGGCAAGTTGGCTAACATACTTTGAGAAACAAGATTAAAAGATACGATGATAGATAAGCAAAGGCAAACATTTAAAAAATGAATTCCTAATGCGCAACAAATATACATTCCCTTAATGAATAAAAAGTCCGTGGGGGAAAAGTGGTTCAACCATGTTTAACAAGAGAAGTTAACGATAGTATTAGATTAAAGGAAAAGGCTTATAATTTTTCAAAGAAGTGTAGAAAGCCTGAGGATTGGGAAAGTTTTAGAAACCAGCAAAGGATGACCAAGAATTTGATAAAACAAGAGTAGTCTAGCAAGAGACTTAAAAACAGACTGTAAAGGCATAAATAGGTATTTTCAAGTTGGCAGGATGTAACTAGTGAGATACCGCAAGGATCAGTGCATGGGCTATTCACAATCTATATCAATGACTTAGATCAGGGGACCGAGTGCAATGTTACTGTCGATAGAAAGTTAGGTGATAAAGTAAGTTGTGAGGAGGATGTAAAGAAGCTACAAAGTGTTATAGACATGTTAAGTAGTGGGCAAGAACATGGTAGATGAAATATAATGCGGAGAACTCTGAAGTTATTCACTTTAGTAGGAAAAATAGAAAACCAGAATATTTTTTAAATGGTGAGATTTTTTAAAATGTTGGTATTCCTAGGGACCTGGGTTCCCTTGTATACGAACATATATTAGCATTTATTACAAAGGGATATGAGTATAAGATTCGAAAGGGGTAGAAATTGTCCTCCGCCCTCTGTTTTGCCGTCGATATTCGGCACGTGAAGTTTTTTATCGGTCGGGGCGGATGTTGCGGCGACTGTGGGATGGACATGCCCTTGCAGTGGGTTGGCCGCCCAGACCAGTCATCAGCATCGTGCTGATGACATCAGCGCCGCACTGATGATGTCAGCGCGACATGAACGTGCCGCGTTGCGCTCACGCGTAACAACGTCCCTCCCCTTCAGTTAAAGGGGAGGGCCGCTGCAAGCTCGGCATATTTTTCACATATGTTCACTCCACCAGGGGCCACCAGGGAGAATTTGGGCCGCCAGGGAGAATTTCAGCTGGGCCAGCAGCTTGGCACCCAAGGGGGGGGGGATGCCAGGCTGTCTGTTGGCGGCCCGGCCGAACCCGGGGGCGTAATGGTCAGGCCAACCTGCCAGTCGGCCGACAATAAAAAATAAAATGGCATCGCTGGCTGTGCCACCTCCCCTTTAAGGACGGCCATGCCGCCGAACAACAAGAAGTGAAAAAGCTGTTGGGGGCAAATTCCACAAAGGGGCAATTTCCCGCGGGGCAATTTCAGGACGGAGTCGCCGCCGGTTGGTAAGGGGTCAGCGCGTGCACGCCGCGGCGGGAAAACAGGCAGAGCGATCCCGCACACCGCTCCGACCCTGAGGGAGGGCAATGTTTAAAATGGCGGCCGCTCCGTGGAGACCCGGCGGCCATTCTGCACTGACCCGTGGCCTCTGCTTTTAAGGCGGCCATGGGCCATACAGAGAGGGGCAGTTTCGGTCCCCAAGAAGTCTGACTACAATTATATAGGACATTGGTGAGACTACACATGGAGCACTGCGTACAGTTTCAGTCTCCTTATCTAAGGTAAGGAGGTTCACCAGACTGTTTCCTGGGATGGGGGAATTGTCCTATGAGGAGACATTGAGGACACTAGGCCTGTATTCTCGAGCGTTTAGGGGAATGAGAGTTGATCTTATTGAAACATATAAACTTCTTACAGGGCTTGACAGAGTAGATGCAGGGAGGATGTTTCCTCTGGCTGGGGAGTCTAGAACCAGGGGTCACAGTCTCAGAATAAGGGGTTGGCCATTTAGGACTGAGATGAGGAGACATTTCTTCACTCAGAGGGTAGTGAATCTTTGAAATTCTATACACCGGAAAGTTGTGGAGGCTCAGTCTTTGAATATGTTCAAGACAGAGATCGATAGATTTTGGGATATTAAGGGAATAAAGGAATATGGAGGTAGTGCAGGAAGATGGAGTTGAGGTAGAATATCAACCATGATCTTATTGAGTGGTGCAGTAAGCTCAAAGGGCTGAATGACCTACTCCTCCTATTTCTTAAGTTCTTAAATGTTTAAAGTGTCAGCTGTGGCTCAGTGGGTAGCACACTCGACCCCAAGTCAGAAGGTTGTGGGTTCAAGTCCCACTTCAGGGACTTGAGCACATAAATCTAGGCTGACATTCCAGTGCAGTGCTGAGGGAGTCACCATCATAGGCAGTCCCTTGGAATCAAGGAAGACTTGCTTCCACTCTTAAAATGAGTTCTTAGGCGACTGAACAGTCCAATACGTGAACCAAAGTCTCTGTCACAGGTGGGACAGACAGTGGTTGAATGAAAGGGTGGGTGGGGAGTCTGGTTTGCCGCACGCTCCTTCCGCTGCCTGCACTTGATTTCTGCATGCTCTCGGCGACGAGACTCGAGGTGCTCAGCGCCCTCCCGGATGCACTTCCTCCACTTAGGGTGGTCTTTGGCCAGGGACTCCCCGGTGTCAGTGGGGATGTTGCACTTTATCAGGGAGGCTTTGAGGGTGTCCCTGTAATGTTTCCTCTGCCCACCTTTGGCTCATTTGCCGTGAAGAAGTTTCGAGTAGAGCGCTTGCTTTGGGAGTCTCGTGTCTGGCATGCGAACGATGTGGCCTGCTCAATGGAGCTGTCGGAACTGTTGTCTTCAGATGAGACGTTAAACCAAGGTCCCGTCTACTCTCTCAGGTGGACATAAAAAATCCTATGGCACTATTTTGAAGAAGAGCAGGAGAGTTATCCCCGGTGTCCTGGCCAATATTTATCCTTCATCAACATAACAAAGACAGATTATCCGTCATTATCACATTGCTGTTTGCGGGAGCTTGCTATTCTCCTGCATTACATCAGTGACTACACTCCAAAAGTACTTAATTGGCTGTATAGCGCTTTGAGATGTCCTGTGGTCGTGAAAGACGCTATATAAATGTAATTCTTTCTTTTGTGAATTGAAGTTTGACTTGCTTTTAAAGAATGCTTGGTGACATTTAGTGGGTTAATGCATCGTCTGGTGTAGTACAGCACTCAGGCAGCCAGACTGGACAGATCCCAGACCATAACTGTTGTGTATAGAGAAAGAGTCAGACTGAACACTGTGAGCTCAATGTAAAGTATGACCGTAGTCTTTTATTGCAGGTCTCCAGAGTGCCTCTCCAACCTGTGAAGCCTCCTTAAATACATGTGTTCCCAAGGAATTATGGGATCCCTTGGGACTCCCGGGGATGAGCCCTCTGGTGGCTGTACAGAGTAAATACAAGTTTACATATATAACAACACTCCCCTCGCCCCCCAAAGTCAATAGTGTAACTATTTACAATGTGAGTCGATCTGGGGCCCTTCTTGCCCTGGTTGATCGTCTCGGTGTGAAAGCTGGTGTTGTTGTATAATTTTTTGGGCCCTCACTGGGCCACTGTGCAGCTCGCCTTGCTGGGCTGTCTGGTCAACCGTGGTGTCGGTTGCCACTGGTGTGTATGTTGGGGAATCAAAAAAGGTAGGGTCCAAGGTGGGTTGCTCAGGATAGTCCGTGAATCTGAGTTTGATTTGGTCCAAGTGCTTCTGGTGAATGAGTTATAAGAACATAAGAACATAAGAATTAGGAACAGGAGTAGGTCATCTAGCCCCTCGAGCCTGCTCCGCCATTCAATAAGATCATGGCTGATCTGGCCGTGGACTCAGCTCCACTTACCCGCCCGCTCCCCATAACCCTTAATTCCCTTATTGGTTAAAAATCTATCTATCTGTGACTTGAATACATTCAATGAGCCAGCCTCAACTGCTTCCTTGGGCAGAGAATTCCACAGATTCACAACCCTCTGGGAGAAGAAATTCCTTCTCAACTCGGTTTTAAATTGGCTCCCCCGTATTTTGAGGCTGTGCCCCCTAGTTCTAGTCTCCCCGACCAGTGGAAACAACCTCTCCGCCTCTATCTTGTCTATCCCTTTCATTATTTTAAATGTTTCTATAAGATCACCCCTCATCCTTCTGAACTCCAACGAGTAAAGACCCAGTCTACTCAATCTATTATCATAAGGTAACCCCCTCATCTCCGGAATCAGCCCAGTGAATCGTCTCTGTACCCCCTCCAAAGCCAGTATATCCTCCCTTAAGTAAGGTGACCAAAACTGCACGCAGTACTCCAGGTGCGGCCTCACCAACACCCGAAACAGTTGCAGTTTGACCCGAAACACCCTGGTCCCCTCTTTGGCCACAACAGTGCCGGGAAGCCTCTTGGGACCTTGTTCATAATTTAATACAAATACAGGATCATTGACTTCAATCTCACGGGACACATTTGCGCTATCATGGTATGCACTTTGTTGAAGCCGCCTGCTCTCTACCTGTTCATGTAGATCAGGATGAACTAACGAGAGCCTTGTCTTAAGTGCTCTTTTAATGAGCAGTTCAGCAGGTGGGATCCCAGTGAGTGAGTGGGGTCTCGTGCGGTAGCTAAGCAGGACTCGGGATAGGCGAGTCTGCAGTGAGCCTTCAGTTACCCTCTTCAAGCCTTGCTTGATGGTTTGCACTGCTCTCTCTGCCTGACCATTGGACGCTGGTTTAAACGTGGCAGATGTGACGTTTGATCCCGTTACGGGTCATGAATTCTTTGAAATCAGCACTGGTAAAACATGGCTCGTTGTCGCTCACCAGGACATCGAGTAAGCCGTGAGTGGCAAGCATGGCCAGCAGGCTTTCAGTAGAGGCAACAGACGTGCTAGCCGACATTATCTCACATTCAATCCATTTGCAGTACACGTCTACAACCATAAGGAACATTTTATCCAAGAACGGGCCTGCATAGTCGACGTGTACCCTAGACCACGGTTTGGGGGGCCAAGACCATAAACTTAGCGGCGCCTCCTTGGGTACATGGCTTAACTGTGAGCATTTATTACATCTGTGAACGCAGGACTCTAAGTCCGCATCGATACCGGGTCACCACACGTGGGATCTGGCTATCGCTTTCATCATTACGATGCCTGGGTAGGTACTGTGGAGGTTATTGATGAAGGTGTCTCTGCCCTTCTTGGGGACCACTACTCGATTGCCCCACAGAAGGCAGTCTGCCTGTATAGACATTTCATCTTTGCGCCGCTGGAACGGTTTTATCTCTTCCTGCATTTCCACTGGGACACTGGACCAGCTCCCGTGAAGCACACAGCTTTTGACTAGAGATAATAAGGGGTCCTGGCTTGTCCAGGTTTTGATCTGCCGGGCAGTGACGGGTGATTGCTCACTCTCAAATGCTTCCATAACCATGGCTAGATCTGTGGGCTGCGCCATTTCCACCCCCGTGGTGGGCAATGGCAGCCTACTGAGAGCATCGGGGCAGTTTTCTGTGCCTGGCCTGTGGCGGATGGCATAGTTGTATGCAGACGACGTGAGCGCCCATCTCTGGATGCGAGCCGATACATTGGTATTTATCCCTTTACTCTCGGAAAACAGGGATAGAAGTGGTTTATGGTCAGTTTCCAATTCGAATTTTAGCCTAAACAGGTATTGATGCATTTTCTTTACCCATAGACACACGCTAACGCTTCTTTCTCAATCATGCTGTAGGCTCTCTCGGCCTTAGACAGACTCCTGGATGCATAAGCAACCGGTTGCAGTTTCCCGAAATCATTAGCTTGTTGAAATACACACCCGACGCCATATGACGATGCATCACATGCTAGTACCAAACGTTTACATGGATCATACAACACAAGCAATTTGTTTGAGCATAACAATTTTCTTCCTTTTACAAAGGCATTTTCTTGGCTTTTGCCCCAAACTCATTCGCCCCCTTTTCGTAGTAAGACATGCAATGGTTCTAGCAGTGTGCTGAGACCCGGTAAGAAGTTACCAAAGTAGTTCAGGAGTCCCAGAAACGACCGCAGCTCTGTCATGTTCTATGGCCTCGGTGCGTTCTCACTTGCCTCCGTCTTCGCGCTGTTGGGCCTGATGCCGTCCGCCGCAATCCTCCTTCCCAAGAACTCCACTTCAGGTGCCAGGAAAATGCACTTCGAGCGTTTTAACCTGAACCCCACGTGGTTGAATCGACTAAGAACCTGCTCCAGGTTCTGCAAGTGCTCGACTATGTTCCGACCTGTGACCAAGATGTCATCCTGGAAGACCACGGTGTGCGGAACTGACTTCAGTAAACTTTCCATGTTTCTCTGGAATATCGCTGCCGCTGATTGGATTCCAAACGGGCATCTGTTATAAACAAAAAGACCTTTGTGTGTGTTGATGCAGGTGAGAGCCTTCGATGATTCCTCCAGTTCCTGCGTCATGTAGGCTGAAGTCAGTTCCAGCTTCGTGAACGTCTTTCCTCCCACCAGCGTTGCAAAGAGGTCGTCGGCCTTTGGTAGTGGGTATTGGACCTGCAGAGAGAAACGATTGATAGGTACTTTGTAATCACCACAGATTCTGACGGTGCCATCTCCCTTGAGGACTGGGACGATAGGACTGGCCCACTCGTTGAACTCGATCGGTGAAATGATGCCCTCCCTTTGCAGCCGGTCCAGCTCGATCTCTAAACTTCCTCTCATCATGTACGGTACTGCTCTCGCCTTGTGATGGATGGGTCGCGCCCCCGGAATTAGATGGATCTGCACTTTTGCTCCTTGGAATTTCCCGATGCCTGGTTCGAACAGCGAAGGAAATTTGTTTAAGACCATGGCACACGAAGTGTTGTCAGTGGGCGATAGCGCTCGGATGTAATCCCAGTTCCAGCGTATCTTTCCCAGCCAGCTCCGGCCGAGCAGCGTGGGACCATCGCCCGGTACCACCCAGAGTGGTAGCTTGTGCACCGCTCCATCGTAGGAGATCTTTACGGTAGCACTGCCGATTACAGGAATCAGTTCTTTCGTGTAAGTTCTTAGTTTCATGTGAACTGGAATTTAGACTGGCCTTGAGGCCTTGTTGCACCACCTTTCGAAAGTCTTTTTGCCCATGATGGACTGGCTCGCGCCCGTGTCCAGCTCCATTGTCAACGGGAGTCCATTTAGTTCAACATTCAGCATTATCGGGGGACAATTTCTGCCTCCTCGATCTGAGGCTCTGGTTCGTCGTGATCCTCCGTGGATCTGTCCTCCTCTGCAACATGGTGGTTTGCAGGTTTAACAGGCTTTGCAGCTCGCCTGCACATTCATTGGGGGTGTCCCATTGTTCCACAGCCCTTGCAAACGTGCTCTTTGAATTGGCATGAATGGAAAGGATGATCACCCCCGCAGCGCCAACAAGGTGTTAATGGCCTTGCATTCATCACCCTTGATGGTGGACTCTGAGACATCTGCGGACATGCAGCTGCAGGTATGTGTGACCTGCCCTGTCCGTTACGATTCGAAAACAACATCACTTTGTTCACAGTACTTGTAGCAGCACTTGTGTGCTGAGAGATTTGCTTCATATTGTCACTGGTGGCTATGAACACCTGAGCTATCGCTATGGCCTTACTCAAGGTTGGGTCTCTACAGTCAAAAGTTTGCGAAGTATGGTTTCGTGGCCAATGCCAAGTACGAAAAAGTCTCTGAGCATGTGCTCCAAATGTCCTTCAAATTCACAATATCCTGCAAGGCGTCTTAGCTCCGTGACATAACTCGCCACTTCCGGCCTTCAGACCTTTAGGGTAGGTGTAGAACCGGTACCTCGCCATCAGAACGCTTTCCTTCGGGTTCAAAAGCTCTCGGACCAGTGTGCACAAATCGTCGTACGATTTCTCCGTGGGTTTCACTGGAGTCAGCAGATTCTTCATGAGGCCATACGTTGGTGCCTCACAGACGGTGAGGAGGATCGCCCTACGTTTGGCAGCATTCTATTCCCCGTCTAGCTCGTTGGCCACGAAGTATTGGTCGAGTCGCTCCACAAAAGTTTCCCAATCATCTCCCTCCGAGAATTTCTCCAGGATGCCCACTGTTCTCCGCATCTTTGGGTTCGCTATCTGTATCTCGTCGCCAGTTGTTGTGTATGGAGAAAGAATCAGACTGAGCACTGTGAGCTCAAAGTAAAGTGTGACCTTGGTCTTTTATTGTAGGTCTCCGGAGTGCCTCTCCAACCTGTGAAGCCTCCTTAAATACCTGTGCTCGCAAGGGATTATGGGATCCCTTGGGACTCCCGGGGATGAGCCCTCTGGTGGCTGTACAGAGTAAATACACGTCCACATATATAATAACCTCTGCCCTATTTTTTTATTCCCCCATGGCAACTGGTGATGATTCTGCCATTGCCATTTACACCTCATCTTGTCTCATCATTTGTTTCTTAACTTTCC
Organism: Pristiophorus japonicus; assembly: GCF_044704955.1. Taxonomy (NCBI): domain Eukaryota; kingdom Metazoa; phylum Chordata; class Chondrichthyes; family Pristiophoridae; genus Pristiophorus; species Pristiophorus japonicus. The sequence goes on from NC_091987.1 coordinate 5,791,288, forward strand.
CCATTTTGCCTCGCACTATCATCCCTTTTTCTCTTAGGGCTAGAAATCTCGTAGTGCCCTGTTTGGGGGGCGATAAGTTTTGCGGGAGCGCAAAAGTATCGGCGGGTGCTACCGAACTCCAGCCGACGGGAACTTCCGGTTTAGGGTGCCAGGAGGGAATTGGAGAGCTAAATCGAGCGCTATCACTTCCCTTGGAGAGCTAAACGAGGCAAGAGGGGTGGTATCAATGTCCCGTGCAGCGCTGCCAGGCTCAGGCTCATTTCCTCCCTTAAAGGGAAGGGCCATTGCTGAGGGTGTCGCTCTGTGATCCGCAACAATCAGCCCCAAGCGCTCTGACAGCGCGCAGGGCTGGTCAATCGGGGCAGTAGATAAAATCAAAAACCAGCAGAGAGGGGTGAGAAAAGAGTTTTGGGCCTGCCTGACCACCAATCCCTTTAACTGCAGCTCCCCAAGTGGCCGGCCGACCTCACAACACCTCCTGCTGCTGCCGTTGTTGACGCCTGGCGATGCTGCAGGGGGCAGAAGCGATTGTGATAACGTCACAATCTCCGGGACGCAGGAGGTCGTGGCGTTGAGGTTCACCACCAGCATTCACCTGCAAGGGAAGCTGATGGGTGTCGGTACATTCGCTGTTCGCTGTGCCCGGTCGGAAAGCTGTTAGCCCCCCCGTTATTGGGAGGCGCAAAGGAGGCCAATTTCTCCTCCTTAATCTCTTCTGCCTTCCCCTATCACAGACCTTTCCTTTTGTTCTTTCCTCCCCTCCCCCATTTCCCTGCCCCTGCACAAAACTTTTACATCTCTCAGGGCCTGAAGCGTTAACTTTCTCTCTCCACACATGCTGCTGATCTTTTCCAGCATTTACTGTTTTTATTTGAGAAAGATCCCAGCTTCAATTACCTGGTCTGTGCTAAATTAGCTGATCTCATTCAGGGTCAAGAGGGACAAAATCAACCTGAAAGCTAGGCTGGTAACAAATACAAAGAGATAGAGATGTTCTGTTTTGTAAAGAAAGACCCAAAAGAAATTCCTGAAAATGCCTCCGTTATAATCAGTCACTGACTCAATGCAGTAGCTCCCTCTCCTGGACGTTTCACAGATTGCAAGCATTGCATCGTTTCAAGGCATAGGCACCACTATTTATGGGGAAACTTGGAGGGAGTGGGGTGTGGGGGTTGGAGGGAGTGGGGTGTGGGGGTCAGAGGGAGTAGGGTGTAGGGGTCAGAGGGAGCAGGGTGTAGGGATCAGAGGGAGCGGGGTGTAGGGGTCAGAGGGAGCAGGGTGTAGGGATCAGAGGGAGCGGGGTGTAGGGGTCAGAGGGAGCGGGGTGTAGGGGTCAGAGGGAGCGGGGTGTAGGGGTCAGAGGGAGCAGGGTGTAGAGGCCGGAGGAAGTGGGGTGTGGGGGTCGGAGGGAGTGGGGCCTGGGGGTCAGAGGGAGCAGGGTGCAGAGGCCGGAGGAAGTGGGGTGTGGGGGTCGGAGGGAGTGGGGTGTGGGGGGCTGGGAGGGAGCAGGGTGCAGAGGCCAGAGGGAGTGGGGTGTGGGGGTCAGAGGGAGTGGGGTGTGGGGGTCGGAGGGAGTGGGGTGTGGGGGTCGGAGGGAGTGGGGTGTGGGGGTCGGAGGGAGTGGGGTGTGGGGGTTGGAGGGAGTGGTGTGTAGGGGTCGGAGTGGCCGGGAAACGTGGAAATGCGGGTAATCTGGAGGCCATGAAAAATTTAAGAGCAGAACCTCACTTGATTCTGGTTTCTCCATTTGTTGACTGACAGTCAGCCAGATAGAAGCTAGTTAAGGACAGGAGGCCTGCACTGATATACCGCTGCCAGGGAGCAGAAAGGGGGATCATGGGTCAGGAGCGGAGCTTGTGGATGGAAGGTCGGGGAGAGATCTTGGATGGAAGGTCGGGGGGGATCATGGATGGAAGGTCGGGAGGAGTTGCAGTTTGAAGAGCCTGTGGTCAGAATTGGGATGGATACATATACACCAGGTGCTCAGAGAAGGAAGCCTACATTTTGAATAAAGCTTCAGATATGCTGCAGTTCTTCAGAGTTGTTCAAATAAACCACAAGCATTTACACAGTGTCAGAACTGGAGTATAAATGAAAAGTTTAAAGCTCATTGAATGATTTGAGACGAGAAAGAGTACTGACATTTCCTCCCTACCAATTTTGGTAGAACCATCACTACAATGACTGCAGCAGTTCGAGGAGAAAACCCACCAGCACCTTCTCAGGGCAACTCGGGATAGGCAATGAATGCAGCCTTATTCGTTTCACCCATGTCCCAAGAACACATTTTAAAAATAGTTTGAACGTGGCTCAAATTGATGGGATCAAAGTTTCTCTCTCTTTGCTGGCTGTAAGAAATCTAATTGGAATACATTTTTGGTTCATTTTGATCTAGTTCACACAGGTTTAAATTCACACCATAAAACTATCCAGTTATCCCCTGCCTCAGCTCACCCGCTGCTGAAACCCTCATCCATGCCTTTGTTACCTCTGGACTTGACTAGTCCAGTGCGCTCCTAGCCAGCCTCCCAAGCTCTGTCCTCCGTAAACTTGAGGTCACTGTAAACTCTGCTGCCCGTGTCCTAACTCGCACCAAGTCGCGCTCACCCATCACTCCTGTGCTCGCTGACCTGCATTGGCTCCCAGTCCATCAACACCTCGATTTAAAAATTCTCATTCTTGTTTTCAAATCCTTCCATGGCCTCAACTCTCCCCGTCACATGGCTCCGGTTGGGGTGGAGTGTAGAATGTTTCAGTATAAGGGGTGTCGCAGTTGTGTGGGGTGGACTGGTTGGGCCGGGTGCTCTTTACCTTTCTGCCATTGTTCATTGTTCATAGGTTTATATGTAACCTTCAGGGCTGCTGACCGAGGGCCGTGTGGCTCTTTGTCAGCCGGTGCAGACACGATGGGCCGAAATGGCCTTCTTCTGCACTGTAGATTTCCATGTTTTTATGTTTCTATCTCTGTAACCTCCTCCAGCCCTACGGAGATCTCCGTGCTCCTCCAATTCTGGCCTCTTGCACATCCCCAATTTTCTTTGCTCCATCATTGGCGACCATAACCTTCAGCTGCTTGGACCGTAAGCTCTGGAATTCCCACCCTAAGTATCTCCACCTCTCTATTTATCTCTCCTCTTTTAAGACACTCTTTAAACCTACCTCCACCTGTCCTAATATCTTCTTATGTGTCTTGGTGTCATATTTTGTTTGATAATCGCTTCCGTGACATGCCTTGAGGTGTTTTACGACATTAAACATAAGAAATAAAAGCAGGAGTAGGCCATACAGACCTTCGAGCATGCTCCACCATTCAATAAGATCATGGCTGATCTTCCACCTCAACTCTACTTTCCCGCCCGAACCCCATATCCCTTGATTCCCCGAATGTGCAAAAATCTATTGATCCCAGCCTTGAATATACTCAACAACTGAGCAACCACAGCCCTTTGGGGTAGAGAATTCCATAGATTCACAACTCCCCGAGTGAAGAAATGTCCCCTCAGTCCTAAATGACCGACCCCTTATCCTCAGACAATATCGGGGCTCAGTTTATCATATCATCTAAAAGGCAGCACCTCTGACATTGCAATTCCTCAGTACTTCACAGAGGTTTCAGCCTAGATTATGTACTGAAGTCCTGTGGTGGACCTTGAACTCAGAACTTTCAAATCCAGGGACAAAAGTACTACCGACTCACTTTCTTCCCCCCTTTCATGACCTTGATCCCCTTCTGATTCATTTTGCCTTTCCTTGTTGTCCTGAACATGTTTTATATAAATTTAATTTTTATTTTTTTGCCAAATTATTTTTTTTTCTTACCAATATAGGTAAAAAAATGGGATGAGGACCTACAAGGCGAATTTAGAGACCTAGGAGCTAAATTAAAAAGTAGGACCTCAAAAGTAGTAATCTCAGGATTGCTACCAGTGCCACATGTTAGTCAGAGTAGGAATCGCAGGATAGCTCAGATGAATACGTGGCTGGAGGAGTGGTGCAGAAGGGAGGGATTCAAATTCCTGGGACATTGGAACCGGTTCTGGGGGGTTGGACCAGTACAAACCGAACGGTCTGCACCTGGGCAGGACCAGAATCAATGTCCTAGGGGGAGTGTTTGCTAGTTCTGTTGGGGAGGAGTTAAACTAATATGGCAGGGGGATGGGAATCTATGCAGGGAGACAGAGGGAAGTAGAATGGGGGCAGAAGCAAAAGATAGAAAGAAGAAAAGTAAAAGTGGAGGGCAGAGAAACCCAAGGCAAAAAGCAAAAAGGGCCACATTACAGCAAAATTGTAAAGGAGCAAAGGGTGTTAAAAAGACAAGCCTAAAGGCTCTGTGCCTCAATGCGAGGTGTATTCTGAATAAGGTGGATGAATTAACTGCGCAGATAGCAGTTAATGGATAAGATATAATTGGCATCACGGAGACATGGCTCCAGGATGACCAAGGCTGGGAACTCAACATCCAGGGATATTCAACATTTAGGAAGGATAGACAGAAAGGAAAAGGAAGTGGGGTGGCGTTGCTGGTTAAAGAAAAAATTTATGCAATAGTAAGGAAGGACATTAGCTTGGATGATGTGGAATCGGTATGGGTAGAGCTACCGAATACCAAAGGGCAGAAAACGCCCTGTGTTGGAAATGGGAGTTGTATACAGACCACCAAACAGTAGTAGTGAGGGTGGGGACAACATCAAACAAGAAATTAGGGATGCGGGCAATAAGTACAGCAGTTATCATGGGCGACTTTAATCTACATATTGATTGGGCTAACCAAATTGGTAGCAATGCGGTGGAGGGGGATTTCCTGGAGTGTATCAGGCGAAGTCATAACGGGGAACAACGAAATGGCAGACTAACGGAACAAGTACTTTGGTTCGGTATTCACTAAGGAGGACATGAACAACCTTCCGGACATAAAAGGGGTCAGAAGGTCTAGTAAGAAGGAGGAACTGAGTGAAATCCTTATTAGTCGGGAAATTGTGTTGGGGAAATTGATGGGATTGAAGGCCGATAAATCCCCAGGGACTAATGGACTGCATCCCAGAGTACTTAAGGAGGTGGCCTTGGAAATAGCGGATGCATTGACAGTCATTTTCCAACATTCCATAGACTCTGGATCAGTTCCTATGGAGTGGAGGGTAGCCAATGTAACCCCACTTTTTAAAAAAGGAGGGAGAGAGTAAACAGGGAATTATAGACCGGTCAGCCTGACATCGGTAGTGGGTAAAATGATGGAATCAATTATTAAGGATGTCATAGCAGCGCATTTGGAAATCAGTGACATGATAGGTCCAAGTCAGCATGGATTTGTGAAAGGGAAATCATGCTTGACAAATCTTCTGGAATTTTTTGAGGACGTTTCCAGTAGAGTGGACAAGGGAGAACCAGTTGATGTGGTGTATTTGGACTTTCAGAAGGCTTTCGACAAGGTCCCACACAAGAGATTAATGTGTAAAGTTAAAGCACATGGGATTGGGGGTAGTGTGCTGACATGGATTGAGAACTGGGTGGCAGAAAGGAAGCAAAGTGTAGGCGTAAATGGGTACTTTTCAGAAAGGCAGGCAGTGACTAGTGGGGTACCGCAAGGTTCTGTGCTGGGGCCCCAGCTGTTAACACTGTACATTAATGATTTAGACGAGGGGATTAAATGTAGTATCTCCAAATTTGCGGATGACACTAAGTTGGGTGGCAGTGTGAGCTGCGAGAAGGATGCTATGAGGCTGCAGAGTGACTTGGATAGGTTAGGTGAGTGGGCAAATGCATGGCAGATGAAGTATAATGTGGATAAATGTGAGGTTATCCACTTTGGTGGTAAAAACAGAGAGACAGACTATTATCTGAATGGTGACAGATTAGGAAAAGGGGAGGTGCAACGAGACCTGGGTGTCATGGTACATCAGTCATTGAAGGTTGGCATGCAGGTACAGCAGGCGGTTAAGAAAGCAAATGGCATGTTGGCCTTCATAGCGAGGGGATTTGAGGCAGGGGCAGGGAGGTGTTATACAGTTGTACAGGGCCTTGGTGAGGCCGCACCTGGAGTATTGTGTACAGTTTTGGTCTCCTAACTTGAGGAAGGACATTCTTGCTATTGAGGGAGTGCAGCGAACATAATAAGAACATAAGAACATAAGAATTAGGAACAGGAGTAGGCCATCTAGCCCCTCGAGCCTGCTCCGCCATTCAACAAGATCATGGCTGATCTGGCCATGGACTCAGCTCCACTTACCCGCCCGCTCCCCGTAACCCTTAATTCCCTTATTGGTTAAAAATCTATCTATCTGTGACTTGAATACATTCAATGAGCTAGCCTCAACTGCTTCCTTGGGCAGAGAATTCCACAGATTCACAACTCTCTGGGAGAAGAAATTCCTTCTCAACTCGGTTTTAAATTGGCTCCCCCGTATTTTGAGGCTGTGCCCCCTAGTTCTAGTCTCCCCGACCAGTGGAAACAACCTCTCTGCCTCTATCCTGTCGATCCCTTTCATTATTTTAAATGTTTCTATAAGATCACCCCTCATCCTTCTGGACTCCAACGAGTAAAGGCCCAATCTACTCAATCTATCATCATAAGGTAACCCTCTCATCTCCGGAATCAACCTAGTGAATCGTCTCTGTACCCCCTCCAAAGCCAGTATATCCTTCCTTAAGTAAGGCGACCAAAACTGCACGCAGTACTCCAGGTGCGGCCTCACCAATACCCTATACCGTTGCAGAAGGACCTCCCTGCTTTTGTACTCCATCCGTCTCGCAATAAAGGCCAACATTCCATTCGCCTTCCTGATTACCTGCTGCACCTGCAAACTAACTTTTTGGGATTCATGCACAAGGACCCCCAGGTCCCGCTGCACCGCAGCATGTTGTAATTTCTCCCCATTCAAATAGTATTCCCTTTTTTTGTTTTTTTTCCCAAGGTGGATGATCTCACACTTTCCGACATTGTATTCCATCTGCCAAACCTTAGCCCATTCGCTTAACCTATCTAAATCTCTTTGCAGCCTCTCTGTGTCCTCTACACAACCCGCTTTTCCCACTAATCTTTGTGTCATCTGCAAATTTTGTTACACTACACTCTGTCCCCTCTTCCAGGTCATCTATGTATATTGTAAACAGTTGTGGTCCCAGCACCGATCCCTGTGGCACACCACTAACCACCGATTTCCAAACCGAAAAGGACCCATTTATCCCGACTCTCTGCTTTCTGTTAGCCAGCCAATTCTCGATCCATGCTGATACATTTCCTCTGACTCCGCGTATGTTTATCTTCTGCAGTAACCTTTTGTGTGGCACCTTATCGAATGTCTTTTGGAAATCTAAATACACCACATCCATCGGTACACCTCTATCCACCATGCTCGTTATATCCTCAAAGAATTCCAATAAATTAGTTAAACATGATTTACCCTTCATGAATCCATGCTGCGTCTGCTTGATTGCACTATTCCTATCTAGATGTCCCGCTATTTCTTCCTTAATGATAGTTTCAAGCATTTTCCCCACTACAGATGTGTAAACTAACCAGCCTATAGTTACCTGCCTTTTGTCTGCCCCCTTTTTTAAACAGAGGCGTTACATTAGCTGCTTTCCAATCCGCTGGTACCTCCCCAGAGTTCAGAGAATTTTTGTCGATTGTAACGAATGCATCTGCTATAACTTCCGCCATCTCTTTTAATACCCTGGGATGCATTTCATCAGGACCAGGGGACTTGTCTACCTTGAGTCCCATTAGCCTGTCCAGCACTACCCCCCTAGTGATAGTGATTGTCTCCAGGTCCTCCCTTCCCACATTCCTGTGACCAGCAATTTTTGGCATGGATTCTGTGTCTTCCACTGTGAAGACCGAAACAAAAAAATTGTTTAAGGTCTCAACCATTTCCACATTTCCCATTATTAAATCCCCCTTCTCATCTTCTAAGGGACCAACATTTACTTTAGTCACTCTTTTCCGTTTTATATATCTGTAAAAGCTTTTACTATCCGTTTTTATGTTTTGCGCAAGTTTACCTTCGTAATCTATCTTTCCTTTCTTTATTGCTTTCTTAGTCATTCTTTGCTGTCGTTTAAAATTTTCCCAATCTTCTATTTTCCCACTAACCTTGGCCACCTTATACGCATTGGTTTTTAATTTGATACTCTCCTTAATTTCCTTGGTTATCCACGGCTGGTTATCCCTTCTCTTATCGCCCTTCTTTTTCACTGGAATATATTTTTGTTGAGCACTATGAAAGAGCTCTTTAAAAGTCCTCCACTGTTCCTCAATTGTGCCACCATTTAGTCTGTGTTTCCAGTCTACTTTAGCCAACTCTGCCCTCATCCCACTGTAGTCCCCTTTGTTTAAGCATAGTATGCTCGTTTGAGACACTACTTCCTCACCCTCAATCTGTATTACAAATTCAACCATACTGTAATCACTCATTCCGAGAGGATCTTTTACTAGGAGATCATTTATTATTCCTGTCTCATTACACAGGACCAGATCTAAGATAGCTTGCTCCCTTGTAGGTTCTGTAACATACTATTCTAAGAAACAATCCCGTATGCATTCTATGAATTCCTCCTCCAAGCTACCCCGTGCAATTTGATTTGACCAATCGATATGTAGGTTAAAATCCCCCATGATTACTGCCATTCCTTTTTCACATGCCTCCATTATTTCCTTGATTATTGCCCGCCCCACCATGAAGTTATTATTTGGGGGCCTATAAACTACGCCCACCAGTGACCTTTTCCCCTTACTATCTCTAATCTCCACCCACAATGATTCAACATTTTGTTCATTCGAGCCAATATCGTCTCTCACAACTGCCCGGATATCATCCTTTATTAACAGAGCTACCCCACCTCCTTTCCCTTCTTGTCTATCTTTCCGAATCGTCAGATACCCCTGTATGTTTAATTCCCAGTCTTGGCCACCCTGCAACCACGTTTCTGTAATGGCCACCAAATCATACCCATTTGTAATGATTTGTGCCATCAACTCATTTAGTTTATTTCGAATGCGAAGGTTCATCAGACTGATTCCCGGGATGGCGGGACTGACATATCAAGAAAGACTGGATCATCTGGGCTTGTATTCACTGGAGTTCAGAAGAATGAGAGGGGATCTCATAGAAATGTTTAAAATTCTGATGGGTTTAGACAGGTTAGATGCAGGAAGAATGTTCCCAATGTTGGGGAAGTCCAGAACCAGAGGTCACAGTCTAAGGATAAGGGGTAAGCCATTTAGGACCGAGATGAGGAGAATCTTCTTCACCCAGAGAGTGGTGAACCTGTGGAATTCTCTACCACAGAAAGTTGTTGAGGCCAATTCACTAAATATATTCAAAAAGGAGTTAGATGTAGTCCTTACTACTCGGGGGATCAAGGGGTATGGCGAGAAAGCAGGAATGGGGTACTGAAGTTGCATGTTCAGCCATGAACTCATTAAATGGCGGTGCAGGCTCGAAGGGCCGAATGGCCTACTCCTGCACCTATTTTCTATGTTTCTATGTTTCTATGTATTAGGGATGATTTTCTGGACCATTATGTCGAGGAACCAACTAGAGAGCTGGCCATCCTAGACTGGGTGATGTGTAATGAAAAAGGACTAATTAACGATCTTGTTGTGCGAGGCCCCTTGGGAAGAGTGACCATAATATGGTAGAATTCTTTGTTAAGATGGAGCGTGACACAGTTCATTCAGACACTAGGGTCCTGAACTTAATGAAAGGTAACTTCGATGGTATGAGACGTGAATTGGCTAGAATAGATTGGCGAGTGATACTTAAAGGGTTGACGGTGGATAGGCAATGGCAAACATTTATAGATCACATGGATGAACTTCAACAATTGTACATCCCTGTCTGGAGTAAAAATAAAACGGGGAAGGTGGCTCAACTGTGGCTATCAAGAGAAATTAAGGATCGTGTTAAATCCAAGGAAGAGGCATATAAATTGGCCAGAAAAAAGCAGCAAACCTGAGGACTGGGAGAATTTTATAATACAGCAGAGGAGGACAAAGGGTTTAATTAGGAGAGGGAAAATAGAGTATGAGAGGAAGCTTTCTGGGAACATAAAAACTGACTGCAAAAGCTTCTACAGATATGTGAAGAGAAAAAGATTAGTGGAGACAAATGTAGGTCCCTTGCAGTCAAATTCAGGTGAAGTTAGAATGGGGAACAAATAAATGGCAGACCAGTTAAACAAATACTTTGGTTCTGTCTTCACGAAGGAAGACACAAATAATCTTCCGGAAATACTAAAGGACCGATGGTCTAGCTCTCATAATTTTGCACTAAACTGATAATTTCACTCAGGTGTCACAGGGAATATTTGTTATAAGAAATGCACCATGGTCACATTGGACTAGTAGAGGGTGTGCTCCTGAGCTGAGAATGATACAACTTTGTTATAGCAGAGTAGAGGGTGTTTCACTCTGCAAGTGGCTATGCTATACCTGACGTAGGAGCATTCAATACCGATACTGCGTACCCAAAATGGGAGAAACTGCCATTCTCCTGTGCTAACATCCCTCACCTTGATGAGCACAAAAACTCGCATAAAGAATAGTTTTAAAAAAGCAACAGAAAGCACCTTCATTATCCACTCTGGGAAACATAACGTTGCATCCTAGAATAGCCAGTGGGAAAGAAAAATATTTATTTGCAAACACAACTGCGGATTTTTGGTGGGTCCCACACAATGTTCTGTGTTTACATTGACAATGGTGATTCAGTATCTCCATCATCATCATAGGCAGTCCCTCGCAAGACTTGCTTCCACTCATAGCATGAGTTCTTAGGAGGCTGAACAGTCCAATACGAGAATCACAGTCTCTGTCACAGGTGGTACAGACAATCGTTGAAGGAAAGTGTTATGTATGTATTAACTCGATAGACTGAATACTGTAAACGAACACAGGTACAAACCTGGCTGTGCTTTATTTGGACCCAAAGTGATTACATTACATGATGGCTTGCCTAATGACCTCCGACAGTGGCGCCACCTGGTGGCTAGTAATTCCAAGCATACAAGCATGACAGAAAGGGTGGGTGGGACTGGTTTGCTGTATTCTCCTTCTGCTGCCTGCGCTTGGAGACTCGAGGTGCTCAGCGCCCTCCCAGATGCACTTCCTCCACTTAGGGCTTTGGTGAGACCTCACATGGAAACATAGAAACATATAAACATAGAAAATAGGTACAGGAGTAGGCCATTCGGCCCTTCAAGCCTGCACCACCATTCAATATGATCATGGCTGATCATTCACCTCAGTACCCCTTTCCTGCTTTCTCTCCATACCCCTTGATCCCTTTAGCCATCAGGGCCACGAATAACTCCCTCTTGAATAGATCCAATGAACTGGCATCAACAACTCTCTGCGGTAGGGAATTCCACAGGTTAACAACTCTCTGAGTGACGGTGTTTCTCCTCATCTCAGTCCTTACCCATTATCCTTAGACTGTGTTCCCTGGTTCTGGACTTTCCCAACATCGGGAACATTTTTCCCGCATCTAACTGTCCAGTCCCGTCAGAATCTTATACGTTTCTATGAGATCCCCTCTCATCCTTCTAAACTCCAATGAATAAAGGCCCAGTTGATCCAGTCTCTCCTCATATGTCAGTCCTGCCATCCCGGGAATCAGTCTGGTGAACCTTCGCTGCACTCCTTCAAAAGCAAGAACATCCTTCCTCAGATTAGGAGACCAAAACTGAACACAATATTCCAGGTGAGGTCTCACCAAGGCCCTGTACAACTGCAGTAAGACCTCCTTGCTCCTATACTCAAAACCCCTCGCTCTGAAGGCCAACATACCATTTGCCTTCTTCACCACCTGTTATACCTGCATGCCAACTTTCAATGACTGATGTACCATGACACCCAGATCTCGTTGCACCTCCCCTTTTCCTAATCTGCCGCCATTCAGATAATATTCTACCTTCGTGTTTTTGCCACCAAAGTGGATAACCTCACATTTATCCACATTATACTGCATCTGCCATGTATTTGCCCACTCACCTAATCTATCCAAGTCACCCTGCAGCCTCTTAGCATCCTCCTCACAGCTCACAACGTCACCCAGTTTAGTGTCATCTGCAAACTTGGAGATATTACACTCAATTTCTTCATCTAAATCATTAATATATATTGTAAATAGCTGGGGTCCCAGCACTGAGCCCTGCGGCACCCCACTAGTCACTGCTTGCCATTCTGAAAAGGATCCATTTATCCCGACTCTCTGCTTCCTGTCTGCCAACCAGTTCTCTATTTACGTCAGTACATTACCCCCAATACCATGTGCTTTAATTTTGTACACCAATCTCTTGTGCGGGGACCTTGTCAAAAGCCTTTTGAAAGTCCAAATACACCACATCCACTGGTTCTCCCTTGTCCACTCTACTAGTTACATCCTCAAAAAATTCCAGAAGATTTGTCAAGCATGATTTCCCTTTCATAAATCCATGCTGACTTGGACCGATCCTGTCACTGCTTTCCAAATGCGCCGTTATTTCATCTTTAATAATTGATTCCAACATTTTCCCCAGTACTGATCTCAGGCTAACCAGTCTATAATTACCCATTTTCTCTCTCCCTCCTTTTTTAAAAAGTAGTGTTACATTAGCTACCCTCCAGTCCATAGGAACTACCCTCCAGTCCATGGAGTACTATGCGCGGTTTTGGTCTCCTTATCTGAGGAAGGACATACTTGACTTAGAGGCGGTGAAACAAAGGTTTACTAGATTGAGTCCATGCACGAGAGGGTTGTACTATGAGGAGAGATTGAGTAGATTGGGCCTATACTCTCTGGATTTTAGAAGAATGAGAGGTGATCTCATTAAAACATATAAGATTCTGAGAGGGATTGACAGGCTGAGAGGCTGTTTTTCCTGGCTGGAGAGTCTAGAACTAGGGGCTCAGTCTCAGGATAAGGGGTCGGCCACTTAAGACAGAGATTGTCATGTATTCAACTGTCATTGTAACCCATGTATAAGTTGACCTAAGTTGTACACATTGAGAACACTGACCACAGGGGGCGAACTTGTGGGAGACACTCCTAACCTGGACTTTCAGGTATAAAAGGGGAAGCTCCACCCACCGTCTGCCTCTTGAGTTCTTGGTAATAAAGGTAACTGGTCACAGAGTTTTCTTCTCTCAAGTATGGGCCTCGTGTGCATTGATACTGTATAGTAAGGACATATCATTGCCGACGAGAAACTGGGATTTAAACCACGCGAGCATGGCCACTAGCAGCACAGAAGAGAAGTACTGTGTTGGTGATGATTGGGACGACTTTATTGAGAGACTACAGCAAAGTTTTGTCACTAAGGAATTGTTGGGACAGGATTCGGCCGACAAATGCAGGGCTCATCTCTGACGGTTTGTGGATCCAGGACGTACTCCCTGATGAAGGACCTTCTAGCGCCAGAGAAGCCGGCGGACAAGACTTTTGAAGAGCTCAGTAAGTTGATCGGGGAACACTTTAAACCGGCGAGCAGCATGCACATGGCGAGACACTGGTTTTACACGCACCGGTGGCGAGAAGGGCAAAGCGTTCCAGACTTTGTGGCAGACCTCCGGCGACTGGCGAGCCTATGTAAGTTCCCAGATACATGCAGAGCGGAGATGCTGCGAGACTATTTTATTGAGGGCATCGGGCACGCTGGGGTTTTCAGGAAACTGATTGAGACCAAAGACTTGACCTTGGAAGCGGCGGCTCTGATAGCCCAGACAATTATCTCAGGGAAGGAAGAGACCAGAATGATTTATGGCAAAAACCTTGGCTCAAATGCGGCAAACGACCAGGGAGTCAACATTGTTAACACGGCACACAGTTCGCTAGGCAGACAAGGGCAATCGGACATGCCCCAGCATGTAGTCGAACCCAAAGGGGGAATTCAACAGAGGCAATGGCTAGCTGAACGGCGATTCATGCCTTCACAATGGACAATGCAGCCAGTAATGGGGCCATCAACACCTGTTAATGGTGCGCTTAAGGACAGTTACAGAGACAGTCAGAGACGATCGGCTGGTAATGGACCTTTTGTTTCCAACAATGGGGCCTCCAGCTCATGCTGTAAGTGTGGAGGCAAACACCCAGCCAGAGCTTGCAGGTATCAGCAATATACCTGCAGAAACTGCAACGTCAGCGGTCACTTGGCGCGTATGTGCAGGAAGCCTGCAGCCAGGTTGATGTACAAGGAGGACGGGCCCGATTTAAGCCCTACTGGGGGAAATTGCTGGAAGCTGAAGTTCAGCGAGTTCATGTGGAGCACATATACAGCTCATATACCAGGACGCCATCGATAATGATGAAAGTGCTCCTCAATGGCATCCCAGTATTAATGGAGCTGGACACAGGGGCCAGCCAGTCCCTGATGAGTATCAAACAGTTCAAAAGGTTGTGGGTGTCCAAGGCCAGGAGGCCAAAATTATTGCCGATTGATGCACAGCTACGGACATATACAAAGGAGATCATTCCGGTGCTAGGTAGTCGTGACCCACAAAGATTCGAAGAACAGGTTGCCACTCTGGATTGTCCCAGGGGACGGTCCCGCACTACTTGGGAGGAGTTGGCTTGCTGTCATGAACTGGAAATGGGGCGATGTCAATGCAATTTCCTCTGTGGAGCGAGTATCATGCTCACAGGTCCTGGACAAATTTGACTCACTATTTCAACCGGCATCGGCACTTTCATGGGGACCAAGGTAGTGATTCACATAAACCCGGACGCCAGGCCAGTACACCACAAGGCCAGAGCGGTGCCGTACATGATGCGGGAAAAGATAGAAGGTGAATTGGATCGCCTGCTGAGGGAAGGCATCATCTCACCAGTCGAATTCAGTGACTGGGCAAGCCCGATTGTGCCGGTGCTCAAGGCGGATGGGTCGGTCAGGATATGTGGTGATTACAAGGCCACCATCAATCGGGTGTCACTCCAAGACCAGTACCCGCTACCGAGAGCGGAGGACCTCTTTGCAACGCTATCCGGTGGCAAACTTTTTTCAAAATTGGACCTGACCTCAGTTTACATGACCCAGGAGCTGGCGAGTGAGTCGAAGAAGCTGACCACCATCACGGCACACAAGGGGTTGGTTGAGTACAACAGATGTCCGTTCAGGATTTGTTCGGCCGCTGCGACCTTTCAGCGAAATATGGAAAGCCTCCTCAAGTCGATTCCAGGGACGGTGGTTTTTCAAGACGACATCCTCATCACGGGTCGCGATACTGAAGAACACCTCCACAACCTGGAGGAGGTGCTACGCAGACTGGACCGGGTAGGACTGCGACTGAAAAAGGCGAAGTGCGTCTTCTTAGCTCCAGAGGTAGAATTCCTGGGGATGAGGATAGCAGCAGACGGGATCAGACCCACTGCGTCCAAAACGAAAGCGATCCAGAGAGCACCCAGACCCCGTAACACAATGGAGCTGCGTTCGTTCCTGGGCTCCAGAATTATTTTGCCAACTTTCTTCCCAAATTGAGCACGCTGTTCGCTACACGTGCTCCTACGCAAATTGGGTCTGGGGGGACAGCCAGGAAAGGGCTTTTGATAGAGCACGCAATTTGTTATGCTCAAACAAACTGTTAATGTTATATGACCCGTGTAAGAAACTAGTTTTAACGTGTGATGCATCATCCTATGGGATTGGGTGTGTGTTGCAGCATGTGAATGCCAATGTCAGTTACAGCCGATAGCTTATGCCTCCAGAAGTCTGTCCCAGGCAGAAAGGGGCTACAGGATGGTAGAAAAGGAAGCATTAGCATGTGTATATGCAGTAAAGAAAATGCACCAGTATCTGTTTGGCAGGAAATTTGAACTGGAGACGTATCACAAACCCTTAACGTCCCTTTTGGCCGACAACAAAGCCATAAATGCGAATGCAAGGCCCGCATACAGAGGTGGGCACTTACGTTAGCCGCCTATGACTACACAATTCGGCACAGACCGGGCACTGAAAACTGTGCCGATGCACTCAGCAGGCTACCACTTGCCACCACTGAGGGGGCAGCTGAGCATGATGCTGAGATAGTCATGGCTGTTGAAGCTTTCGAAAAAGAAGGCTCACCTGTGACAGCCCATCAGATTAAAGTCTGGACAAATAAAGACCCGCTACTGTCTTTAGTTAAGAAATGTGTCCTGAATGGGGACTGGGCAGCCACGTACAGGGCATGCTCTGAGGAGTTTAAACCGTTTCATAGGCGCAAGGATGAACTCTCGATTCAGGCCGATTGCCTACTGTGGGGAAACCGAGTAGTCATGCCCCAGAAGGGCAGAGAGGTATTTATCAGAGAACTTCACAATGAGCACTCGGGTATTGTCATGATGAAGGCAATTGCCAGGTCACACGTTTGGTGGCCAGGGATAGATGCAGACCTGGAACTTTGTGTTCACAGGTGCAACACGTGTGCTCAGCTGGGCAATGCACCCAGGGAAGCCCCCCTGGCCCTGGCCCGCCAAGCCATGGTCACACATCCATATGGACTATGCAGGTCCTTTCATGGGACAATGTTTTTGGTTGTAGTAGATGCCTACTCCAAATGGTTTGAGTATGCCATTTTAAATTCAAGCACATCCTCTGCCATGGTAGAAAGTTCGCCGCCCATGGTCTACGACAATGGCCCGTTCTTCACAAGCACTCAATTCCAGGACTTCATGGCAGGCAATGGAATCAACCATGTCAGAACGGCACCGTTCAAGCCGGCCTCAAACGGCCAGGCAGAACGAGCAGTGCAGATAATCAAACAGGGGATGCTCAGAATCCAAGGGGGTTCCCTACAAAGCCGCTTATCACGTCTCCTGTTGGCCAATAGATCCCGACCACACTCACTCACAGGGGTTCCACCCGCAGAGCTGCTAATGAAAAGGATGCTCAAAACCAGGTTATCCCTTATACACCCCACCATGAAAGAAATTGTTGAGAGCAGGCATCAGCCACAATGTGACTACCATGAGAGGAATGCGAGGGTGCGATGTATTGATGTCAACGACCCTGTTTTTGTCCTTAATTATGTTGCAGGGCCCAAATGGCTCGCAGGCACTGTGATTGCCAAAGAGGGGAATAGGGTTTTAGTAGTTAAACTTACCAATGGACAAATCTGCCGCAAACTGTGGATCAAACTAAAAGGAGGTTCAGCAACCCCATAGAAGAAGCAGAGGAAGAACACAACGTAGAGTTTACTCCACCACAGGTGACCGAACACCAGAACCAAGTGGAGAAGAGCCCAGTCACTGGGCAGTCCGGACAGGCCTGAAGCACCACAAACAGCAGACACTCAGGCCAGCGCCCAACAACCGGAGCCCCAACTCAGGCGCTCTACAAGGGAGCGTAAACCACCAGAGAGACTCAACCTGTGATCCCAATAAGGCTTTGGAGGGGAAGGTGATGTCATGTATTCAACTATCATTGTAACCCATGTATAAGCTGACCTAAGTTGTATACCGTGAGAACATTGACCACAAGGGGGTGAACTTGTGGGAGACATTCCTAACCTGGACTTTCCAGTATAAAAGGGGAAGCTCCACCCACCGTTCTTGGTAATAAAGGTAACTGGTCACAGAGTGACCTTCTCTCAAGTATGGGCCTCGTGTGCATTTATACTGTATAGTAAGGACATATCAGAGATGAGGAGGAATTTCTTCACTCAGAGTTTTGTGCATTCAAAGGGTTGAGGATGCTGAGTCTTTGAGCATGTTCAAGGCTGAGATAGATAGATTTTTGGAATCTTGGGCAATCAAGGGATATAGGGATTGGGCGGGAAAGTTGAGATCGATGATCTTATTGAATGGCGGAGCAGGTTAAAGAGGCCGTATTGGCCTACTCCTGCTCCTAATTCTTATAATCTTTTATTCGCCACCCAAGGAAGGGTAATCTCATTCACATCACCAGGTTAAAGCCTTCAATTCTGAAAGAGTCAAACATCACAACGAACCATTACGGTTTTCACTATTGTGTGGCATGTTGATACTCAACCAACAGTGACTTTTTGAGACATTGGACTTTTCACAGATCATTGTGATGCAGACAATATTGGTGTATTGTGTGTTAATAAGCAGAACTTCAAAATTCTGACAAACAATTGTGCAGAAGCTGCAACATCCTTTTAACATAAAGATTTATCCTTTGTTTTTGCAATTATTCCCTTTCTCATTGTAGAAAATATCACACCTCAACCAAGAAAGGCAGGTAGTGATGGTGTGCGCGGTGAGTGGAATGAAGGGAATAAAGAGAGGAAAGTATTTTTCTTTCAAGTACCTTTCTATTCAGAATTTGAAGTGAAAATAAAAGGCCCACAGCACAAGAAAAGGAGTTGGAAAGAGTTGGTTAACAGATGAGGTGAATTTAGGTGGCACCAAGCTTTGGTTTTGAAAGCCTGTAGATTGTCGGAGGGATGACTGAGAGAGCAAGGAGCTCCACAGTGCTAAGCTTTCAGAATGAACGTGTTAAGAGTTAGAGATGATGTGATGAGTCTTTATTTCAACACAGTGACATGGCAGGGAGCAAGAAGAAGTAGTAGGATGATATATTTTGAGCTTTATGTGAAATAGGTGAGGAAAGTTGGGAAAAGCCCCAAGCCAATCTCAAGGAGCAGCAAAAAGAAAAAAAAAAGAACTTGCATTTATATAGCGCAACTTTAGGACATCCCTAAGCGTTTTACAGCTACTGAAGCATTTTGATGCATACATTATTGTAATGTAGGAAATGGACAGCCTATTAGAGCACAGCAAGGTCCCACAAACAGCAATGAGATAATCCCAGATAATTTGTTTTAGTGATATTGGTCGAGGAATAAATATTACATATTTATATAATAGATTAGAGGTAAGGGACAATTTGGAGCCTGGAGTTTATTCCGTTCTGAAACAAGGCACTATTACTCTGCTTTTTTATCCCTGATATCAAAGAAAAATAATCTCCAGAAAAATGAATTAATTTGTTTTCTCCTCTATTACTCTCCTCAGGCCAGTCAGCCCTCCAATACCTCGTCCAATGAACGATTCTTCACATGTGTACTTAGACAGTGAGTGTTGATAGACTATTCAACAGTGAAATGAAATCATAGTCAGACGTAATCCTATCCTTACCCAACAAGTGCATGAGAGGACTAGTAGTGGGTTACTGGATAGCAATCATGAACATTTAACTGTTTTTTAATCACTTTAGCCCAAAGGCAATAAAGCCAATTTTAGTGCATCCACTGGTGATTACCTAACCTGGGGTCCTCTTGGATGAATACCATGCAATAAAGTGCATTTGTCCACTGACTCATCAGGGGAGATAATTCCATTCAGTTTTGTGACTAATATTCTTTATTTTTTCAGTATTTCAAATGAATTATAAAATGCAGACTGCATGTCATCCCTCTGTGGGAACAGCAAGATGAAAGGTCCCAACTATTAAAGGGCCACTATCTTCCAAAGTGCTTGGAAAACCTTCAATTGTTTGTTTACAAACAACATACAATGACTTACAGCTGATAAACACACCACTTGTATGTAATGTCATTGTCACGGCCAAGGGTGCCATCAGCCGGTCCAGGCAGCGGGCGGTCGAGGGGTCGTTCAGTCCGACTGCTTCCGCGGTTACATCCAGGCCAGGGTGTCCCTGGAGATGGAGCACGCAGTGTCCACCGGTACGCTCGCGGCCTTCTGCGAGAGGTGGGCACCGGAGGGACTGGAGTGCATCGTTACCCCCGGCAACCAAATTCTATGTTTTAATGTTTAATTTGTTTTATTGTACTGGGTTTTAGTGTCCCCTCCCTTTTAGCTAGGGGGGCACTTGTATAATTTGTGGTTTTAGTGCCCAAAAAAAACACCAAAGAAAATTTTTAAAAAACAAAAAAATATATATTTTTTAAAAAGGGTACTTGAAAACTATTGGAGTGACCCACCCCCCCCCCTCTCCCCAACCCCCACCACCTTTAATCAGGGGGCACTTGATTTAATTGATTTTGTTTTTGCAACAAAAGAGTTGTAATGTCATTGTCATTGTCATGGCCAAGGGGGCCATCAGCCAGTTCAGGCAATGGGCGGTCGAGGGGGTCGTTCAGCCCGACTGCCTGCCTCTATTCAGCGGTTACATCCGAGCCAGGGTGTCCCTGGAGATGGAGCACGCGGTGTCCACCGGTACGCTCGCGGCCTTCCGCGAGAGGTGGGCGCCGGAGGGACTGGAGTGCACCATCACCCCTCGGCAACCAAATTTTAATTTGATCCGTTTATCATTTTAAAATTTTTATTGGGTAATTTGTCTGTTCTAGTGCCCCTTTAATAAGGGGGCACTTGATTTATTGTTTTGCACTAAAATAGTTGCAATGTTATTGTAAATGAAAATGATACAGAATTATTCTGAATCTTCTTGGTTTCCAGGCAACAAAAAAAATTGTCACATATTTTTGCATGAAGGTATTGCACCTTTAAAGCCTGTACTGGTGAAGTTGCAACTGGAAATTTTTAGGCAGCTGCTGTGCAGTCATTTTGTGGGAAAGATAAACTGTGATCAATGGATAGTCGTTATGGGAGCAAGCTTTGAATTTCTGCCAATTGATATTGTCTAGGTCCCACTTATTACACAAAAAAATATTTATAATTATCAATTATAAGTTAAAAAGCATGAAGGATGTCATCTAATAATTCATGAGGATAGTTGATGTAATTGTTTCTTGCACCATGTAATCTTGGTAAGCCTCACACTGTTTCTAGCAGGAAGGAAAGGCTGCAGCCTTGCTCCCAGACCTCTGCTAATGCCTGCCACAGTCAACTATTCAATACAACAGCAATCCCAGGAGTGACTGCCTAAGGTTTTCCTTCCCTCTGTACATTGAAGTCCCAGTGCACTGGCCTATAAAAACCAAGTATACTGGGACACTTGTATTTCTAGTTGCTAGTTTCAGAGAAGCACTGGCCAGATAACGACCAAACCAAAGGGAAAAAAAAACAACTGAGTATAGAGCGTTATCCAAACAGTGGTGATGTTTTACACGGGCCAGGCTGAAGCTTGGTCAGAGATAAGTTTTAAGGAGGAAAGTGAGGTGAATAATCCCTCCACCGCCTCAGCGTTGTCAGACTGCTTTTCGACATTCAGTGCTGGATGAGCCACAATTTCCTTCAATTAAACATTGGGAAGACCAATGCCATTGTCTTTGGCACAATCTCCATTCTTCCATCCGGCACTAATTCCATCCTTCCCGCAGCCACTGTCTCAGGCTGAACCATTCTGTTCACAACCTCGCTCCTCTCCGCACCTGCCTCAGCTTATATAGCACTCATACATGCTTTTGTTACCTCCAGAATCTCCTGGTTGGCCTCCCATCCTCAACACCAGCAAGAACTAGCATTTATATAGCGCCTTCAACATAATACAACACCCCAAGGCACTTCACAGGAGCAATTATTAAACAATATTTGACACCGAGTCACATCGGGGGAATATTAGGGCAGATGACCAAAGCCTGGTCAAACAGGTAGGTTTTAAGGAGCATCTTAAAGGAGGAAAGAAAGGTAGAGAGGTTTAGGGAGGGAATTCCAGAGTTTAGGGCCTAGGCAGCTAATCGCACGGCCACCAATGGCGGTGCGATTAATATTGGGGATGCGCAAGAAGCTAGAATTGGAGGAGTGCAGATATCTCTGGAGGGTTGTAGGGCTGGAAGAGGTTACGGATAGGGAGGGGCGAGTCTATGGGGGGATTTGAAAACATAATGAGAATTTTTAAATCGAGGCGATGCTTAACCGGGAGCCAATGTAGGTCAGCACCACGGGGTGATGGGTGAACTGGACTTGGTGCGAGTTAGGACACGGGCAGCAGAGGTTTGGATGAGCTTGGAAAATGGGAGGCCGGCCAGGAGTGCGTTAGAATAGTCAAGTTTAGAGGTAACAAAAGTAGCGGATGAGCTGAGGTAGGGGCAGAGTTGGGCGATGTTACGGAGGTGGAAATAGGCAGTCTTAGTGATGGCATGGATATGTGGTTGGAAGCTCATCTCGGGGTCAAATATGACAGCAAGGTTGCGAACAGTCTGGTTCAGCCTCAAGACAGTTGCCAGGGAGAGGGCTGGAGTCGGTGGTTGGGGAATGGAGTTTGTGGGGGGGATCTAAGACAAAGGGCTAGATATTTACTGTATAATATCATAGAAGCATAGAAATGTATGGCACAGAAGGAGGCCATTTGGCCCATCGTATCTGAGCCAGTCGAAAAAGAGTATCCAGCCTAATCCCACTTTCCAGCTCTTGGTCTGTAGCCCTGTACGTTACGGCATTTCAGGTGCACATCCAAGTACTTTATAAATGTGATGAGGGCTTCTGAGTTGACCACCCTTTCGGGCAGTGAGTTCCAGACCCCCATCGCCCTCTGGATAAAAAAACTTCTCCTCAACTCCCATCTAATCTTTTTACCAATTACTTTAAATCTACGGCCCTTGTTTATTGACCCCTCTGCTAAGGGAAATAGGTCCTTCATATCCACTCTATCTAGGCCCCTCATAATTTTACACACCTCAATTAAATCTCCCCTCAGCCTCCTCTGTTCCAAGCAAAACAACCCCAACCTATCCAATCTTTCTTCATAGCTAAAATTCTCCAGTCCAGGCAACATCCTCATAAATCTCCTCTGTACCCTCTCTATGGCAATCACACCTTTCCTGTAATGTGGTGACCAGAACTGCACGCAGTACTCTAGCTGTGGCCTAACCAGTGTTTTATACAGTTCAAACATAACCTCCCTGCTTTTAAAAATCTGTGCCTCAGCTAATAAAGGCAAGCGTTCCGTATGCCTTCTTAACCTCCTTATCTACCTGGTTTGCTACCTTCAGGGATCTGTGAACCTGTACTCCAAAGTCCCTCTGTTCCTCTACATTTCTCACTATCCTACTATTAACTGTATTCCCTTGCCTTGTTAGTCCTCCCCAATTGCATTACCTCACACTTCTCCGGATTTTTGAATTCCATTTGCCACTTTTCTGTCCACCTGACCTGTCCATTGATATCTTCCTGCCATTGACAGCAATCTTCCTATCGGCCATACAGCTAATTTTTGTATCATCTGCAAAATTCTTAATCATGCCCCCTACAGTTATGTCTAAACTTTTAATATATACCACAAAAAGCAGGGAATCTCGTATTGAGCTCTGTGTAACCCCAGTGGAAACAGCCTTCCAGTCACAAAAACACCTGACAACTTTACCCTTGCTTCCTGCCACTGAGCCAATTTTGGATCCAACTTTCCCGTGGATTCCACGGCTTTTACTTTTTTGACAAATTGCCAAGTGAGAGTTTGTCAACGGCCCGTGGTGGGTTGGGGGCAGAGTTTTGGACGCTGGGTTTCCCCACATGCTGTGGAGTTTTGTGGCCCTGACAGGTTCCCTGGCTGGACTCCAGCCTGATTGACAGGCTTGGCTTCCAGTCGGGCATGGAGCACTCTGGAGGGGGGCCAAAGGACCAAGTAGGTCCGACCCCGACTCCTGGGGGGAGGGGGGGGGGAATGCGATCCCAAAGTGGGGTCCGATCCCCAAACTGGAGGCGCTCCTTGACCCCAGTGAGGTGTCCGATTCAGGTGGTCCCTCCATCTCCCTCTCCTGCATTGAGACCCTCCTTAAAACTGACCATTTTGGGCAAGCTTTTGATCTTCGATCTTAATATCACCTGAATTGGCTTGGCGTCAATTTTTGTGATATTACGTTCTTGCGAAGCGCTTTGGGATGTTTTAAAGGCGCGTTATAACTGCAAATTATTGTTGTTGCAGTACCTTGAAAGGTTTAACTACAGGCGCTATGTAAATTGTTGAAACTTGCATAAAGATTGTAACGATTGGGGCGGTGGGGAGAAATGTATGAATAACTTTCTGCACAGCATACATTATAGCTTTTTTCTCTCCTTTACCAGTAATTTGGTTTAAATAAGGGGTTATTGAGCGCCGGCTACACCACCCAGTTTCCTTCTCGCCACCCACAGCGCTGTAATCTGAGAATACAGCGCAGCGTGGAGTTAGCCCAGGACACAGCAACCGCAGGGCTGACAAAGAGTAAAAGCTTTGAGAATTTAGTTTACGGAAATTCGAGCTCAGTACCAGAACTAAGAACAATAAATAAAAGTAACACTTTATTTTTTTTAAAAGTAAGATTCGCAAGCTACCAAGCTCGGAAGGGCGGTCATGGAAGATGGCCACGGAACAGGGATGCTCAAGAGTTAGATCTTGGAAAGGGAAGTCTTTCGATCTGTCTTTCCCTTTCTTTTATCGTGTTGGATCTGAGATCTGATCGCCGGTGAAAACATCTGCTGGGAACGTGCGCCAGGGAGTTACGGCTTGGCTAGCCGGCTCGATAACTTTTCAAACCTGGAATATTAAAAGAGCAGCAGTTTCGAATTGACCGTGGATGGACGTCTTGAGGAATTACAGAATCAGTTACTTACTTGCGTACCTTCTCAGTGTATTTTCAGGTGGGAAACACACAGCAGTTTGAGGAGCTGTGTTGCTTCATTTAGTTACATTTAAGAAATTATGTTGGCCTGAAACTGACAAAAATAGATGGGAAAAGCTGTGAGGAAAGATTGGAGCTTAAATATTTTCAGTGCAGAAAGAGCATTTTTAAAGACTCACAATATTAAATGCTATATGAATAGACCCTGAATAATGCTTTACATTCAGGCAGGAAAGTAGAACTAGCGGTGCTACATTTAAATGACTGAGGGATAGCTGAAAGAACTTTTCTCAGAGGGTGATGTTGCACTCTGCCAGATGAGGTAGAAACAGTAAATATATTTAGCTCAGCTCGATGCTGTAATGTAACTATTTCCACTGGAGCAGAGGAAGCTAAGAGGAGTTTTAATGGACGTTTTTAAAATGATAAAGGGCTTTGATAAGGTTATAGGGAAAGACTATTTTCTCGAGTTGGAGATCCAGTGGTGACGGGTCATTAAGTCCCGCCGCTGGGAAGGTGGGATCCGATCCTAGGTGAAGGTCCTATACCCGACCCCGGGGGAGGGAGGGAGAGGGGCGCGTTGCATGGGGGCTGATGGTGGGGGGACTTGGTGGGGACCAGCTCACAAGGATTGTTCCCGAGGCTCTCCTCGCATCATTGCCGCTGTCGGGAATCCCGAGGCCCGGGATCCCTGGCCGACCAAAGTTAAATCGGCACAGCAAGTTAAATCAGAGCCTCAGTGTAATATCTAATGTGCCAACCCGCCTCCTGGGAGCTGGGTCTCTGCCCAACCCCCCCCGCCCCCCCCCTGGCCCGTCTCTATTAAACCCGGAAGTGGGTGGGTTGAGGTCGGGATTCAAATTTTGAATATTTTAACCTCCCACCCGTTTTTGGCGTTTAAAACTCCTCCCAATGGGCTGAATGGTCTCCTGCTATAATGTTAACCTCTATGGTTCCAATGGGATAGTTGGAGTCACCATAGGCAGTCCCTCGGAATCGAGGAAGACTAGCTTCCACTCTTAAAATGAGTCCTTAGGTGGCTGAACAGTCCAATACGAGAACCACAGTCCCTGTCACAGGTGGGACAGACACTGGTTGAGAGAAAGGGGTGGGTGAGACTGGTTTGCCACACGCTCCTTCCGCTGCCTGAACTTGTTTTCTGCATGCTCTCGGCGATGGGACTCGAGGTGCTCAGCGCCCTCCCGGATGCACTTCCTCCACTTAGGGTGGACTGGTCTTTGGCCAGGGACTCCCAGGTGTCGGTGGGGATGTTGCACTAATGGGATAGTTGGAGTGTGAGACAAATGAACTATGTGCGGCTGAATGGCCTTCTGTGTCCTTTTCTAATGTTCTGAGATGGTAGGAAGCATTAATTTCGATAGCTTCATGTGTTTTACTGAGAAAGTGTTTTTGAATGATTCAGGGTGTCACACTGCACAATGTGAAGACTGCATCGCTTCCTACTGCTGCAGAGGTTCCCGTCCGTACTGCTGCTCTTACTACGCCTACATCGGAAGCGTCTTATCGTAAGTTATGTCCAACCAAATTATTTTGAAAACAGAATGCAGGCTCAAAGGATACCACAGTGATTCTTCCTGTTTTTGTGGGAATGCCCTGCTTAAAGCTAGCTGCAAAGAATGACTAAGAAAGCAATAAAGAAAGGAAAGATAGATGACGAAAGTAAACTTGCGCAAAACATAAAAAAAGATAGTAAAAGCTTTTACCGATATATAAAACGCAAGAGAGTGACTAAAGTAAATGTTGGTCCCTTAGAAGATGAGAAGGGGGATTTAATAATGGGAAATGTGGAAATGGCTAAGACCTTAAACAATTATTTTGCTTCGGTCTTCACAGTGGAAGACACAAAAACCATGCCAAAAATTGCTGGTCACGGGAATGTGGGAAGGGAGGACCTGGAGACAATCACTATCACTAGGGGGGTAGTGCTGGACAGACTAATGGGACTCAAGGTAGACAAGTCTCCTGGTCCTGATGAAATGCATCCCAGGGTATTAAAAGAGATGGCGGAAGTTAAAGCAGATGCATTCGTTATAATCTACCAAAATTCTCTGGACTCTGGGGAGGTACCAGCGGATTGGAAAGCAGCTAATGTAACGCCTCTGTTTTAAAAATGGGATAGACAAAAGGCAGGTAACTATAGGCCGGTTAGTTTAACATCTGTAGTGGGGAAAATGCTTGAAGCTATCATTAAGGAAGAAATAGCGGGACATATAGATAGGAATAGTGCAATCAAGCAGACGCAACATGGATTCATGAAGGGGAAATCATGTTTAACTAATTTACTGGAATTCTTTGAGGATATAACGAGCATGGTGGATAGAGGTGTACCGATGGATGTATTTAGATTTCCAAAAGGCATTCGATAAGGTGCCACACAAAAGGTTACCACAGAAGATAAAGGTTACCGCAGCGGAGTCAGAGGAAATGTATTAGCATGGATAGAGAATTGGCTGGCGAACAGAAAGCAGAGAGTCGGGATAAATGGGTCCTTTTCGGGTTGGAAATTGGTGGTTAATGGTGTGCCACATGGATCGGTGCTGGGACCACAACTGTTTACAATATACATAGATGACCTGGAAGAGGGGACAGAGTGTAGTGTAACAAAATTTGCAGATGACACAAAGATTAGTGGGAAAGCGGGTTGTGTAGAGGACACAGAGAGGCTGCAAAGAGATTTAGATCGGTTAAGCGAATGGGCTAAGGTTTGGCAGATGGAATACAATGTCAGAAAATGTGAGGTCATCCACCTTGGGAAAAAAAACAGTAAAAGGGAATATTATTTGAATGGGGAGAAATTACAACATGCTGCGGTGCAGAGGGACCTGGGGGTCCTTGAATCCCAAAAAGTTAGTTTGCAGGTGCAGCAGGTAATCAGGAAGGCGAATGGAATGTTGGCCTTCATTGCGAGAGTACAAAAGCAGGGAGATCCTGCTGCAACTGTACAGGGTATTGGTGAGGCCGCACCTGGAGTACTGCGTGCAGTTTTGGTCACCTTACTTAAGGAAGGATATACTAGCCTTGGAGGGGGTACAGAGACGATTCACTAGGCTGATTCCGGAGATGAGGGGGCTACCTTATGATGATAGATTGAATAGACTGGGTCTTTACTCGTTGGAGTTCAGAAGGATGAGGGGTGATCTTATAGAAACATTTAAAATCATGAAAGGGATAGACAAGATAGAGGCAGCGAGGTTGTTTCCACTGGTCGGGGAAACTAGAACTAGGGGGCACAGCCTCAAAATTCGGGGGAGCCAATTTAAAACCGAGTTGAGAAGGAATTTCTTCTCGCAGAGGGTTGTGAATCTGTGGAATTCTCTGCCCAAGGAAGCAGTTGAGGCTAGCTCATTGAATGTATTCAAATCACAGGTAGATAGATTTTTAACCAATAAGGGAATTAAGGGTTACGGGGAGCGGGCGGGTAAGTGGAGCTGAGTCCACGACCAGATCAGCCATGATCTTGTTGAATGGCAGAGCAGGCTCGAGGGGCTAGATGGCCTACTCCTGTTCCTAATTCTTATGTACTTATGTTCTTATGCAATAAACCACACTGATACATTGAAGAGGGTTTGGGGAAGATGGGCAAATAATTCCAGGGTTTAGGGCTTTGTTATGAGGTGAGATATGCAGAGCTGATTTCGCTGGGAAATAGAAGATTATGGGGAAATAATCAGGGTCTTTAAAAAGCCAATGTAACTATTTGTACTGCACATTTTTGACTGACAGGCGACAAGCCCCACCCCCTGTGAAGCTCTGCCCCCTCCCGGCCGAATCATTCCATGTGTGTTTGGTGCCGAGAAGCAGGACCTGAGGCTCTGACTCTCCCCCCGCTCCCCACCCCCCCCCCCCCCCCCACCCCCGGCTGCCTGGGCCCAATGGCGAGAGAGAGGCTGGGGTGGGGGAGAGAGAGAGAGGCTGGAGGGGGGAGAGAGAGAGAGGCTGGGGTGGGGGGGGAGAGGTTGTGGGAGAGAGAGAGGTTGGGGGTGAAGAGAGAGGCTGAGGGGGGGCTAGGGGGAGAGAGAGAGGCTGGGGGGGAAGAGAGAGGCTGGGGGGGTGGAAGAGAGAGGCTGGGGGGCGAGAGAGAGAGGCTGGGGGGAGAGAGAGAGAGAGAGAGAGGTTGGGGGAGAGAGAGAGAGAGAGAGAGGCTGGGGGGGTTGAGAGAGAGAGGCTGGGGGGGAGAGAGAGAGGCTGGGGGGGAGAAAGAGAGAGAGAGATAGAGAGGCTGGGGGGGAGAGAGAGAAAGGCTGGGGGGGAGAGAGAGAGAGAGAGACTGAGAGGGGCTGGGGGGGAGAGAAAGAAGTTGGGGGAGAGAGATTGAGAGAGGCTAGGGGGGAGAGGGAGAGAGAGGATGGGGGAAGAGAGAGGTTGGAGGGAGAGAGAAAGAGCGAGAGAGGCGGTGGGCGAGAGAGAGGTGGGGAGAGAGAGAGAGAGAGAGAGGCTGAGGGTCGAGAGAGAGAGAGAGAGACTGGGGGGGCGAGAGAGAGAGGCTGGGGGAGAGAGAGGGGCTGGGGAGAGAGAGAGAGAGGCTGGGGGAGAGAGAGGGGCTGGGGGGAGAGAGAGAGAGAGAGAGAGGCTGAGGGTGGAGAAAGAGAGAGAGAGACTGGGGGGGAGAGAGAGAGAGGCTGGGGGAGAGTGAGGGGCTGGGGAGAGAGAGAGAGAGGCTGGTGGAGAGAGAGGGGCTGGGGGGAGAGAGAGAGAGGCTGGTGGGAGAGGGAGAGGCTAGGGGGGAGAGAGAGAGGTGGGGGGGGGTGGTTGGAGGGGAGAGAGGGAACTCAGCGAAGACGGGTCACATTCTTCCAACCCCATACAAGGGACATCTTTGGAACGGATGATATCCAGAAATCACGACACTGTCACTATTCACTTCATACCCAATAAACCTGTTAACAATCCATACACAATGTCTGCCCCATCTATGGTGTGGCGGGGAGGGATGCACTTGGACTGGGGTAAGGCACTTCGGCTGGGGAAGGCATACACTTGGACTGGGGTAAGGCACTTCGGCTGGGGAAGGCATACACTTGGACTGGGGTAAGGCACTTCGGCTGGGGGAGGCATACACTTGGACTGGGGTAAGGCACTTCGGCTGGGGGAGGCATACACTTGGACTGGGGTAAGGCACTTCGGCTGGGGAAGGCATACACTTGGACTGGGGTAAGGCACTTCGGCTGGGGGAGGCATACACTTGGACTGGGGTAAGGCACTTCGGCTGGGGGAGGATGTACTTGGACTGGGGTAAGGCACTTCGGCTGGGGAAGGCATACACTTGGACTGGGGTAAGGCTCTTTGGCTGGGGGAGGCATACACTTGGACTGGGGTAAGGCACTTCGGCTGGGGAAGGCATACACTTGGACTGGGGTAAGGCACTTCGGCTGGGGGAGGCATACACTTGGACTGGGGTAAGGCACTTCGGCCGGGGGAGGATGTACTGGGACTGGGCTAAGGCACTTCGGCTGGCCCTTGCTGTCTTCTGGGGAGCTCTGTTCTCTGTCGCTTCAGGAAGTCAAAGTGGATCAAGTTACAATTTGCAAAGTCAGTGAGACCTTGGGATGGATGGTTCCAGTTAGACATTCCTGTGAAACTTCAGGGTGTGGCTTATCCTCTAAAAGGACCAATCAGAAACAAAGGGTAGAGCATGGCAGCTCTTTTGGCAATACAAAACGTGTCCTTAAAAAGCTGGGACTTGTAGATGATTTAGATGTAAGTAGGTTACTTGATTTAGACTGAGTTAGTGCCTATTAATTTGATTTACAGTGACAAAAACAAGTTGAGTTCTGCATGTCCCTCCCCATAACTGGAATCTTTCTTTTTCCTCTTCTGTGAAATTGCAGTGTCCAGTTGGCTTAGTTGGTAACACTCTTACATCTAAGTCTGACGTTTGTGAATTCAAGCCCCACGATGGACTTGAGTTTACAATCTAGGCTGGATAGTCAGTGAGTATCAGTATTGAAGCATTGTTTTATTGTTGGAGCTGCTGTGCTGTAGATGAAATGTTCGATGTTAAATATGCTATGGTACTATTTGAAGAAGATTGGGAGGAAATGCTTTGGGATATCTAAATGCAAGTCCTTTCTTTCTCTGAATCCTGTCCAACTTCATTTAAAGATAGTAGGCTGCCCAATTAAATCTCATCAACAATTTTTATACAAAATTAGAATAGCTTGTTTTGATTAAAAGTCAAAATCTCTTCACAAAGTTTCTTGTGTCTGGTATATGTACAAGGGCAAGAACTATCATGGTAAATGTACCAGTCGTTATTATTGAGATATGTAGGACAGGACTCACTGTCAAGGTTTATATAATGTTGATCAACGTTGAGACTTGTTTAACAGGTCAAATTTCAGGATACATATACCATAAATACAGTACTCTCATATCAGAGTCAGCAAATATCTTCAACGCTGCCTTTTCATATATTTATTTTGCTGTTTTATCCTATTAATCTTTTTTTTTTAAGTTCGTTGATGTGGGCAATACTGGTAAGAGCTCATTTATTGCCCATCCCAAAGTCTTCTCTTTGATTAACAATTGCTTTACAGTGGAATGCCTTACTAGGCCACAACAGTGAGGAGGATAGGAGCACGCTTCAGGAGGACATAGACAGACTGGTGAAATGGGCAGACACATGACAAATAAAATTTAATGCAGAGAAATGTGAAGTGATGCATTTTTGGAGGAGGAATAAGGAGAGGCAATATCAACTAAATGGCATAATTTTAAAAGGGTGCAGGAAGAGAGAGTCCTGGGGGTTCACATACACAAGTTGATAAGGCTGCTAAAAAGCTATCCAATCAGTTCTAGTCACCTCCTTTTCCCCCCATAGCTGTGCCAATATTTCCTTTGCAAGTACATATCCATACGGGATGCTTGGCTTTATAAATTAAAGCATAGAATACAAAAGCAAGGAAGTTATCCTAAACGTTTATAAATCACTGGTTAGGCATCAGCTGGAGTAGTGTATCCAAACCTGGGCACCACACGTTAGGAAGGATGTCAAGGCCTGGTGGGCTCGGGGCGGGGTGGCGGATGTGCAGAGGAGATTTACCAGAATTCTGCCCTTAATTATGTGGAGAGACCAGAAAAGCTGGGGATGTTGTCCTTGGAGCAGAGAAGGTAAAGGGGAGATTTAATTATGAGGAATTTTGATCGAGCAAATAAGGAGAAACTATTTTCACAGGTAGGAGGGTCATTAATCAAAAGACACAGATTTAAGATAATTGGCAAAAGAACCAGAAGAGAGATGAGCAGAATTGTTTTTTTTGCACAGGGTGTTATGATCTGGAATGCACTGCCTGATAAAGGTGGTGCAAGCAAAATCAGTAGTAACTTTCAAACGAGAACTGGATATATACTTGCAAAGGAAATACTGGCATGGCTATGGGGGGCGGGGGGGGAGTAGAACTGATTGGAGTGCTCTTTCAAAGAGCTGACACAGGCATGATGAGCTGAATGGCCTCCTTCTGTGCTGTATGATTCTTTTGATTCATACTTCTGTCACCTCAATACTCAATTTCTTCAATGTCCTCCTCACTGGCCTCCCATCTTCCAGCCTCCATAAACTCCAACTTGTTCAAAACTCAGGAGTATTAACTCCCACATTGGCTCCTGTTCACCAATCGACACTGCCCATGCTGGCAGTCTTTAGGTTCTTGTCCTCCAGTACATCAAATTCAAAATCCTCCCACTCAAATTGTCATTCTTCATGTATGTGCATAAACAATAAATATTAACAGGCCAGGGGGGGGCATCACATCCAAGCCCAATTCTGTTCTTC
Source organism: Pristiophorus japonicus (assembly GCF_044704955.1). Taxonomy (NCBI): domain Eukaryota; kingdom Metazoa; phylum Chordata; class Chondrichthyes; family Pristiophoridae; genus Pristiophorus; species Pristiophorus japonicus. The sequence continues at coordinate 5,823,453 of NC_091987.1, forward strand.
CCCAATGTGTATAGTGTCAACCATGAGCTAGAAGGTTGGGTTCAAGTCCAACTCTCGAGACTCAAGCACGAAATCTAGGCTGACACTCCAGTGCAGCACTGAGGGAGCGCTGCACTGTCGGAGGTGCATCTTTCAGATGGAACATTAAACAGAGGCCCTGTCAGCTCTCTCAGGTGAATGTAAAATATCCCATGGCACTATCATATCTCTGCAACCTCTTCCAAGTTGTTTTTGTTTTGGTGTTTTTGTTTGCTCTCCATCATAATTTTTATTGGATCTTTCTCTTTGCTGTTTCTGTGATTCAGTTTGCTTCTTATTTCTCTACATTGCCTCTGTGTCTTTATCTTTTCCTTCCTTGTCTCAGCTGTCTGTTCAACATTGCTGCCTCTCATTCCTTTGAATGTCCCATCCCATGTCTTGTTTACCCATTGTCTGTATGATTCTTGCAGCTGTCTCTGCCTTATTTGCTGAATTCCTCACCTTAAATCCTGCTTCTCGTTCGCTCTTTGCTTTTCTGTTTCTTTCACTCTTTGATTCTCTGTAATGTTTAGCATGTGCACTGCAGTGAAATGGCAAATGGGCAGCTTAATGTCAATTTGTGTATTTCCCGACTCCTGGAAACCCTGCAAGGTGGGAGTTTCAGAGAAATTCCACCTGCATCCTTGTTTCTTCATCAAGCCTGTCATCCTGATGAAATGTTAGAAATGGCTATTAAGATAACGTACGAAAGATAGAAGTCACAGAATTGCTGGTTCGCCTGTTGGTTCAGTTGTAAATGGCTGGTGTGGTCCTGAGCCATACAAACCAGGTTTGATTCCTCTTTTTTAAGTTAGCTCGTTTCCGCTGTGGTGATATTATAGACATCATAATTGGCCACAATCTCTGTAGGCTGGAAGGGGGGGACATTCAGTCCGGGTTTCCATTCCTGATCTGGTGATTCCTGCCAGAAAGTACATGTGTGTGAAAGAAAGACTTGAATTTATATAGCACCTTTCACCACCTCAGAACATCCCACAGTGCTTTACAGCCAATGAAGTACATTTGAAGTGCAGTCACATAGAAAACATGGCGCACAATTTGCACACAGCATAATCTCACAAACAGCAATGTGATAATGATCAGATAATCAGTTTTTAATGATAATTGAGGGATAAATATTGGCCAGGGCACTGGAGAGAACACCCCTGCTCTTCTTCAAAATAGTGCCATGGGATCTTTTACATTCACCTGAGAGAGCTGACAGGGCCTCTGTTTAATGTTCCATCTGAAAGATGCACCTCCGACAGTGCAGCGCTCCCTCAGTGCTGCACTGGAGTGTCAGCCTAGATTTTGTGCTTGCGTCTCTAGAGTTGGACTTGAACCCAACCTTCTAGCTCAGAGCTGACCCATGGTTGACACTATACACATTGGGGAAGAACAGAATTGGGCTTGGATGTGATGCCCCCCCTGGCCTGTTAATATTTATTGTTTATGCACATACATGAAAAATGACAATTTGAGTGAAATACTGGAGAGCTGCTAGCACCTGTGGAAATGTACCCAGCACAAATCAGCACCTTCAGGTGAGTAAAGGAGAGAAAATAGGAGGAGCAAAGTGTTCAGAAGGACAGGTGTGGAGCTGGGCTTCAGAACGTGTAAGAGTAAATTTGCGAGGGCCTGTGCAGGGTCTCATGTGCAGCCAGCACATTAAGAAAAATTCTGGATCAGTAAAGTGCAGGCTCATAAAACTTACCCTATGCGATAAAGCTAGTTTGTAAATCTGTGTGTTAAGTCTAGTTTTAATTCTGACTGCAGGTTATAGTTATCACATTATTAGTATAAAAGCAGGGAAGTTTTGCTACAGTTATACAGGGTTTTAGTGAGGCCCACACCTGGAATACTGTGTGCAGTTTTGGTTTCCATTTTACGAAAGGATATACTTGCTTTGGAGGCAGTTCAGAGAAGGTTCAAAGGTTGATTCTGGAGATAAGGGGGTTGACTTATGAGAAAAGGTTGAGTAGGTTGGGCCTCTACTCATTGGAATTCAGAAGAATGAGAGGTGATCTTATTGAAATGGGGCTTGACAAGGTGGATGCAGAGAGGATGTTTCCACTGATGGGGGAGACGAGAACTAGAGGGCATGATCTTAGAATAAGGGGCCGTCCATTTAATACTGAGATGAGGAGACATTTCTTCTGTCAGAGGGTTGTAAATCTGGAATTCGCTGCCTCAGAGAGCTGCGGGAGCTGGGACATGAATAAATCTAAGACAGAAATAGACAGTTTCTTAACCGATAAGGGAATAAGGGGTTATGGGGAGCGGGCAGGGAAGTGGACCTGAGTCCATGATCGGATCAGCCATAATCGTATTAAATGGTGGAGCAGGCTCGAGGGGCCATATGGACTATTCCTGCTCCTATTTCTTATGTTCTTATGTTCTTATTATTACACACAAATCACCTTTTAAAGTCAAAATCAGCTTTTGAATTTGATTTTTTTTAAATGTGAGAAAAAAAATCAAATGTAACAGGAAAGGTACCAATCATAGTGCTTCCCATCTATTGAAAATGCAAAAATCTATTTAAATCTTTTGGTCAATCCCACACTCATATTTTTTGAGAATGAACGGGTATTACAACGGACGTTACAGATTAACAAGCACCAGCAGCAATTCACGACCAAATATCCCTGTTGTTGGTTAAGAGGAATTTCAACCAGAGTCTTCTAATCAGTTGCATGGAAATTTTACTGTGTTTCCATGGTGGCTGTCTTGCCTAGCAACCAGAAGTTGACAACCTTGTTCTTTACCTCTTCATGCAATCAAACTGTCAAATGGATGGAGTCGTGTTTCCTTTAGTAGTGCTATCATGTCATGCCATGCTAAACGAGCTTTGATTGCATACAAGTTATACACAGCTCTGTCTTTGTGATTTCAAATCATTGTTTGTCTGAGATAAAAACAGAAAATTCTGGAAACACTGAGCAGGTCAGGCAGCAAATGTGGAGCGAGAAACAGAGTTAACGTTTCAGGTCGATGACATCACGTTAACTGTGTTTCTCTCTCTCCACAGATGCTGCCTGACCTGCTGAGTATTTCCAGCATTTTCTGTCTTTATTTCAGATTTCCAGCACCCGCAGTATTTTGCTTTTGCATTATTGTTTGTTTGAGTGTAGCTGTCTGTATGCATGTGGTTGTGTATGTTGAGCAATTGTGTAATCATGTGGTTAAATGTTAGAAAACTGCATGGTAATTTGACTGAGTGATTTGGTGTGTGTATGTTTGATTTTTGTGTTTGAGTGATTGTATATTTGATGAATCTTCTTCTTAGGCAGTCCCGCGTATCGAGGATGACTTGCTTCCACACCAAAAAGGGATGAGTTCACAGGTGTTTCGATGAAGGACCTGATATTCCGGATCCCGAACTACATGTTGAAGGGTGGAAGATGCCTGTGCGTGGATTTTTTTAACGTGGGGTGGCCGTTACACACCAGCCACCACACGGGCTTGACAGAGCTAGGTCTTGATCCAGTGGCAAGGATTAACCAAGACGACTGGACACCAGCTCTGCTGCACGGACCTAGTGTGCACACATATCGCAGTGTGGGCTGGTCCGTGCTGCCCCTGGGCCTTAGTTTGCAGGTGCAGCAGGTAATCAGGAAGGCGAATGGAATGTTGGCCTTCATTGCGAGAGGGATGGAGTACAAAAGCAGGGAGGTCCTGCTGCAACTGTATAGGGTATTGGTGAGGCCGCACCTGGAGCACTGCGTGCAGTTTTGGTCACCTTACTTAAGGAAGGATATACTAGCTTTGGAGGGGGTACAGAGACGATTCACTAGGCTGATTCCGGAGATGAGGGGGTTACCTTATGATGATAGATTGAGTAGACTGGGTCTTTACTCGTTGGAGTTCAGAAGGATGAGGGGGGATCTTATAGAAACATTTAAAATAATGACAGGGATCGACAAGATAGAGGCAGAGAGGTTGTTTCCACTGGTCGGGGAGACTAGAACTAGGGGGCACAGCCTCAAAATACGGGGGAGCCGATTTAAAACCGAGTTGAGAAGGAATTTCTTCTCCCAGAGGGTTGTGAATCTGTGGAATTCTCTGCCCAAGGAAGCAGTTGAGGCTAGCTCATTGAATGTATTCAAATCACAAATAGATAGATTTTTAACAATAAGGGAATTAAGGGTTACGGGGAGCGGGCGGGTAAGTGGAGCTGAGTCCACGACCAAATCAGCCATGATCTTGTTGAATGGCGGAGCAGGCTCGAGGGGCTAGATGGCCTACTCCTGTTCCTAATTCTTATGTTCTTGTGTTCTTATGTTCTTATGCCTCTTCTAGGCCCTGAACTGTCGCCTCTTCTGGGCCCCGATCATGTCGCTCCTGGGCCCTGATTTCTCCCCGCTCCTCTGCCCTGGTCATTCACCGCACCTCCGCCCTGATCTCTCGCTGCACCTCTGCTGTATCTGGACCCCGCCAAAGTTCCTGCCCACACTCCAATCGGCGACCTGGGTTTTAGTGACGTCACCCAGTCACCCTCCTCGAAGCCATTGCCCTCCTGGAACGGCTCGCACTGTATCTTAACGTGGCATTTGATGAATAGTATGCAATTGAATGGCGGTGTGCTTAAGTGGTTATGTGTTTGAATGTTTCAGATTTGGTTTTGCATTTGTGTGACTAGTGGTTATGCAATTATGCAATTGAGAAGTCTTTATGTGATTAAATGGCAATCTGTTTGTATGATTCAGCTGTGTGTTTCACTGACTGATTTTGGGTTGATTGAGTATTTAGTGGCGGTATGTTTGGCTGAGTTTGGCTTGAGTGTCTGTGTGTTTGAGTGACTTTGGGTAGAATTTTCCACGGGGTTAGCGGGTGGATCGCTGGAGGGTTGGACGGGATAATGTTTTTTTATGACCACTGTCAACCCGCTGCCACGCATCTGTTCCAAATGTCGGGTCTGTCAGCGCTGAGCAGACCTGACACACAGCGGCGACCGAGGCAATTCAGGTCATTATGACCTTGTTAACAGAGGATAAAGAACTATTGACAGCTCACCTTCAGAGTTTACCAGGTCACCCATGCTGCTCGGGGATCACGTCAGGGAAGCAGGGCGGGAGTTGATTGGCCGTGGAATCATCACATTTCTTGACAGCTGCCAATGTGCTATAAAAGCTTCCGTCTCACAGCTGTTCACTTTCCAAGCTCAGAAGCTGTTGATGACAGCATTTGGAAGCTTTATGCAGGTTGCAAATGTTTGGAGCAAACTCTCTATCCAGTGTCACTTCATTGGAGCAACCTCTCTCACCAGTGACAGATCGCTTCTGTCATCTCATGTTCAACTGCCATCTATTACATCAGAATGGGTATGGTTTGTACTCTCACCTTGGTCCTCAGAATCCCACCACGATCAGCTTCAACACCAGCAGCACCAACAACAACACCAGTCTTCTCCGCAATCAACTGATGCTGCACAGGACACAGGGCATCAGCACCCGGCCACATTGCTGCCAGGGATGGCTTCACCATGGCCACATTTACTTCACTTGACCCTGTACACCCTGGCTGCCACATGATGCACCAGGTTGGCACCACCCCACGCCAACAACATAAAACATCTCTACAATGCCCAAGCCTTATCAGCAGGGTTACCTTTATGTCTCACCGTTCACTGCAACTCACCGAGCCACCTCCAAAGGTTCACACAAATCTGTGAAAAAAACAGTGTTGAAAATAAAGATTTCAATGTTTGACAGCACATTAACAGAAACTTCACATGAACATTGGCTAAAACATACAAGTGCCGACTATTGTGTGTTGTTGGTTGGTATGATTACACTAGGATGAGGGTGAGTGTGAGGGATGGCTAGTGAGATGCGGATGTGATAATGTAGATAGAGAGGGATGGGTGGAGGTGCAAGGTAAGTTGGTGTGAGTAAGGATGTGCAGGAGTAGGGTAGGGAAGACAGAGTGATGGGGATGTGATGAGTGGCACAGCAGGATGAGGCTGAGTGTGGCTTTGCAGTAACGTTTCATGATCTACTGAGATCATTGAAAGGTTTGTACCACTGCAGCCTGGTCCTCCTGGCCACATCCCGGCTTGTGTCCTCCTGTGCAATGTGCAACCAGGCTGTGTTGGTGTCCTGGGGAAATCTCTTCTGTCCATTGGAAGAGAAAAGGACCTCCCTGCATGCTGTAAGCCTATGGAGGAGTCATGGGAGAGCCTAAGTGCAGCCATGCACCTCTGTGCAGTGCTTGTCAGTGTTTGCAACACCTCAGTGCTGTAGAACACTGACAGCACAAATGTCAATTAATTTGCGCATGGTCTCTTTAAGGAAACTGGCTGATGATGCGTCATCAAACCCGCTTCCTTCAACCGGCCAGGAAATGCGCTGAGTGGGCATAAGAGGCCCAATCAGAGAAAATTATTTGGGACAGGGGACTGGAGCCAGCAGCATGGCCAAGTCCTGCCACCGACGTCACCCGCCACAGACCCGCCGAGGTTGGTAAAATCCAGTCCTGTGTGCGTGAGTGTCTATGTGTGTGAGTGTGTGTCCGTGAGTGTCTCTGTGTGCGTGAGTGTCTGTGTGTGTGAGTGTGTCTGTGCATGAATGTCTGTGTGCATGAGTGTCTATGTGCATGAGTGTGTGTGTGTGTGTATGTGAATGGCTGTGTGCGTGAGTGGCTGTGTGTGAATGTGTATGTGCGTGAGTGTCTGTGTGCGTGTCTGTGTGCGTGAGTGTGTGCGTGCATGAGTGTGTGCGTGAGTGTGTATGTGCTTGAGTGTGTGTGTATCAGTGTGTGTGTGCGTGAGTGTCTGTGTGTGTGAGTGTGTGTGTGCGTGAGTGTGTTTGAGTGAGTGTGTGTGTCTGTGTGCGTGAGTGTCTGTGTGCGTGAGTGCGTGCGTGCGTGAGTGTGTGCGTACGTGAGTGTGTGCGTGCGTGAGTGTGTGTGTCTGTGTGCTTGAGTGTGTGTGTGCGTGAGAGTGTATGTGTGTGAGTGTATGCGTGAGTGTCTGTGTGCGTGCGTGCGTGAGTGTGTGCGTGCGTGAGTGTGTGGGTGCGTGAGTGTCTGTGTATATCTGTGTGCATGAGTGAGTGTGTGTGAGTGTCTGTGTGCATGAGTTGTGTGTGCGTGAGTTGTGTGTGCGTGAATGTGTGTGCGTGAGTGTGTGTGTGCGTGAGTGTGTGAGTGAGTGTGTGCATGCGTGAGTGTGTGCGTGCGTGAGTGTGTGAGTGTCTGTGTGCGTGAGTGTGTGTGTGCGTCAGAGTGTGTGTGTGTGAGTGTGTGCGTGAGTGTCTGTGTGCGTGCATGTGTGTATTGTGTTCCTAACACAGATGAGTCTGCACACAGGCAGGTTAAAGTAACAGTGACCTCAGTCTTTATTAAGACACTCCAGAGTGAGTAACAGGCCTTAGGGGCCGGCTTATGTATGGTGCTCCCAAGGGATGCTGGGATTGCTTGGGACTTCAGGGGATAGAAACATAGAAAACATAGAAAATAGGTGCAGGAGTAGGCCATTCGGCACTTCGAGCCTGCATCGCCATTCAATAAGATCATGGCTGATCATTCCCTCAGTACCCCTTTCCTGCTTTCTTTCCATACCCCTTGATCCCTTTAGCTGTAAGGGCCATATCTAACTCCCTCTTGAATATATCCAATGAACTGGCATCAACAACTCTCTGCGGTAGGAATTCCACAGGTTCACAATTCTCTGAGTGAAGAAGTTTCTCCTCATCTCAGACCTAAATGGCCTACCTCTTATCCTAAGACTATCCCCTGGTTCTGGACTTCCCCAACATCGGGAACATTCTTCCTGCATCTAACCTGTCCAGTCCCGTCAAAATCTTATACGTTTCTATGAGATCCCCTCTCATCCTTCTAAACTCTAGTTGATCCAGTCTCTCCTCATTTGACAGTCCAGCCATCCCTGGAATCAGTCTGGTGAACCTTCGCTACACTCCCTCAATAGCAAGAACGTCCTTCCTCAGATTAGGAGACCAAAACTGAACACAATATTCCAGGGGAGGCCTCACTAAGGCCCTGTACAACTGCAGTAAGATCTCCCTGCTCCTTTACTCAAATCCCCCAGCTATGAAGGCCAACATACCATTTGCCTTCTTCACTGCCTGCTGTACCTGCATGCCAACTTTCAATGATTGATGAACCATGACATCCAGGTCTCGTTGCACCTCCCCTTTTCCTAATCTGCAGCCATTCAGATAATATTCTGCCTTTGTGTTTTTGCCCCCAAAGTGGATAACCTCACATTTATCCACATTATACTGCATCTGCCATGCATTTGCCCGCTCAATTAACCTGTCCAAGTCACCCTGCAGCCTCTTAGCGTCCTCCTCACAGCTCACACCGCCACCCAGTTTAGTGTCATCTGCAAACTTGGAGATATTACACTCAATTCCTTCTTCTAAATCGTTAATGTATATTGTAAAAAGCTGGGGTCCCAGCACTGAACCCTGCGGCACTTCACTAGTCACTGCCTGCCATTCTGAAAAGGACCCGTTTATCCCAACTCTCTGCTTCCTGTCTGCCAACCAGTTCTCTATCCACATCAGTACATTACCTCCAATACCATGTGCTTTGATTTTGCACATCAATCTCTTTTGTGCGACCTTGTCAAAAGCCTTTTGAAAGTCCAAATACACCACATCCACTGGTTCTCCCTTGTCCACTCTGCTAGTTAAATCCTCAAAAAATTCCAGAAGATTCGTCAAGCATGATTTCCCTTTCATAAATCCATGCTGACTTGGACCGATCCTGTCACTGCTTTCCAAATGCGCTGCTATTTCATCCTTAATGATTGATTCCAACATTTTCCCCACTACTGATGTCAGGCTAGCCTGTCTATAATTACCCATTTTCTCTCCCTCCCTTTTTAAAAAGTGGTGTTACATTCGCTACCCTCCAGTCCAGAGGAACTGATCCCAAGTCGATAGACTGTTGGAAAATGATCACCAATGCATCCACTATTTCTAGGGCCACTTCCTTAAGTATTCTGGGATGCAGACTATCAGGCCCTGGGGATTTATCGGCCTTTAATCCCATCAATTTCCCAAATACAATTTCCCGCCTAATAAGGATATCCTTCAGTTCCTCCTTCTCACTAGACCCACTGTCCCCTAGTACATTCAGAAGGTTATTTGTATCTTCCTTCATGAAGACAGAACCGAAGTATTTGTTCAATTGGTCTGCCATTTCTTTGTTCCCCATTATAAATTCACCTGAATCCGACTGCAAGGGACCTACGTTTGTCTTCACTAATCTTTTTCTCTTCACATATTTATGGAAGCTTTTGCAATCAGTTTTTATGTTCCCTGCAAGCTTCCTCTCATACTCTATTTTCCCCCTCTTAGTCCTCCTCTGTTGAATTCTAAATTTTTCCCAGTCCTCAGGTTTGTTGCTTTTTCTGGCCAATTTATATGCCTCTTCCTTGGTTTTAACACTATCCATAATTTCCTTGTTAGCTACAGTTGAGCCACCTTCCCCGTTTTATTTTTACTCCAGACAGGGATGTACAATTGTTGAAGTTCATCCATGTGATCATTAAATGTTTGCTATTGCTTATCCACAGTCAACCCTTTAAGTATCCTTTGCCAGTCTATTCTAGCCAATTCACGCCTCATACCATCGAAGTTACCTTTCCTTAAATTCAGGACCCTAGTTTCCGAATTATCTGTCACTCTCCATCTTAATAAAGAATTCTACCATATTATGGTCACTCTTCCCCAAGGGGCCTCGCACAACAAGATTGCTAATTAGTCCCTTATCATTACACATCACCCAGTCTAGGATGGCCAGCTCTCTAGTTGGTTCCTCGACATATTGGTCTAGAAAACCATCTCTAATACACTCCAGGAAATCCTCCTCCACCGCATTGCTACTAGTTTGGTTAGTCCAATCAATATGTAGATTAAAGTCGCCCATGATAATTGCTGTACCTTTATTGCACACATCCCTTATTTCTTGTTTGATGCTGTCCAACCTCACGACTACTGTTTGGTGGTCTGTACACAACTCCCACTAGCGTTTTCTGCACTTTGGTATTCCGTAGCTCCACCCATACCGATTCTACATCATCCAAGCTAATGTCCCTCCTTACTGTTGCATTAATTTCCTCTTTAACCAGCAATGCCACCCCGCCTCCTTTTCCTCTCTGCCTATCCTTCCTAAATGTTGAATACCCCTGGAAGTTGATTTCCCAGCCTTGGTCACCCTGGAGCCATGTCTCCGTGATGCCAATTACATAATACCCGTTAACTGCTGTCTGCGCAGTTAATTCGTCCACCTTATTCCGAATACTCCTCGCATTGAGGCACAGAGCCTTCAGTCTTGTCTTTTTAAAATTTTGCTGTAGTGTGGCCCTTTTTGTTTTTTGCCTTGGGTTTCTCTGCCCTCCACTTTTACTTTTCTCCTTTCTATCTTTTGCTTCTGCCTCCATTTTATTTCCCTCTGTCTCCCTGCATAGGTTCCCATCCCTCTGTCATGTTAGTTTAACTCCTCCCTAACTGCACCAGCAAACACTCCCCCTAAGACATTGGTTCCGGTCCTGCCCAGGTGCAGACCGTCCAGTTTGTACTAGTTCCATCTCCCCCAGAACCGGTTCCAATATACCAGGAATTTGAATCCCTCCCTTTTGCACCACTCCTCAAGCCACGTATTCATCTGAGCTATCCTGCGATTCCTACTCTGACTAGCACGTGGCACTGGTAGCAATCCTGAGATTACTACTTTTGAGGTCCTAGTTTTTAATTTAACTCCTAGCTCCCTAAATTCGTCTCGTAACACCTCATCCCGTTTTTTATCTATATCGTTGGTACCTATATGCACCACGACAACTGGCTATTCACCCTCCCTTTTCAGAATGTCCTGCACCCGCTCCGAGACCCTTGCATCAGGGAGGCAACATACCATCCTGGAGTCTCGGTTGCGGCCGCAGAAATGCCTATCTATTCTCCTTACAATCGAATCCCCTATCACTATCGCTCTCCCACTCTTTTTCTGCCCTCCTGTGCAGCAGAGCCACCCACGGTGCCATGAACTTGGCTGCTGCTGCCCTCCCCTGATGAGTCATCCCCCTCAACAGTACCCAAAGCGATGTATCTGTTTTGCAGGGGGATGACCGCAGGGGACTCCTGCACTACCTTCCTTGCACTGCTCTTCCTGTCGGTCACCCATTTACTATCTGGCTGTGTACTCTTTACCCGCGGTGAAACCAACTCGCTAAACGTGCTATTCACGTCATTCTCAGCATCGTGGATGCTCCAGAGTGAATCCACCCGCAGCTCCAGTGCCACAATGCGGTCCGTCAGGAGCTGGAGGTGGACACACTTCCTGCACACGTAGTCGTCGGGGACACCGGAAGCGTCCCTGACTTCCCACATAGTACAGGAGGAACATAACACGTGTTCGAGCTCTCTTGCCAGGTCCTAACCCCGAGATAAACTTAATTTGGCAACAACAGTGCTAAATATTACTTACTGATGAAGAAAAGTAAAAAGAAAAGCTACTTACCAATCACCAGCCAATCACTTACCCCCTTGGCTGTGACGTCACCTTTCAATTTCTTTCTACTTTTTTGCCTTCTCTCCCCGCTGCAGCTGCACCACCTGGGCCTTTATAGGCCTCTTCAACGCCCCAAACTCCCGCCTCTCCGGATGCGCTCCCTGGTGGCGGAACATGGGAGTGCATGCTTCAGATACTCAACATCACTCCCCCCCCCCAAAGTCAAAGTGAAAACTATTTACAAGGTGAGGCGGTCAGGAGCCTTTCTTTCCCTGGTGGACCGCCTCGGTACAAATATCTGTTCTGGTGTGTTGGCTCTGCCCTCGCTGGGCTGGCGTGTTGTTGGCCCTGCAGGGCTTCTGGGTGAGCCTGGCCTTGCTGGGCTGTTGGGCATGATAGGTTCGATTTCCTGGTCCGGGGTGGTGTCGTTGATCCTTTGGGTGTGTGTTGTGGGCTCGAAAAAGGTGGTGTCTGCTGTGGGTTGTTCAGGGCAGTCTGTGAACCGCAGCCTCGTTTGATCCAGGTGCTTTCTGCAAATTTGTCCATTGTCTAGTTTGACTACAAACACCCTACTCCTTTCTTTAGCTATCACTGCGCCCGCGATCCACTTGGGATCCATAGTTTAGCACATACACAGGGTCATTCAGATCAATTTCCCGTGACACAGTGGCGCGACCATCGTTTACATTTTGTTGCTGCCGCCTGCTCTCTACCTGATCATGCAGGTTGGTGTGAACCAGCGAGAGTCTGGTTTTAAGTGTCCTTTTCATGAATAGCTCAGCCGGGGGCACCCCTGTGAGCGAGTGGGGTCTCGTGCGGTAGCTGAGCAGTACTCGGGACAGGCGGGTTTGGAGTGAGCCTTCTGCGACTCGTTTGAGGCTCTGTTTGATTGTTTGTACTGCCCGCTCTGCCTGCCCATTGGAGGCTGGTTTAAACGGGGCCAAGGTGACATGTTTGATCCCATTGTGGGTCATGAATTCTTTAAATTCGGCACTGGTAAAACATGGCCCGTTGTCACTGACCAGTATGTCAGGCAGGCCGTGGGTGGCAAACATGGCCCTCAGGCTTTCAATGGTGGCGGTGGCAGTGCTTCCCAACATTATTTCACATTCAATCCATTTTGAAAAAGCATCCACCATCACCAGGAACATTTTACCGAGAAATGGGCCCACATAGTCGACATGGATCCTCGACCATGGTCTGGAGAGCCAGGACCACAAACTTAGTGGTGCCTCTCTGGGCGCGTTGCTCAACTGAGCACATACGCTGCATTGCCGTACTCAGGACTCGAAGTCAGAGTCGATACCGGGCCACCACACGTGGGATCTGGCTATCGCTTTCATCATTACTATACCCGGGTGTGTGCTGTGGAGATCCGAGATGAACGTCTCCCTGCCGTTTTTTGGATAGCACTACACAGTTATCCCACAACAGGCAGTCTGCCTGAATGGACAGTGTCATGTATCTTACATTATTATATATAACTGTATCCTAACATGCTATACATGGCTGTAATAAGATATGACCTGTAACCACCAGCATACCTTACCACCAGGGGTGCACTTGCAAGAGACAGGTATATAAGGACAGGTCTCAGGCAAGTGCAGCATTCCAGAGCTGTGAAATAAAGGTGCAGGTCCAGAGTGACCTTGACTTCACTCCATGCCTCGTGTGAGTCTGTACTGAGGGGACAGGACTTTACAGTGGCGACGAGTTACGGGATTACAGAATCCACAGAATGGCAAACAACGGATCAGATGAAAAGTACAATGCGGGAGACAATTGGGAGGACTTTATAGAAAGGCTCCAGCAAAGCTTTGTAACCAAAGACTGGTTAGGCGATGATAAGGCAGACAAGAGAAGAGGCCATTTCTTGACCAGCTGTGGCTCGAAAACATACGCTTTAATGAAGGATCTGATGGCACCCGAGAAACCAGCAAGCAAGTCGTTTGAAGAATTGAGCACACTGGTAAGAGACCACCTGAAGCCAGCGAGCAGCCTACACATGGCCAGACACAGGTTCTACAACTACAGACGCTGTGTGGGCCAGAGCATACCCAACTTCGTGGCGGAACTTCTGAGGTTGGCTAGTTTATGTGAGTTGTCCGATGAACTGAGGAGAGAAATGCTGAGAGACTTTTTCATTGAAGGAATAGGCCACGCAGGCATATTCCGAAAGCTCATAGAGACCAAGAACCTGACCTTAGAGGCAGCAGCACTGGTTGCACAGACATTCTTGATCAGGGAAGAAGAAACGAGGTTGATTTACAATGCAGGTATGACAACTAACGAAATATCGGAACAAGAAGTTCACAGCACTAAACAAGCTGCTACCCCCACACACAGACAAAATCGGGAGAACAGGTTCTCAACAGCAGGCAGAAGCCATCAAGGGCCACAGGAACGGCCGTTCACACCTCATCAACCCACAATGCGAGCAATCACTACAAACTGAGAGAGATCAGCCAGACACAGCTCATTCTTTGGGAACACTTTGAACAATGGAACAGGTCTGTGCTGGAGGTGTGGGGGTGGGCACTCGGCAAGGGGATGTCGATTTCAGCAGGCTGTTTGCTGAAATTGTGAAAATACAGGGCATTTGGCCCGCATGTGCAAAAAAATGGCAGCTCAGCTGGTATACGAATCGGATGGGTCGGAAAGCGGACCAGAAGATGGTGGGGACAGTACCCGGGACACCGCTGTACAACGGGTCAACACGATCAATGGCCGCTGCTCCTACAACAGGACGCCTCCTATAATGATGAGGGTCCTACTCAACGGGATAGCTGTCAACATGGAGCTGGATACGGGAGCGAGTCAATCTCTCATGGGCGCTCAACAATTTGAACAACTGTGGCCGCATAAAAGAGACAGACCAAAACTCACAAGGGTCGAAACCAAACTAAGGACCTATACCAAATAAATCCTACCAGTCCCCATCAGCGCCATGCTCTCTGTCACACACAAAGGAACAGTGAACCGACTTCCCCTATGATTGTCCCCGGAGACCCCCCAGCACTGCTGGGGAGAAGCTGGCTGGCAAAACTAAACTGGAAATGGGATGATGTCCATGCCATGTCATTAGAGGTACGGACCTCCTGCTCAACAGTTATAAAGCGATTTGAACATCTCTTTCAGCCAGATGTGGGCACTTTCAAAGGGGCCAAAGTCAAAATCTACATCACACAGGATGCTAGACCGGTCCATCACAAGGCCAGAGCTGTACCCTATGTGATGAGGGAAAAGATTGAACACAAACTAGACAAGCTTCTGCGGGAAGGCATTATATCACCTGTGGAATTTAGCGACTGGGCAAGTCCCATCGTCCCAGTCATGAAGCCTGATGGATCCGTACGAATCTGTGGGGACTACAAATCTACCATAAACAGAGTCTCCCTACAGCACCGGTACCCACTGCCCAGAGCGGAGGACTTATTTGCCACATTGGCTGGAGGTAAACTTTTCTCAAAACTAGACCTCACATCTGCGTATATGACGCAAGAATTGACCGAGGAATCCAAGCTACTCACCACCATCAACACACATCGAGGCCTTTTCATGTACAATCGATGCCCATTCGGCATCAGGTCAGCAGCTGCCATATTCCAGCGCAACATGGAGAGTCTGCTCAAGTCCATTTCATGGACGGTTGTATTTCAAGACGACATACTTATCACGGGCAGGGACACCGACTCCCATCTCCGTAATTTGGAGGAAGTACTAAAGCGGTTGGATCGGGTAAGCCTACGAGTCAAGAAATCCAAATGCCTGTTTCTCGGACCCGAGGTTCAATTTTTGGGCAGAAGGATTGCCGCTGATGGAATCCGCCCAACAGAGTCCAAAACAGAAGCAATTCACCTGGCACCCAGGCCCCGGAATGTCTCAGAACTGCGCGCCTTTCTCGGGCTACTCAATTACTTTGGGAACTTTATGCAGAACTTAAGCACGCTGCTGGAGCCTCTCCACGTGCTACTCAGGAAGGGGTGCGATTGGTTCTGGGGGGACGCCCAGGAATATGCGCCTTCAATAAGGCACGCAACCTTCTGTGCTCCAACAGTGTTTTGACTTTCTTTGATCCAGGTAAAAAGCTAGTTCTCACATGCGATGCGTCAGCGTATGGGGTCGGGTGCGTTTTGCAACATGTCAATAGTGCGGGCAAATTACAACCCATAGCTTATGCCTCCAGGTCACTTTTGCGGGCGGAGCGCGGGTACGGAATGGTAGAGAAGGAGGCGCTCGCGTGCGTGTACGGTGTCAAAAAGATGCACCAATACCTTTTCGGGGCCAAGTTCGCGTTAGAAACCGACCACAAGCCCCTCATGTCCCTTCTATCTGAGAGCAAGGCAATAAACGCCAACGCCTCGGCGCGAATTTAACGGTGGGCACTCATGCTGGCGTCCTACGACTATACCATAAGGTACAGACCATGCCGACGCGCTCAGCAGGCTACCCCTGGCGACCACGGAAGGATCTGACGAACAGGACTGTGAGATAGTCATGGCAATCAATGCCTTTGAGTCCACAGATTCACCCATGACGGCTCGCCAAATCAGAGCCTGGACGGCCAGCGACCCCACGTTACCCTTAGTAAAAAGATGTGTCTTAACCGGTGACTGGGCAGAGGCTCGCGATGCCTGCCCCGAGGAATTAAAACCCTTTCACAGGCGCATGTATGAGCTATCACTACAAGCAGACTGCCTGATGTGGGGCAGCCGAGCAGTCATGCCTCTGCGAGGCAGAGAAGCATTTGTCCGGGAGCTCCACCGCGAGCACCCGGGGATCGTTCTCATGAAGGCCATAGCCAGATCCCACGTCTGGTGGCCTGGTATTGATGCGGACTTGGAGCTCTGCGTCCGAAGGTGCACCATTTGTGCCCAACTCAGCAATGCCCCCAGGGAGGCTCCACTGAGCCCCTGGCCCTGGCCTACCAAACCGTGGTCGCGGGTGCACGTAGACTATGTGGGCCCATTCATGGGCAAAATGTTCCTCGTAGTTGTAGATGCATTTTCAAAGTGGATCGAATGCACCATTTTAAACTCGAGCACAACCTCCACCACTGTGGAGAGCTTCGCACCCATGTTTGCAACGCACGGAATCCCTGACATATTGGTCAGTGACAATGGTCCGTGCTTCACCAGCGCAGAATTCCAAGACTAAATTACGTCAAGACGGCACCGTTCAAGCCAGCCTCCAACGGCCAGGCGGAGAGAGCAGTGCAAATCATTAAACAAGGCATGCTTAAAATCCTGCAGGGTCGCCTGTCGCGACTGCTGCTGGCATACAGATCTCGTCCGCACTCATTGACTGGGATCCCTCCCGCGCAACTGTTGATGAAAAGCACTTTAAAAACAAGGCTCTCATTAATCATCCCAGACATGCACGAAATCGTTGAGGCAAAGCGCCGTAAGCTGACTGAGTACCATGACAGAAATTCGAGGGGGAGATGGAATGAGATAGGGGACAAAGTGTTTGTACTAAGCTCTGGCAGAGGTCTCAAATGGCTTGCAGGGACAGTAATGGGCAAGGAAGGAAACAGGCTACTGGTAGTACAAATGGACAATGGCAAAACCAGCCGGAGGCATGTAGACCAAGTCAAAAGCAGATTTACCAACAACACTGCGGAACCAGAGGCAGACTACAATGTGGAACTCGCACCACACCTGGTGGACAGACAGAGGGAACAACCTGAGGAAAGGGCAATCCCAACAGACAGCCCAGGCGAGTCAACAACAATCACACCAATCGAAACAGGCAGCGCAGGCGAGATACCAGCAACCACACCCAAATAAAACAGACACCAAGGCAAACAACTGAACCACAACTCAGACGCTCCACGCGAGAGGGTAGACCACCTGAGAGACTGAACCTATAAAGACAATAAGACCTTGGGGGAGGGTGATGTCATGTATCTTACATTATTATATATAACTGTATCCTAACATGCTATACATGACTGTAATAAGATATGACCTGTAACCACCAGCATACCTTACCACCAGGGGTGCACTTGCAAGAGACAGGTATATAAGGGCAGGTCTCAGGCAAGTGCAGCATTCCAGAGCTGTGAAATAAAGGAGCAGGTCCAGAGTGACCTTGACTTCACTATATGCCTCGTGTGAGTCTGTACTGAGGGGACAGAACTTTACAGACAGCTCGTCCTTTCGCTGCTGGAACGGCTTGATTAGCTCTTGCATTTCAACGGGGATGCTGGCCTAGCTCCTATGCAGTACACAGTTTTTACTAGGGACAGCAGAGGATCTTGGCTGGTCCATGTCCTAATCTGGCGGGCTGTGACAGGTGATTTATCATTTTCAAACACTTCCATGGCCATCAACAAGTTTGCAGGCTGCACCATTTCCACCCCCGTGGTAGGCAATGGTAGCCGACTGAGAGCATCCACACAGTTCTCGGTGCCTGGCCTTTGGCGGATGGTATAGTTATACATTGATAGCGCGAGTGCCCACCTTTGTATGCGGGCTGAAGCATTAGTATTTATCCCCCGGTTTTCAGGGAACAGGGATGTGAGGAGCTTGTGATCGGTTTCCAGCTCAAATTTGAGGCCAAACAGGTACTGAAGCATTTTCTTTACCCCGAACACACATGCTAATGCCTCTTTCTCAATCATGCTGTAGGCCCTCTCGGCCTTAGACAAGCTCCTGGAAGCATAGGTGACAGGTTGTAACTTCCCCGCAACATTAGTTTGTTGCAATACACACCCGACTCCGTACGACGATGCATCACATGCTAGCACAAGTCTTTTTACACGGGTTATACAATACAAGCAACTTGTTGGAGCATAAAATGTTTCTGGCTTTCTCAAAAGCAATTACTTGTTTTTTTTTCCCATACCCAGTTCTCACCTTTACGCAATAACACCTGTAGGGGCTCTAAGAGGGTACTTAACCCCGGTAAGAAGTTACCAAAATAGTTGAGGAGTCCCAGGAGCGACCGCAGCTCCGTGACGTTCTGTGGCCTGGGCACATTCCTGATAGCCTCTGTCTTGGCGTCTGTGGGCCGAATGCCATCTGCCGCGATCTTTCTCCCCAAAAACTCCACTTCTGTTGCCATGAAGATGCATTTCGACCTCTTCAGCCACAGCCCTACCCGATCCAGTCGCTGGAGGACCTCCTCCAGGTTTTGTAGGTGCTCGACGGTGTCCCGACCCGTGACCAATATGTCGTCCTGAAAACCACCGTGCGTGGTACCGACTTGAGTAGGCTCTCCACGTTTCTCTGGAAGATCGCTGCAGCCGACCGAATTCCAAACGGGCATCTGTTGTAGATGAACAGTCCCTTGTGCGTGTTGATGCAGGTGAGGCCCTTCGAAGACTCCTCCAGCTCCTGCGTCATGTAGGCCGAAGTCAGGTCGAGCTTGGTGAACATCTTGCCTCCTGCCAGCATCGCAAATAGGTCGTCTGCCTTAGGTAGCGGGTATTGGTCCTGTAGCGAGAAACGATTAATAGTTACTTTATAATCGCTGCAAATCCTGACCGTGCCATCACTTTTGAGTACAGGAACAATTGGGCTAGCCCACTCGCTGAATTCCACTGGGGAGATGATGCCCTCGCGTTGCAGCCTGTCCAGCTCAATTTCCACTCTCCCTCATCATGTGAGGTACCGCTCGTGCCTTGTGGTGAATGGGTCATGCCTCTGGGACCAAGTGGATCCGCACCTTCACCCCGGAAAATTTTCCAATGCCTGGCTCAAAAAGGGAAAGAAATTTGTTAAGAACCTGGGTACATGAGGCCTCACCGACATGTGATAGCGCTCGGATGTCATCCCAGTTCCAGCGGATTTTGCCGAGCCAGCTCCTTCCAAGCAGTGTGGGGCCATCGCCCGGGACAATCCAGAGTGGCAGTTCGTGCACTGTGCCCTCTTAGGTGACCTTGACCATGGCGCTGCCCAGGACAGTGATAAGCTCTTTGTTGTACGTTCTCAGTTTCGTGTGGATGGGGCTTAGGGCTGGTCTGAATGCCTTGTTGCACCACAGTCTCTCAAACATCTTTTTACTCATGATTAATTGGCTAGCGCCAGTGTCCAGTTCCATAGCTACGGGTAAGCCATTCAATTTTACGTTTAGCATTATAGGTGGACATTTCATCGAAAATGTGTGCACCCCATGTACTTCAGCATCTGCCTCCTCTCTCTAAGGCTCGAAATTGCTTTGGTCCACCATGGACCGATCTTCCTCTGCCACGTGGTGGTTAGCAGGTTTTGCAGAGCTTGCAGCTCGTCTGCAAGCTCGTTGGAGGTGCCCCATTGCAAACATACCCTTTGAAGCAGCATGAATATGCTGAATGGAAGCCTCCACAACACCACCAAGGTGTGAATTGCCTTGCATTCATCCTTTGTTGGGGACTCTGAGTCATCTGGGTCACCTGAGGCCTGCTGGCAGTTGCAGACTCGTGGTTTCTGCCCTGTACATTTCTGCTCGCAAACACAGTTCCAGTTAATTTATGAACATTGCTAGCACTTGTGTGCTGAAAGATTTGTTTGGTGTTATCACTGGTGGACATAAACGCCTGTGCTATCGCAATGGCCTTACTGAGGGTCGGTGTCTCTACAGTCAAAAGTTTTCGTAGGGTGGTCTCGTGGCCAATGCCCAGTACAAAAAAGTCTCTGGGCATTTGCTCCAGGTAGCCATCAAACTCACATTGTCCTGCAAGTCGCCTTAGCTCGGCGACGTAGCTCGCCACTTCCTGACCTTCAGGTCGCTGGTACGTATAGAACCGATACCTCGCCATCAGCACGCTCCCCCTCAGGTTAAGGTGCTCCAGAATCAGTGTGCATAGCTCCTCATACGACTTATCTGTGGGTTTCACCAGAGCCAGAAGATTCTTCATGAGGCTGTAGGTCGGTGCCCCGCAGACCGTGAGGAGGACCACTCTCCTTTTTGCAGCGCTTCCTTCTCCATCCAGCTCGTTGGCTACAAAGTACTGGTCTAGCCGTTCGACATAGGCTTCCCAGTCCTCACCCTCCGAGAACTTCTCCAGGATGCCCACAGTTTGCTGCATCTTTGCGTTGAATTCATGTACTCGTCGCCAGTTATTGTGTTGCTAACACAGATGAGACTGCACATAGGGAGGTTAAAGTACCAGTGACCTCAGTCTTTATAAAGACACTCCAGAGTGAGTAACAGGCCTTAGGGTCCGGCTTATGTACAGTGCTCCCAAGGGATGCTGGGATCCCTTGGGACTTCAAGGGATGCGCTCCCTGGTGGCGGAACATGGAAGTGCATGCTTTACAGATACACAACAGTGTGTGTGTGTGTGTCTATGTGCGTGAGTGTGTGTGCGTGAGTGTGTGCGTGCATGAGTGTGTGTGTGCATGAGTGTGTGTGTGTGCATGAGAGTGTATGTGCGTGAGTGTGTGTGCATGAGTGTGTGTACGTAAGTGTGTGTGCGTGAGTGTGTGTGCGTGAGTGTGTGAGTGCATGAGTGTGTGTGCATGAGTGTGTGTGTGCATGAGTGTGTGTGTGTGCGTGAGTGTGTGTGCGTGAGTGTGTGTGCATGTGTGTGTGTGTGCGTGAGTGTGTGTGTGCGTGAGTGTGTGTGCATGAGTGTGTGTACGTAAGTTTTGTGTGCGTGAGTGTGTGCATGAGTGTGTGTGTGAGTGTGTGCGTGAGTGTGTGTGCATGACTGTCTGTGTGCGTGAGTGTCTGTGCGTGAGTGTGTGTGCGTGTGTGAGTGTGTGTGTGTGTGTGTGCGTGAGTGTGTCTGTGCGTGAGTGTCTGTGCATGAGTGTGTGTGCGTGAGTGTGTGTGCATGAGTGTGTGTGCGTGAGTGTGTGTGCGTGAGTGTCTGTGCATGAGTGTGTGTACGTAAGTTTTGTGTGCGTGAGTGTGTGCATGAGTGTGTGTGTGGGTGTGTGCATGAGTGTGTGTGTGCATGAGTGTGTGTGCGTGTGTGTGTGTGCGTGAGTGTGTGTATGCATGATTATCTGTGTATGTGCATGAGTGTGTGTGCGTGAGTGTGCGTGCGTGAGTGTCTGTGTAGGTGCGTGAGTGTGTGTGCGTGTGTGTGTGTGTGCGTGAGTGTGTGTATGCATGATTATCTGTGTATGTGCGTGAGTGTGTGTGCATGAGTGTGTGTGTGTGCGTGAGTGTGTGTATGCATGATTATCTGTGTATGTGCGTGAGTGTGCGTGCATGAGTGTGTGTGTGTGCGTGAGTGTGTGTATGCATGATTATCTGTGTATGTGCGTGAGTGTGTGTGCATGAGTGTGTGTGTGTGCGTGAGTGTCTGTGGCTGTGTTTTAGGACAACATCACTGGGCAGCATCAGACAATTCTTTATTGGCTCATCCAACTCCAACTATTTACAATACTTCACGTTCGAGCAAGGTGACCCTTTCTGGCCACGAGCACACACATCCTTACCGGCTCTTTCTCCGTGCTTTCACACCCCTTCCCTGCTCCCACATCTCAGGCCTACTGCTTCTCCTCAAAGTGGTCTTCGTGCCTGCAGCAAGGCTGGTAGAAGAATGTGTTGTCACCGCTGCCACAGCTGATGGCCTCGCAGTACGTCCCGCACCACCTCAGTCCCTGGAAAGCCTGGTTTGAGACTGCCTCACCTCAGTATGGGCGGCAGCACTCTGTGGTGGATGGGTTGCAGAGAGCGGCAGGGGCAAAGGCAGAATGATGTCGCCCTGAGAGAGGACATCACGTTCCAACAGGCCCAGCATGCTGCTACTCCCCCGGGGCAGAGCCTCAGCATCTGAGCACGGATTGCTGCCGTGCTTCACCAACGTTAGTTCCCCGTGCAACTGATGGAGCCCCAGACACGATGGCAGCGGTCAGTGCCCGCGTGGATTCAAGTTGGCTCTGCATCAGGGCAGACTGCGACTGCAGCACACCACGGAGCTGACTGATGCCACCACACATTGACGACATGACAGTCTGCCGGCTTACCATAGCGTCGGCCTGATGCTCAATGGCTACTGCCACGTCAGCCATAGCCTGTGCCACCATGTCTGGGACCCCATGGTCACTTGATGCTTCCAACATCCGTTAGTGTCGTTCAAGAATCGGCTCGACGGGCTGCTGAGACACAAATACAATCGTTGAGACGGCCTCCACCACACACAAAACAAGGGCATGGACACTCTCGGGCACCCTTGATAAAACACCCAGTAGATCGCCGTGCATCCGAAATGACATCTGGTGAGATCCTCGAAGTCGGCCTGATCATCAGAGTGCTGCTGAGCATTACTCAGGCATGCACTCACCCTCTGGGGAACTGGCCCCCGATCTCTCCCTCCCCATGGCGTTGCTGCAGTGGGTCCCGGACCATCACCCACGTCCATCTCCCCGATCACGCCTTCTGACAAAAAGCTGCTGGCCCCGCTCTGTGAGGACGCTGGATCCTTGGTCACGTCCAGAGAGATGTCCCCCGCCTCCTCATCCACTCCACTATCACCCACAGTGGAAGGCTGACGTGCAGGCTCCTGGCCGTCCGAGTCATCACCTGAAAGCACAAACCCAGGGAAGAATGGTTAGCTGCAGGAGCGGGAAAGGCATTGGAGAATGCCAGTCTCATGGAAAGAGCTGAAGGATTGTGGTGTCAGGCCGAAGTGTCCTGGCAGATGCTGCAAAGGAACTCAACATACCGTCACTGTCCCCAGGGGGCATCGGCCTCACCCAGAGCCATGCCACCAACTTTTACGCCCATCAGGGCTGAGACGCGTTCCTCGACCGGAGTCAGGACCTGCAGGTCAGAGTCCCCTTCTCCAGTCCTCAAATACCCCTTGGAATCCAGGTGATGCCACTATGTCTGTGGTGCAGCTCCAAGAGCTGCATAATTCCCGGATGGAGAGCCCGTGCTTAACGGCCCAGTTAGCGCAACATAGCGCATCCAGGTAAGTGTGCAACACCCTGAGCTCAATGTTCCTCAATTATCTGCGCCGTGTTTTTGCCGTCCACCATTTTTTTGAGGAGTAAAGTCAAATCTCCAAGTTTCCGCAAAGTTTCTGTGCTAGCGTAATTCACTTAGGTAGGATATTTTTAGGCTATTTTTTTTACCTCATTGGGGGAGTAACGTGCCACCTGCGCCAATTCTGGCTGGTTAAGCAAGTTTGGCCAGCTCCAATTTACTCCAATTTTTCTTAGGACGGGCGTATATGACCACTCAGAAAAAACCTTCTGGGCTGTGAACAAAATCGCTGCATGTAAGAGAATCAGTGCAGCAGATGCAGTTCCACGGCCTGGACTGCAGCAGCAGCAGAGAGGGGGGGAGAGAGGGGGCGGGGGGTGGGGGGGAAGGCCCTTTGGCCAGGGCTAGCAGTGGTACCGGGGGAATCGGTTTGGGATAGACTTTTGGCATAAACCCTTTCATAATTTAATGCTGCTGCAATGTGCACGGTGCTTGTGCCGGTTGCTGTGAGCTGGCCAGAACGTGTTGTACGTTTCACTTTCCAGCCTCAGCCCGCAGTGTGTCCCTCGTTACCCTGGCAACCCCATCTTTTTGGCGCAGATCTTAGGTTCTAACCCCAAAGCTAAAGGACGAGCTAGGCGGCAGCAAAATCAACAATTCAAAAGGGGAAATTTGCTTGATTTTTTTTTGGCGTAGTTGGGCCCCAAAAAAAACGGCCATAACTCTTCGAGTCGGCCAAAAAATGGCTTTGGGGAAAATTGAGCCCATGATTTTATGCTGCTTTCAATTCTTTAGGCATCAACAGTGAATTTCGCGTTTGGGGAGCGCGCATGAAACGCAGCGTTAAAAATTTCTCTCGTGCAGTGACAATGCCTCAAAAATGACGGCACCAAATTTCAACCCCTATATGTTTGATGCGTTTCTGAGCGCTATGTCTTTGTCTGTGTGTTTATGTAATTGTGCATTTAAATGGTTATGCATTTCAGAAACTGTGTGTGATTGAGTGATTATGTGGGTGTGTGTTTAAGTGATTTGGTATATGTGTGGTTGAATGGTTCACTGGAGGTAGATGATTATCTCTCCTTTAAATCAATAGTCTGTACACTACTTCCAGTGGTATGTGGACGTTAAGTATCCCATGACGCATTTCAAAAAAGAACAGGGAGTTTTGGCCAACATTGCTCCCTGAACCTTTTCTACCAAAAGCAGATTGATTGATCATTTGTCTCATATTTGTGTATGGGATATAACTGTGTCCAAAATGTGGCATTTGTTTAAATATCAATAGTCATTGCACTTCAAAGGTATTAATTGCATGCAAATTGATTTGAAACATTTCTGGGGAAATGAATGAGGCACTGTATAAATGCACGCCTTTTTATTTAATTTTCAAAGGCATTTTATGTATGTGTTATGAACTGGGATTATAGTTTGTTTCAGATGCCTTGTATAATATTTTATTTAGAATTGAAGGTGGCTTATTGACATTTTAAATACAAAAAACTGTCCATTTAATTTGCAGACGCTCAGATCATCTGCAGCTTTCCACAATCTAAACACCCTATGATGTACACAGTAGCTTTGAAGGCACCTTGGCTCATAATGATAAACTGCTGTTCCAATTTGGATTTTACTCTTGGGAGGTTTCTGAGAGAATAAAACATGATAAACACTTTTGCGGTCCACAATATGTAAAGGACAAAGTCAAAGACAGGTCTTGCTCCTGCACATAAATCAGCATCAATCATGCTCATGTTAGTCATGATTCTTCCAATGCATAGTCTCACCAAGCCTGACTGCCTGCATTCTATGGCACAATGCACAATGTTCACTGTAATAAATAATGCAGCACACAAAAGGTCACTGGTCCTTCTGCCTTCACATCATTTATACCCTGGTAATGTCACCTTCTTAAGAACATCGCGGTAGTAACAGAGGCGATGTTATTCAATACGATTGGATAATGGGAATTTGCATATTCTTCCAACACCTTTCTTATACGCCTGCAAAGGATCCAAGAATAATCTTGTTGTCCAACAGACAAATCTTCGCTCACTTCTAGCTTTTAACAATGATTTTTCTCTTTTCAATCTTTGCTTTATGTATATGAGGTCATTACACACCATAAGTTTTTTTTATCTTGTTCCTCCAAATTTCTAAATATCAAATCTATATGGGTAGAGCTGCAGAACACCAAAGGGCAAAAAACGTTAGTGGGAGTTGTGTACAGACCTCCAAACAGTAGTAGTGATGTTGGGGAGGGCATCAAACATGAAATTAGGGGTGCATGCAATAAAGGTGCAGCAGTTATAATGGGTGACTTTAATATGCATATAGATTGGGCTAATCAAACTGGAAGCAATACGGTGGAGGAGGATTTCCTGGAGTGCATAAGGGATGGTTTTCTAGACCAATATGTCGAGGAACCAACTAGGGGGGAGGCCATCTTAGACTGGGTGTTGTGTAATGAGAGAGGATTAATTAGCAATCTCGTTGTGCGAGGCCCCTTGGGGAAGAGTGACCATAATATGGTGGAATTCTACATTAGGATGGAGAATGAAACAGTTAATTCAGAGACCATGGTCCAAAACTTAAAGAAGGGTAACTTTGAAGGTATGAGGCGTGAATTGGCTAGGATAGATTGGCGAATGATACTTAAGGGGTTGACTTTGGATGGGCAATGGCAGACATTTAGAGACCGCATGGATGAACTACAACAATTGTACATCCCTGTCTGGCGTAAAAATAAAAAAGGGAAGGTGGCTCAACCGTGGCTATCAAGGGAAATCAGGGATAGTATTAAAGCCAAGGAAGTGGCATATAAATTGGCCAGAAATAGCAGCGAACCCGGGGACAGGGAGAAATTTAGAACTCAGCAGAGGAGGACAAAGGGTTTGATTAGGGAAGTGAAAATAGAGTACGAGAGGAAGCTTGCAGGGAACATTAAGACAGACTGCCTATGGAGTGGAGGGTAGCCAATGTAACCCCACTTTTTAAAAAAGGAGAGAGAGAGAAAACAGAGAATTATAGACCGGTCAGCCTGACATCGGTAGTGGGTAAAATGTTGGAATCAATTATTAAGGATGTCATAGCAGCGCATTTGGAAAGAGGTGACATGATAGGTCCAAGTCAACATGGATTTGTGAAAGAGAAATCATGCTTGACAACTCTTCTGGAATTTTTTGAGGATGTTTCCAGTAGAGTGGACAAGGAATAACCAGTTGATGTGATATATTTGGACTTTCAGAAGGCTTTCGAAAAGGTCCCACACAAGAGATTAATGTGCAAAGTTAAAGCACATGAGATTGGGGATAGTGTGCTGACGTGGATTGAGAACTGGTTGGCAGACAAGAAGCAAAGAGTAGGAGTAAATGGGTACTTTTCAGAATGACAGGCAGTGACTAGTGGGGTACCGCAAGGTTCTGTGCTGGGGCCCCAGCTGTTTACATTGTACATTAATGATTTAGACGAGGGGATTAAATGTAGTATCTCCAAATTTGCGGCTGACACTAAGTTGGGTGGCAGTGTGAGCTGCGAGGCGGATGCTATGAGGCTGCAGAGTGACTTGGATAGGTTAGGTGAGTGGGCAAATGCATGGCAGATGAAGTATAATGTGGATAAATGTGAGGTTATCCACTTTGGTGGTAAAAACAGAGAGACAGACTATTATTTGAATGGTGATAGATTAGGAAAAGGGGAGGTGCAACGAGACCTGGGTGTCATGGTACATCAGTCATTGAAGGTTGGCATGCAGGTGCAGCAGGCGGTTAAGAAAGCAAATGGCATGTTGGCCTTCATAGCGAGGGGATTTGAGTACATGGGCAGGGAGGTGTTACTACAGTTGTACAGGGCCTTGGTGAGGCCACACCTGGAGTATTGTGTACAGTTCTGGTCTCCTAACTTGAGGAAGGACATTCTTGCTATTGAGGGAGTGCAGCGAAGGTTCACCAGACTGATTCCCGGGATGGCCAGACTGACATATCAAGAAAGACTGGATCAACTGGGCTTGTAGTGACTGGAGTTCAGAAGAATGAGAGGGGATCTCATAGAAACGTTTAAAATTCTGACGGGTTTAGACAGGTTAGATGCAGGAAGAATGTTCCCAATGTTGGGGAAGTCCAGAATCAGGGGTCATAATCTAAGGATAAGGGGTAAGCCATTTAGGACCGAGATGAGGAGAAACTTCTTCACCCAGAGAGTGGTGAACCTGTGGAATTCTCTGAGGCCAATTCACTAAATATATTCAAAAAGGAGTTAGATGTAGTTAGATGTAGTCCTTACTACTCGGGGGGGTCAAGTGGTATGGCAAGAAAGCAGGAAGGGGGTACTGAAGTTGCATGTTCAGCCATGAACTCATTGAATGGCGGTGCAGGCTAGAAGGGCTGAATGGCCTACTTTCTATGTTTCTATGCTATTCCTTCTCTCCAAATCCTCATTATGTAGAAATTAAGATTCAATAACATAAGATAAGTATATGACATAAGAATTAGGAGCAGGAGTAGGCCTTTTTGCCCCTCATGGCTGATCTTTACATTGGAGATGGCAGGACAGGCGGTGTGTTTCTGCTACAACATGTGCGAGCTGGTTGACCCCATTGAGGTCCACGATGACCACATCTTCAGCAAGTGTCTGCAGCTCGAGGAACTTCGGCTCCGAGTTGATGAGCTGGAATTCGAGCTGCAGACACTGCAACACATCAGGGAGGGGGAAAGTTACCTGGACACTGCGATCCAGGAGCTAGTCACACCAGTTAGAGTAATTAATTCAAATTTGGTCCGTGGTCAGGGACAGGATCAGTGACTACAAGCGAGGCAGGTATGGGGAGTCAGGATGGAGTGATGGAGGAGCCTCGGCCCTTGCATTTGTCCAACAGGTTTGAAGCTCTTACTCCCTGTGTGGATGAGAGCAGAGACTGCAGGGAGGATGAACAAACTGACCACAGCACTGTGGTACAGGGTGGAGGGAGTAAAAAGAAAGTGGTAGCAGAAAGAATCACTACGTGGATAGATACGATTCTCTGCAGCCGAGAGCGCGAGTCCTGAAGGCTGCCTGGTCGTTGCCAGGGTTAAGGACATCTCCTCAGGGCTGCAGAGGAACTTGGAGCGGGAGGGGGAAGATCCAGTTGTCGTGGTCCGCGTGGGTACCAACGACATAGATTGGACAAAGAAAGAGGATCTGCTAAGGGAGTATGAGAAGCTAGGGGCCAAATTAAAAAGCAGAACCACAAAGGTAATAATCTCTGGATTACTACCCGAGCCACGAGCAAATTTGTAAATAAGATCAGAGAGTTAAACACGTGGCTCAAAGACTGGTGTGGGAGAAATGAGTTTTGTTTCGTGGGACACTGGCCCCAGTACTGGGGTAAGAGGAAGCTGTTCCGTTGGGACGGGCTCCACTGAGACCATGCTGGGACGAGTGTCCTGGCGAATCAAATAACTAGGATTGTAGAGAGGGCTTTAAACTAATTAGTGGGCGGGAGGAGGATTCAGGTGAATGAAAATGTAAAAAGTCAAAGAACAAGGAGAAGGCAATACAGCAGGGTAGCACTGGGGGAAATGAAAACCAGAGCATGCCAGGAAGATGTATAAACATAAAGGTGAATCAGAAAGTGGGGTCAAAACAGATGGTAAAAAAACAAATTTAAAAGCTCTTTATCTGAATGCACGTAGCATTCGTAACAAAATAGATGAGTTGACGGCACAAATAGATACAAATGGGTATGATCTGATAGCCATTACAGAGACATGGTTGCAAGATGAACAGGACTGGGAACTAAATATTCAGGAGTATTTGACAATTCAGAAATACAGATAGAAAGGAAAAGGAGGTGGGGTAGCACTGTTAATAAAGGATGAGTTCAGTGCGTTAGTGAGAAACGATATTGGCTCAGGATCAAGATGTTGAATCAGTTTGGGTGGAGATAAGGAATAATAAGGAGAAAAAGTCATTGGTGAATGTGGTCTATAGGCCCCCTAACAGTAGCTACACTGTTGGACGGAGTATAAATCAAGAAATAATGCAGGCTTGCAATAAAGGAACGGCAATAATCATGGGCGATTTAAACTTTCCTATTGATTGGACAAAGCAAATTGGCCAGAGTAGCCTTGAGGAAGAGTTCATAGAGTGTATCTGGGACAGTTTCTTTGAACAGTACGTTGCGGAACCAACCAGGGTGCAGGCTATCTTAGATCTAGTACTGTGTAATGAGACAGGATTAATAAATGATCTCCTACTAAAGGATCCTCTAGGAATGAGTGAGCATAACATGGTTGAACTTCAAATTCAGTTGGAGGGTGAGAAAGTTGGTTCTCAAACCAATGTTCTAAGCTTCAATAAAGGGGACTACAAAGGTGGCTAAAGTGGACTGGGAAAATAGACTAAAGTATGGGACAGTTGATGAGCAGTGGCAGACATTTGAGGAGACATTTCATAACTCGTAACAAAACTATATCCCATTGAGAAGGAAAGACTGTA
Source organism: Pristiophorus japonicus (assembly GCF_044704955.1). Classification (NCBI taxonomy): domain Eukaryota; kingdom Metazoa; phylum Chordata; class Chondrichthyes; family Pristiophoridae; genus Pristiophorus; species Pristiophorus japonicus. The sequence continues at coordinate 5,853,291 of NC_091987.1, forward strand.
AGAGAAGGGATAACCATCTGTGGCTAACTAGCAAAATAAGGGATAGTATCAAATTGAAAACAAAGGCATACAATGTGGCCAAGACCAGTGGGAGACCAGAGGATTGGGAAACTTTTAAAAGCCAGCAAAGAACAAGTAAAAAAAATGAAAAAGAGAGGGAAGATAGATTATGGGCTCAATTTTGGCCACTAGAGATTTCTGGCGCACTTACCGGAGGTGCAGCAGTTTTCCATGCACGGAAGTGCGCCAAAAATCTACAGGCCGATTTTGGCCGCTGTCCCGGATCTTCTAGCTGCTGGCATGGCGTGGCAACTGGGTCTATGGGTGGAGCCAGCTGGAAACCGTGCCGGGACGCTGGACATGCGCAGTAGGATGGGGATTGCCGTGATCGCGCATGCGCAGTGGAAAACATAGAAACATAGAAACATAGAAAATAGGTGCAGGAGCAGGCCATTCAGCCCTTCTAGCCTGCACCGCCATTCAATGAGTTCATGGCTGAACATGAAACTTCAGTACCCCCTTCCTGCTTTCTCGCCATAACCCTTGATCCCCCGAGTAGTAAGGACTTCATCTAACTCCCTTTTGAATATATTTAGTGAATTGGCCTCAACTACTTTCTGTGGTAGAGAATTCCACAGGTTCACCACTCTCTGGGTGAAGAAGTTTCTCCTCATCTCGGTCCTAAATGGCTTACCCCTTATCCTCAGACTGTGACCCCTGGTTCTGGACTTCCCCAACATTGGGAACATTCTTTCTGCATCTAACCTGTCTAAACCCGTCAGAATTTTAAACGTTTCTATGAGGTCCCCTCTCATTCTTCTGAACTCCAGTGAATACAAGCCCAATTGATCCAATCTTTCTTGATAGGTCAGTCGGGTGAGTGAGAGAGCATCAGTTCCAACTGACCACGCATGCGCAGTAGAATTGGCTGTCGCTAAATGGAGAAGTTAGGAAAATCAATAAAGCACAACAACAATTGCTGCCCACAGACCCCCCCCCCCGCCTCTCGCCCGCAGTCAGAATCAAAAAGCAACATTGCAGCTTATTGTTTATCAGATCCAGCGGATCTTCTATTTTGTATTAGAGAATTGAGTCGTTCCCCCTTCAGCCTCCCGATACTTTGACACGTTTCTGCCAAGCCCAGCCAGCCCAGCCCAGTCTCTCCTCCCCCCTCCCCCACCCCCCCATCCCTTCAGCCTCCCGATGCGTTTTTGCTGGCCGTCCCTTTCCCAGGCCGAATGGCCTCCCTTACAGGCCGGCCCGCTGCATTCCCTGGCCGAGTTCAATTCAATGTAGGATTTACTGAATTGTTTATCTGAGTTCTTTATTTTTATTGAGTAATTTCAACTTTCATTTGCAATGTTTAGTGCTGGGTGCAGGTCCTTACTTACTTGCCTGCGCCGATTTCTTAACTGCCCACAAGGTTTTTCAGAGCTGACCACATACGCTGACCTAAGTGGATTTGGAGTAACTTTTAGCTGGCCAGAATTGCCTAAATGGCCAAAACTGGCGTAAGTGGTTGGGAACGCCCCCTTTTGAAAAAAAAACCTGAACTAAAAAAAATCGTACCGAACTGAGTTACTCTGGAAATGGCGTTTTTTAACTTATGCCAGAAAAACTAACTTACTGCAAAAAAATTAGAGCAAGTCATGGCCAAAATTGAGCCCAATGAAAGTAAACTAACATGAAATATAAAAACAGATAGTACGAGTTTCTACAGGTACATAAAAAGGAAAAGAATGGCTAAAGTAAATGTTGGTTCCCTGGAGGATGAGACTGGTGAATTAATAATGGAGAACAGGGAAATAGCAGAGACATTGAACAAATATTTTGTATCGATCTTCACGTTAGAAGACACTAAAATCTTCCCAATAGTGGATAATCAGGGGGCTATAGGGAGGGAGGAACTTAATACAATCATTATCATTAATGAAGTAGTATTCAGCAAAATAATGGAACTAAAGGCAGACAAGTCCCCTGGACCTGATTGCTTACACATCCTAGAGTCTTGAGAGAGGTGGCTGTAGAGATAGTGGCTGCATTGGTGTAATCTACCAAAATTCCATGGATTCTGGGGCAGTTCCAGCAGATTGGAAAATCGCAAATGTAACGGCCTTATTTAAAAAAGGAGGCAGACAAAAAGCAGGAAACTATAGACCAGTTAGCCTAACATCCGTCATTGGGAAAATGCTGGAATCCATTATTAAGGAAGCAGTTGCGGGACATTTGGAAAAGCATAATTCAATGAAGCAGAGTCAGCATGGTTTTATGAAAGGGAACTCATGTTTGACAAATTTGCTGGAGTTCTTTGAGGATGTAACAAGCAGGGTGGACAAGGAGGAACCAGTGGATGTGGTGTATTTGGATTTCCAGAAGGCATTCGATAAGGTGCCAGATAAAAGGTTACTGCACAAGTTCACGGGGTTGGGGGTAATATTTTAGCATGGATAGTGGATTGGCTATCTAACAAAAAACAGAGTCGGGATAAATGGGTCATTTTCCGGTTGGCAAACACTGACAAGGGATCGGTGCTGGGGACTCAACTATTTACAATCTATATTAATGACTTGGATGAAGGGACCGAGTGTCATGTAGCCAAGTTTGCTGATGATATAAAGATGAGTGGGAAAGTAAATTGAGAGGAGGACACACAAAATCTGCAAAGGGTTATAGACAGGTCATGTGAGTGGGCAAAAAATTGGCAGATGGAGAATAATGTGGCAAAATGTGAGGTTATCTATTTTGGCAGAAAAAATAAAAAAGCAAATTATAATTTAAATGGAGAAAAATTGCAAAGTGCTGCAATGCAGAGGGACCTGGGGGTCCTTGTGCATGAAACACAAAAAGTTAGTATGCAGGAAGGCAAATGGAATGTTGGCCTTTATTGCAAGGGGGATAGAGTTTAAAAGCAGAGAAGTCCGGCTACAACTGTACAGGGTTTGGTGAGGCCACACCTCGAGATCTCCGTATTTAAGGAAGGATATACTTGCATTGGAGGCTGTTCAGAGAAGGTTCACTAGGTTGATTCTGGCGATGAGGGGGTTGACTTATCAAGATAGGTTGAGTAGGTTGGGCCTCTACTCATTGGAGTTCAGGAGAGGTGATCGTATCGAAACATATAAGATAATGAGGGGGCTCAACAAGGTGGATGCAGAGAGGATATTTCCACTCATAAGGGAAATTAAAACTATGGACATAGTCTCAGAATAAAGGGCCACCCATTTAAAACTGAGACGAGGAAGAATTTCTTCTCTGAGAGGGTTAAATCTATGGAATTCTCTGCCCCATAGAGCTGTGGAGGCTGGGTCATTGAATATATTTAAGGTGGAGAAAGACAGATTTTTTAGCGATAAGGGAATAACGGGGTTATGGGGAGTGGGCTGGGAAGTGGAGCTGAGTCCATGATCAGATCAGCCATGATCTTATTGAATGGCAGAGCAGGTTCAAGGGGCCAGGTGGCCTATTTCTTATGGTCTAGCTCAACTCCACTTTCCTGCACTATTCCCATATGCCTTGATTCCCTTAATATTCAAAAATCTGTCGATCTCTGACTTGACTATACTCAACGACTGAGCCTCCACAGCTCTCTGGGGTAGAGAATTCCAAAGATTCCCAAACCGTTGAGTGAAGAAATTTCTCCTCATCTCAATCCTAAATGGCCAACCCCTTATCCTGAGACTGTGTGACCCCTGGTTCTAGACTCCCCAGCCCGGGGGAAACATCCTCCCTGCATCTACTCTGTCAACCCTGTAAGAATTTTGTATGTTTCAATGAGATCACCTCTCATTCTTCTAAACTCTACAGAATATAGGCCTAGTCTACTCAATCTCTCCTCATAGGACAATCCCCCCATCCCAGGAATCAGTCTGGTGAACCTCTGTTGTACTCCCTCAATGGAAAGTATATCCTTCCTTAGGTAAGGAGACCAAAACTGTACACAATACTCCAGGTGCGGTCTCACCAGGGCCCGATATAATTGCAGTAAGATCCTCTTGTAATAAAGGCCAACATTCCATTTGCTTTCTTAATTGCTTGCTGCACCTACATGTTAACTTTCAGTGATTGGTGTACAAGGACACCCAGGTCCCTCTGAACACCAACATTTCCCAATCTCTCACCATTTAAAAAATACTCTGCTTTCTATTTTTCCTACCAAAGTGGATACTTCACATTTCTCCACATTATATTCCATTTGCCATATTCTTGCCCACTCACTTAAGCTGTCTATCTCGAAACATAGGAAATAGGTGCAGAGCAGACCATTCGGCCTTTCGAGCCTGCACCACCATTCAATAAGATCATGGCTGATCATTGCTTCAGTACCCCTTTCCTGCTTTCTCTCCATACCCCTTGATCCCTTTAGCCGTAAGGGCCATATCTAACTCCTTCTTCAATATATCCAATGAATTGGCATCAACAACTCTCTGCGGCAGGGAATTCCACAGGTTAACAACTCTCTGTGTGAAGAAGTTTCTCCTCATCTCAGTCCTAAATGGCCTACCCCTTATCCTAAGACTGTGTGCCCTGGTTCTGGATATCCCCAACTTTGGGAACAATCTACCCGCATATAACCTGTCCCGTCCCATCAGAATCTTGTACGTTTCTATGAGATCTTCTCTCATCCTTCTAAACTCCAATGTATAAAGACCCAGTTGATCCAGTCTCTCGTCATATGTCAGTCGGCCATCCCGGGAATCTGTCTGGTGAACCTTCGCTGCACTCCCTCAATAGCAAGAACATACTTCCTCAGATTAGGAGATCAAAATTGAACACAATATTTCAGGTGAGGCCTCACCAAGACCCTGTAAACTGCAGTAAGACCTCCCTGCTCCTATACTCAAATCCCCTAGCTATGGCCAACATACCATTTGCCTTCTTCACCGCCTGCTGCACCTGCATGCCAACTTTCAATGACTGATGAACCATGACACTCAGGTCTCGTTGCACCTCCCTTTTCCTAATCTGTCACCATTCAGATAATATTCTGTCTTCGTGTTTTTGCCCCCAAAGTGGATAACCTCACATTTATCCACATTATACTGAATCTGCCATGCATTTGCCCACTCACCTAATCTGTCTAAGTCACCCTGCAGCCTCTTAGCATCCTCCTCACAGCTCACACCGCCACCCAGTTTAGTGTCATCTGCAAACTTGGAGATATTACACTCAATTCCTTCATCCAAATCATTGATGTATATTGTAAATAGCTGGGGTCCCAGCACTGAGCCCTGCGGCACTCCACTGGTCACTGCCTGCCATTCTGAAAAGGACCCGTTTATCCCAACTCTCTGCTTCCTGTCTGCCAACCAGTTCTCTATCCACGTCAGTATATTACCCCCAATACCATGTGCTTTGATTTTGCACACCAATCTCTTGTGTGGGACCTTGTCAAAAGCCTTTTGAAAGTCCAAATACACCACATCCACTGGTTCTCCCTTGTCCACTCTACTAGTTACATCCTCAAAAAATTCCAGAAGATTTGTCAAGCATCATTTTCCCTTCATAAATCCATGCTGACTTGGACCGATCCTGTCACTGCTTTCCAAATGCGCTGCTATTTCATCCTTAATAATTGATTCCAACATTTTCCCCACTACTGATGTCAGGCTAACCAGTCTATAATTACCCGTTTTCTCTCCCTCCTTTTTAAAAAAGTGGTGTTACATTAGCTACCCTCCAGTCCATAGGAACTGATCCAGAGCCGATAGACTGTTGGAAAATGATCACCAATGCATCCACTATTTCCAGGGCCACTTCCTTAAGTACTCTGGGATGCAGACTATCAGGCCCAGGGGATTTATCGGCCTTCAATCCCATCAATTTCCCGAACACAATTTCCCGCCTAATAAGGATATCCTTCAGTTCCTCCTTCTCACTCGACCCTCGGTCCCCTAGTACTTTCGGAAGGTTATTTGTGTCTTCCTTTGTGAATACAGAACCAAAGTATTTGTTCAATTGGTCTGCCATTTCTTTGTTCCCCATTATAAATTCACCTGAATCCAACTGCAAGGGACCTACGTTTGTCTTCAGTAATCTTTTTCTTTTCACATATCTACAGAAGCTTTTGCAGTCAGTTTTTATGTTCCCGGCAAGCTTCCTCTCATACTCTAATTTCCCCCTCCGAATTAAACCCTTTGTCCTCTTCTGCTGAATTCTAAATTTCTCCCAATCCTCAGGTTTGCTGCTTTTTCCGGCCAATTTATATGCCTCTTCTTTGGATTTAACACTATCCTTAATTTCCCTTGTTAGCCACGGTTGAGCCACCTTCCCCGTTTTGTTTTTACTCCAGACAGGGATGTACAATTGTTGAAGTTCATCCATGTGATCGTTAAATGTTTGCCATTGCCTATCCACCGTCAACCCTTTAAGTATCATTTGCCAGTCTACTCTAGCCAATTCATGCCTCAAACCATCAAAGTTTTAAGTTCAGGACCCTAGTTTCTGAATTAACTGTGTCACTCTCCATCCTAATAAAGAATTCTACCATGTTCTGGTCACTCTTCCCCAAGGGGTCTCGCACAACAAGATTGCTAATTAGTCCTTTCTCATTACACATCACCCAGTGTAGGATGGCCAGCTCCCTGGTTGGCTCCTCGACATATTGGTCTAGAAAACCATCCCTAATACACTCCAGGAAATCCTCCTCCACTGCATTGCTACCAGTTTGGTTAGCCCAATCAATATGTAGATTAAAATCACCCATGATAACTGCTGTACTTTTATTGCATGCATCCCTTATTTCTTGTTTGATGCTGTCCCCAACCTCACTACTACTGTTTGGTGGTCTGTACACAACACCCACTAGCATTTTCTGCCCCTTGGTATTCCGCAGCTCCACCCATACCGATTCCACATCATCCAAGCTAATGTCCTTTCTTACCATTGCATTAATTTCCTCTTTAACCAGCAATGCCACCCCGCCTCCTTTTCCTTGCTGTCTATCCTTCCTAAGTGTTGAATACCCCTAGATGTTGAGTTCCCAGCCTTGGTCACCTTGGAGCCATGTCTCCGTGATACCAATTACATCATACCCGTTAACTGCTATCTGCGCAGTTAATTCGTCCACCTTATTCCGAATACTCCTCGCATTGAGGCACAGAGCCTTCAGGCTTGTCTTTGTAACACACTTTGCCCCTTTAGCATTTCGCTGTAATGTGGCCCTTTTTTCATTTTGCCTTAGGTTTCTCTGCCCTCCACTTTTACTTTTCTTCTTTCTATCTTTTGCTTCTCCCGCCATTCTACTTCCCTCTGTCTTCCTGCATAGGTTCCCATCCCCCTGCCATGTTAGTTTAACCCTTTCCCAACAGCACTAGCAAACACTCCCCCTTGGACATTGGTTCCGGTCCTGCCCAGGTGCAGACCGTCCGGTTTGTACTGGTCCCACCTCCCCCAGAACCGGTTCCAATGCCCCAGGAATTTGAATCCCTCCCTGCTGCACCACTGCTCAAGCCACGTATTCATCTGCGCTATCCTGCGATTCCTACTCTGACTATCACGTGGCACTGGTAGCAATCCCGAGATTACTACTTTTGAGGTCCTACTTTTTAATTTAGCTCCTAGCTCCCTTAATTCATCTTGTAGGACCTCATCCCTTTTTTTACCTATATCGTTGGTACCTATATGCACCACGACAACTGGCTGTTCACCCTCCCTTTTCAGAATGCCCTGTACCCGCTCCGAGACATACTTGACCCTTGCACCAGGGAGGCAACTACCATTCTGGAGTCTCAGTTGCAGCCGCAGAAACGCCTATCTGTTGCCCTTACAATTGAATCCCCTATCACTAAAGCTCTCCTACTCTTTTTCCTGCCCTCCTGTGCAACAGAGCCACCCACAGTGCCATGAACTTGGCTGCTGCTGCCCTCCCCTGGTGAGTCATCCCCCTCAACAGCACTCAAAGCAGTGTATCTGTTTTTCAGGGGGTTGACCGCAGGGGATCCCTGCACTACCTTCCTTGCACTGCTCTTCCTGTTGGTCTCCCATCCCCTATCTGGCTCTGTACTATTTTCCTGCGGTAAGACCAACTCAACTAAACGTGCTATTCACGTCGTTCTCAGCATTGTACATGCTCCAGAGTGAATCCACCCGCAGTTCCAGCGCCTCAATGCGGTCCATCTCTCTCTTTGCATCCTCCTCACAACTTACATTCCCACCTAGCTTTATATCATCAGCAAACTTGGATATATTACATTTGGTCTCCTCATCCAAATCATTGATATAGATTGTGAATAGCTGGGGCCCAAGCACTGATCCTTGTGGTACCCCCACTAATTACAATCTGCCAATCCGAAAAGGACCCGTGTATTTCTCCTCTCTGTTTTCTGTCCTTTAACCAATACTCAATCCAATCGCGTATATTACCCCCAATCCCATGAGCCCTAATTTTGTTTAATATCCTCTTGTGTGGCACCTTATCGAAAGCCTTCTGAAAATCTAAATATACCACATCCACTGGTTCCCCCTTATCTAGTCTGCTAGTTATAATCTCAAAAAACTCTCACAGATTTAACATCTAACAATGCAGCATTTCCTCCTAATTCTGTCCCTTTGCCTTGATAGCGCCGAATGACTACTTCGAGATTTACTCTGTTTCCTCTTCAACCTATCTGGCCCTGGACTATAGGTGTTGGACCATTACCCAGATTTTTCAGGGGGGAAATAACACTGACTCTCAAACTGCATATCGGAGTCAATTAGAGACCCTCAGTACTATCCCAGAGATGATGTGGGTTGACCAGAGCCTGGGACACTTGGAATGGAGGTGGATCTGGTTAATTGGCTATTGGTTTCAGGATTGCCTGGACTGACCACAGTGAAGGGTGGTGAAAGGTCTGGATGTCTGTGAAGCAATGGGTGGCCTCAGCATGGGAAACAGGAGCAATATGGAGAGCAGTCAATACTAATGATTCCAGTCCTATACAAAACAACTGAGATTGCCCTATAAGCTCTTGTCAATCAGTATTCTGGAGCTTCCCATGCTCTGTCTGCATTGTGCCATCACTACCACCACCATGGAGGCACCTATTTTATTAGTGACAAATAGGCAGGTTTGTTATTCGTTACTATAGAAACTATACACAAAGCACCTAATTGGTACCCACTGAAAAGGGACAAGCCACATGGGATGAATGGCTTTTTTTCTTGTCTCTGCTCTCATGTTCTGCTAATTAAATATGACCTTTATTCCATTGTTCGTCCTATAAGGACTATTACTCATTATGTGAAAGGTCTAAAAATATTGCCCACTGGGAGGGGTATAATTGGGATAATAGTGTGTTATTTTCAGTCAGTGCTCAGTTTACTACCTTTCACTGAACTTAGCAGCAAGCACTCCTGCGTCACTTAAGTTATCCTGAGCTGCATTCTGGAAGTTTACTGATTTAAAAGCTAAAGTAGAAGATGCCTTTCAACTCTAATATCTGGCCTTAGAGATTGCTGTGTGCCAAGGTAAAGTGACAGTCGGACTTTTGGGAGCCTGCCTTCGAAGTCTTTCTTTCGGTGGAGTCCTGGTTCTGAGTTTGGATAACGTTCTTGTCAGTTTTCTGTCATTGGAATAGAACGCAGGTGAATGAACCAAACTGATTGAAACACTCTTAAAGAAGAGGGCCATTTAGGGGAAGAGTGTCACTGAATTAATGCCATCTTTGATAGGTGCTTACACACCTATCTCAAATGAATTTTTTTAGTTTTTGCTTCTAATTATCTTCATTTGCAAGTTCCTGACAGTGATAATTTCTATTTGGATTTAACTCTAAAAAAAGGAAGAGTTGGACTTGTATAGTGTCATGTTGTCTCTCAGAATGTGTGTCACTTACAATTAATTACTTTCAAATGAAATTACTATTATTATGTGATGACTGGTGAGTATGAATTGGTTAACTAATTAACCAGATCCACTCCATTCCAAGTATCCCAGTCTCTGGTCAAACCACGTCTTCTCTGGGATTGTACTGAGGGTCTCTAATTGGCTCCTATATGCAGTTTGAGAGTCAGTGTTATTACCCTCCTGAAAAATCTGGGTAATGGTCCAACACCTATAGTCCAAGGCCAGATAGGTTGAAGAGGAAACAGAGTAAATCTAGAAGTAGTCATTAGGTGATACCAAAGCAAAGGGACAGATGAATTAGGAGGAAATGGTGCACTGAATCTTAATTTCTTCATAATGGGGATTTGGAGAGAAGGAATAGCATGCTTGATATTTAGAAATTTGGAGGAGCAAGATAAGAAAATCCAGGTGTGTAATAGCCTCATGTATACGTACAGCAAAGATTGAAAAGAGAGAAATCATTGTTGTAGATAAAGGTTGGAGGCTCTCCCCTTCCCCCTCCCCCTTCGCAAACCGATTGATCTGTAAATGCAGTTTACTGGAGCTATGTTGCTAATTATGTACTGCACAGTTTAGCCACCAGAGGGTGGTGCAGAGTACAAATTGAATCAAGTCAATTCTCCCAATAAGTATTAGTGATAACAGAACACTTTTCAGAACATGAATATAATCAGATCATTTTAATCAAATAAATTCAGGACAAAGGGGTATGACAGTGTGCAGAGGAAATGATACGGATGAGATATAGAAGATATATGGGAAGGGAAATGAGAGTGCTAGAAGAATAGAGGGAAGGAGCAGAGATATGGAAAGGGAGAAAATATTGTTGTGGACATGGGAGAGTGCAAGGGAGTACTGCAAACAATTGGAGAAGGAGTTTGGAAAAGAGAGATGGAGAAGGGGGAAGAGGAAGAGCTGAGCAGAAAGGTGGAGTGGGGAAGAGGAGGATATCCATCGCTGCTTGTCCCTAAGATCCCTGAGATAAACTCTTTAACTGCTATTAAAAAGTTCTGGTCTGGTCTAAGAAACAATAGAGGTGTCATTACACTACAAAGTGTATGCTATAGGCCGCCAACTAGTGGGAAGAGTATAGAGGAGCATATTTTCAGGGAAATTACAGAGAGGTGCAAGAACTATGGACGTGCTTACTTGTACTGCAAAAATGGCCACCCTTTGTCTATGATTGGTCCCCTTGGAGGATAAGTCACACCCTGAAGTTTCACAGGAATGTGTAACTGGAACTGCCCAGCCCAAGGTCTCACTGCAAATTATAACTCGATCCACTTTGACATCCTGAAGTCACAGAGGATAGAGCTCCCCAGAAGACAGCAAGGGCCAGCCGAAGTGCCTTACCCTAGTGCGAGTGCATGCCTCCCCCAGCCGAAGTGCCTTACCCTAGTGCGAGTGCATGCCTCCCCCAGCCGAAGTGCCTTACCCTAGTGCAAGTGCATGCCTCCCTCAGCCGAAGTGCCTTACCCTAGTGCAAGTGCATGCCTCCCTCAGCCGAAGTGCCTTACCCTAGTGCAAGTGCATGCCTCCCTCAGCCGAAGTGCCTTACCCTAGTGCAAGTGCATCCTTCCCCCCGCCCCCCCCCCCCCCGCCACCACCACCATAGATGGGGCAGACATTGTGTACGGATTGTTAACAGGTTTATTGGGTATGAACTGAATAGTGACAGTGTTGTGACTTTTGGATTTCAAGCACTCCAACGATGTCCCTTGTAGGGAGTTGGAAGAACATGATCCGTCTTCCCTGAGTTCCCTCTCTCCCCTCCGATTTCCCCCCCCTCCCCCCCCCCCCCCCAACTCGTGACTTTCTCTCTCTCCCGGTCTCTCTCTCTCTCTGCTCTGCCCCTCTCTCTCTTCTCTTTCACCCTCTCTCCCAATTTCTCTCTCCCCCAGTCTCTCTCTCTCCCACTCCCCCAGTGTCTCACTCTCTCTTCCAATCCCTTCTCAGCCCCCCCGCTGCCTCGCTTCCCACTCGTCCCCCCGCCCGCTGCTCTCGGCTGCCCGCTGCTACTCCCGGTCCCCGAAGAGTGGTCAGGGTCGGAGCGGGAGGAAGAAAGTCAGGGGGAGAGAGTCGGGGCCTGAGCGGGCCAAGAAAGTTGAGGGGGTAGGGGGGAGAAGTGAGTTGGGGAGTGGGGTGGGGGGAAGAGAATCAGGGGGGCAAGAGTTGGGGCCGGGGCCTGAGTGGGCGAAGAGAGTCGGGGGGGAAGGGACCTGAAGGATCGGGGCCAGAGCCTGAGCAGGTGAAGAGAGTCCCGGGAGGGGTGGAGGGGGAGGGCGGGAAGAGTCGGGGCCTGAGCGAGTGAAAAGAGTCAGGGGGCGAGGGCGGGAAGGGGGGGGACAAGAGTCAGGGCCCGGGCCTGAGCGGGCAAAGAGAGTCGGAGGGGAGAGAGAGTCATGGGGGTGGGGGGGTTGCCGGAAAGGTCGATGCCAGAACCTGAGCAGGTGAAGAGAGTCCCGGGAGGGGGGGGGTGTCGAGAGAGTCGGGGCCCGGGCCTGAGCAGGTGAAGAGAGTCCCGGGAGGGGGGGGGGGGTGTCGAGAGAGTCGGGGCCCGGGCCTGAGTAGGCAAAGAGAGTTGGGGCCTCAGCAAATTCTCGGGCCTTAGGTCCTGTTTCTCGGCACTATGTGGAGGGAATGATTTGGGGCCCGGGAGGGGGGGTGCGGAAATTGACAGGGGGGGGCGGGGGGCGAGGCCGGACAGATGCAGCATGAGGGGCAGGGCTTGACAGAAGCATATCTGTCAAAAAAAGTGCAGTACAATAGTTACCCTGAAGAATTATAGAGTAGTGATATTGATGGACTTCAACTATCCTAATATAGACAGGGATAGTAATGGTGTAAAGGGCAGAGAGGGGGAAGAATTTCTCATTTGTTCAGGAGAACTTTCTTGATCAGTATGTTTCTAGCCAAACAAGGAAGGAGGCATTGCTGGATCTGGTTCTGAGGAATGAGGGTAGGTTCTGTGGAGCAAGTGTCAGTAGATGAACATTTAGGGAATAGTGATCATAGTATCATAAGGTTTAGACTAGCTATGGAAAAGGACAGGGAGCAATCTGGAGTAAAAATACTTGATTGGAGAAAAGGCAAACTTCAGTGGGTTGAGAATGGATCCGGGCCATGTAAATTGGAAACAAAGACTGGCAGGCAAAAATGTAATGGAACAATGGGCTGACTTTAAAGAGCAGATGGTTTGGGTAAAGTCGAGGTCCATTCCCACACGGGGGAAAGGTAGGGTAACTAAAGCCAGAGCTCCCTGGATGACGAAAGAGATAGTGAGTAAGATGAAGCAGAAAAAGAGCGCTTATGACAGATGTCAGGTTGAGAATACAAGTGAGAACCAGGTTGAATATCGAAAGAACAGAGGGGAAGTGAAAAAGGAAATAATAGGGGCAAAGAGAGAGTATGAGAATAGATTGACAACAAATATAAAAGGGAATCCAAAACTCTTCGACAGCCATATAGAAATATAGAAACAGGTGGTGCAGGTGTAGGCCATTCGGCCCTTCAAACCTGCACCACCATTCAATAAGATCATGGCTGATCATTCACCTCAGTACCCCTTTCCTGCTTTTTCTCCGTACCCCTTGATCCCTTTAGCTGTAAGGACCATATCTAACTCCCGCTTGAATATATAAATGGGCAGTAAGAGCAGGGGTGGGGCGGATTAGGGACCAAAATGGAGACCTACACATGGAGGAGGCGGGCATGGTTGAGCTACTAAGAACATAAGAACATAAGAATTAGGAACAGGAGTAGGCCATCTAGCCCCTCGAGCCTTCTCCACCATTCAAAAAGATCATGGCTGATCTGGCCGTGGACTCAGCTCCACTTACCTGCCCGCTCCCCATAACCCTTAATTCCCTTATTGGTTAAAAATCTATCTATCTGTGATTTGAATACATTCAATGAGCTAGCCTCAACTGCTTCCTTGGGCAGAGAATTCCATAGATTCACAACCCTCTGGGAGAAGAAATTCCTTCTCAACTCGGGTTTTAAATTGGCTCCCCCGTATTTTGAGGCTGTGCCCCCTAGTTCTAGTCTCCCCGACCAGTGGAAACAACCTCTCTGCTTCTATCTTGTCTAGCCCTTTCATTATTTTAAATGTTTCAATAAGATCACCCCTCATCCTTCTGAACTCCAACGAGTAAAGACCCAGTCTACTCAATCTATCATCATAAGGTAACCCCCTCATCTCCGGAATCAGCTCAGTGAATCGTCTCTGTACCCCCTCCAAGGCTAGTATATCCTTCCTTAAGTAAGGTGACCAAAACTGCACGCAGTACTCCAGGTGCAGCCTCACCAATACCCAATAGAGTTGCAGCAGGACCTCCCTGCTTTTGTACTCCATCTCTCTCACAGTGAAGGCCAACATTCCATTCGCCTTCCTGATTACCTGCTGCACCTGCAAACTAACTTTTTGGGATTCATGCACAAGGACCCCCAGGTCCCTCTGCACCGCAGCATGTTGTAATTTATCCCCATTCAAATAATATTTCCTTTTACTGTTTCTTTTCCCAAGGTGGATGACCTCACACTTTCCGACATTGTATTCCATCTGCCAAACCTTAGCCCATTCGCTTAACCTATCTAAATCTCTTTGCAGCCTCTCTGTGTCCTCTGCACAACCCGCTTTCCCACTAATCTTTGTGTCATCTGCAAATTTTGTTACACTACACTCTGTCTCCTCTTCCAGGTCATCTATGTATATTGTAAACAGTTGTGGTCCCAGCACCGATCCCTGTGGCACACCAATCTAACCTCCGATTTCCAACCCGAAAAGGACCCATTTATTCCGACTCTCTGCTTTCTGTTCGCTAGCCAATTCTCTATCCATGCTAATACATTTCCTCTGACTCCGCGTACCTTTATCTTCTGCAGTAACCTTTTGTGTGGCACTTATCAAATGCCTTTTGGAAATCTAAATACACCACATCCATCGGTACACCTCTATCCACCATGCTCGTTATATCCTCAAAGAATTCCAGTAAATTAGTTGAACATGATTTCCCCTTCATGAATCCATGTTGCGGCTGCTTGATTGCACTATTCCTATCTAGATGTCCCGCTATTTTCCTTAATGATAGCTTCAAGCATTTTCCCCACAACTGATGTTAAACTAACCGGCCTATAGTTGCCTGCCTTTTGTCTGTCCCCTTTTTTAAACAGAGGCTTTACATTAGCTGCTTTCCAATCCGCTGGTATCTCCTCAGAGTCCAGAGAATTTTGGTAGATTATAACGAATGCATCTGCTATAACTTCCGCCATCTCTTTTAATACCCTGGGATGCATTTCATCAGGACCAGGGGACTTGTCTACCTTGAGTCCCATTAGCCTGTCCAGCACTACCTCCCTAGTGATAGTGGTTGTCTCAAGGTCCTCCCTTCCCACATTCCCATGACCAGCAATTTTTGGCATGGTTTTTGTGTCTTCCACTGTGAAGACCGAAGCAAAACAATTGTTTAAGGTCTCAGCCATTTCCACATTTCCCATTATTAAATCCCCTTTCTCATCTTCTAAGGGACCAACATTTACTTTAGTCACTCTCTTCCGTTTTATATATCGGTAAAAGCTTTTACTATCTGTTTTTATGTTTTGCGCAAGTTTACTTTCATAATCTATCTTTCCTTTCTTTATTGCTTTCTTAATCATTCTTTGCTGTCGTTTAAAATTTTCCCAATCTTCTAGTTTCCCACTAACCTTGGCCACCTTATACGCATTGGTTTTTAATTTGATACTCTCCTTTATTTCCTTGGTTATCCACGGCTGGTTATCCCTTCTCTTACCGCCCTTCTTTTTCACTGGAATATATTTTTGTTGAGCACTATGAAAGAGCTCCTTAAAAGTCCTCCACTGTTCCTCAATTGTGCCACCGTTTAGTCTGTGTTCCCAGTCTACTTTAGCCAACTCTGCCCTCATCCCACTGTAGTCCCCTTTGTTTAAGCATAGTACCCTCGTTTGAGACACTACTTCCTCATCCTCAATCTCTATTACAAATTCAACCATACTGTGATCACTCATTCCGAGAGGATCTTTTACTTGGAGATCGTTTATTATTCCTGTCTCATTACACAGGACCAGATCTAAGATAGCTTGCTCCCTTGTAGGTTCTGTAACATACTGTTCTAAGAAACAATCCCGTATGCATTCTCTGAATTCCTCCTCCAGGCTACCCTGTGCGATTTGATTTGACCAATCGATATGTAGGTTAAAATCCCCCATGATTACTGCCGTTCCTTTTTCACATGCCTCTATTATTCCCTTGATTATTGTCCGCCCCACCGTGAAGTTATTATTTGGGGGCCTATAAACTACGCCCACCAGTGACTTTTTCCACTTACTGTCTCTAATCTCCACCCACAATGATTCAACATTTTGTTCATTAGAGCCAATATCATCTCTCACAACTTCCCTGATATCATCCTTTATTAACAGAGCTGCCCCACCTCCTTTCCTTTCTTGTCTATCTTTCCGAATTGTCAGATACCCCTGTATGTTTAATTCCCAGTCTTGGCCACCCTGCAACCACGCTTCTGTAATGGGCACCAAATCATACCCATTTGTAATGATTTGTGCCGTCAACTCATTTACTTTATTTCGAAGGATGCGTGCGTTTAGGTAGAGTGTTTTAATACTAGTTTTTAAACCATGATTTTTAGTTTTGACCCCTCCTGCAGCCCCTTTATATTCATACATATTGTCCCTTCCTGTCACCTTGTGGTTTACACTTACCCCAGTTCTATTCTGCTCTGTTGCCTCCTGCCTTTTGCATTCTTTCTTGTGGTCCTGTTCATCTGAGCTCTCACCCACTCTAACTAGCTCAGAGCCCTCTCCTGGGTTCTGAATACTCCTCGCATTGAGGCACCGAGCTTTCAGGCTTGCCTTTTTATTACACTTTGACCCTTTAGAATTTTGCTGTACATTGGCCCTTTTTGTTTTTTGCTGTGGGTTTCTCTGCCCTCCACTTTTACTCATCTCCTTTCTGTATTTTGCTTCTGTCTCCTTTTTGTTTCGCTCAGTCTCCCTGCATTGGTTCCCATCCCCCTGCCATGTTAGTTTAACTCCTCCCCAACAGTACTAGCAAACACTCCCCCTCGGACATTGGTTCCAGTCCTGCCCAGGTGCAGACCGTCCGGTTTGTACTGGTCCCACCTCTCCCAGAACCGGTTCTAATGCCCCAGGAATTTGAATCCCTCCCTGCTGCACCACTGCTCAAGCCACGTATTCATCTGCGCTATCCTGCGATTCCTACTCTGACTAGCACGTGGCACTGGTAGCAATCCCGAGATTACTAATTTTGAGGTCCTACTTTTTAATTTAGCTCCTAGCTCCTTAAATACGTTTCGTAGGACCTCATCCCTTTTTTTACCTATGTCGTTGGTACCAATGTGCACCACGACAACTGGCTGTTCTCCCTCCCATTTCAGAATGTCCTGCACCCGCTCCGAGACATCCTTGACCCTTGCACCAGGGAGGCAACATACCATCCTGGAGTCTCGGTTGCGGCCGCAGAAACTCCTATCTATTCCCCTTACAATTGAATCCCCTATCACTATCGCTCTCCCACTCTTTTTCCTGCCCTCCTGTGCAGCAGAGCCAGCCACAGTGCCATGAACTTGGCTGCTGCTGCCCTCCCCTGATGAGTCATCCCCATCAACAGTACTCAAAGCGGTGTATCTGTTTTGCAAAGGGATGACCGCAGGGGACGCCTGCACTACCTTCCTTGCACTGCTCTTCCTGCTGGTCTTCCATTCCCTAGCTGGCTGTGGACCCTTCACCTGCGATAAGACCAACTCGCTACACGTGCTACTCACGTCATTCTCAGCATCATGGATGCTCCAGAGTGAATCCACCCTCAGCTCCAATTCCGCAACGCGGACCGTCAGGAGCTGGAGGCGGATACACTTCCCGCACACGTAG